>NC_012878.2:48088325-48398300 GCF_000003195.3 Sorghum bicolor
TTGGTACTGTATATACTACTTGTAACACTCAGTTGGTAATAATGCAATTTGGATGGAGAATTCTGTTTTTGACTGGCATTTCGATGCATGAAACGCAATGCAGACGAGTTCAAGAAGACCACGCTGGATTATTGGGAGCGGAGGTTCGAGATCGTGCTGGGCACGGCGGAGGGCCTCTCCATACCTGCACAGCGCTTCGGAGGTCAGGATCATACACCGGGACATCAAGGCCGGCAACATCCTGCTGGACAAGAGGTTCAGGCCAAAGATCGCCGACTTCGGCCTCGCCAGGAACTTCATGGACGACCAGAGCCATCTCAGCACCGGCCTCGCCGGAACTTTGTGAGTGCAATCAAAAAATGTTTTTGACGAGTGAGTGCAACCAATTTCATGACTGAATCATCATAAAAGTATTACCAAATCCATGTTTATCTATCTTTTCTTTCTTTCTTTCTTGATTTCTTGATGAATGAAGAAATTAATACTGTAGTACAACTCTCCCTCATTCAATTTTTTGGCAGTGGATACATGGCTCCAGAGTACATTGTCCACGGGCAGCTCACGGAGAAGGCTGACATCTACAGCTACGGCGTGCTGGTCCTCGAGATCGTCACCGGCAGGAATAACCACAACTCGGTGGCGTTGTCGGAAGAAGGCCTTTCACTCATAGCACTGGTATGGTATAGAACAATGCTAGGTTACTTGCTAAGAAGTAATAGCTCAGATAAATCTGGGTCACTGAAATTTAATCGAATCAACAATGGTAAAAGAAATTTAAAAAAAGTTTTTGCTTGAAACGCTCTTGCTGTCACTGTAGTATTTCAGAAACCCCTGATAGAGGTATGTTCTTTCTTCAGATATGGAGACACTACAACGCCGGCACACTGATGGAGCTCATGGACCCGAACCTCCGCGAGCAGTGCTCGGAGGAGGACGCCGTCCAGGTGTTCCACGTCGGGCTGCTGTGCACCCAGGCGTCACCGAACCTTCGGCCGCCGATGTGGAAGATGGTGGAGATGCTGAGCTGCAGGGATCACAACGTGGTGCTTCCCCGGCCGACCCAGCCTCCGTTCATCAACGTCAAGGGGTCAAATGCCAAGAGCGACAGCCCTGGGTCGCCCTTCTCGCTGAGCCAGCTCTCAGTGAGGTGCAGGCCAGGTAAAAGGTGTGGTTGGCGTTACGTTTTGTTGTTTTTTTTTTTTTTTGAGCAATCTGGAGGGGCCAAGGCCCCTACAGTAAAAAAGTTTTATTGAAAAAACAAAGGAACAGCGAACAAATACAGCTTTAGGGAACAAAAAAAGAGACAAAGAAAAGGAAACTAAAAGAAAACACTACAACAGAGAGAGGATCCTTGTGTGTTAACATCTTGTTCAAAATATAGAAGTTGAGGATATGTTTGGTTATTTTGTTGATCTGGTGACATACTTCGATGGCTATATGTGTAAGTCTTCATAGGAAAGATTCCTGTTTGTAAAAACATCCATAAAATGTTGATCAACCATTAGTATTCTGCAAACATTCAGAAAATGTCCTGGGGAGGACATTTTCGTCTGTGATGTAGTATAATCGTGCACACCTGAAAGAAACTAATATATTTCCAAGTATAAACGAGGACATTTAGTATTGAAGATTAATCCTAGAAGGTGTAATTAATACGATTTACAAATCAGGCAACAAAGACATATGTGCCTCTCTCTTTTTTTTTTAATAAAAAACATCACTTTTGCCCATGTACCATTCACCGGGATTCAATTGAGATGTATCACGTAACAGCAGAATAGACAGAATCAGACAAATCATGCTGCTACAGAAAATTAAAACCAATCAGCCACCGTAGTTGAGATTTGAGAAGCTGAAGCTGAGCCCTGTTTCACTTTCGAAAAGTCAAGCGCACACAAACGCTGAGAGAGAAACCGATACTTCTAGTACTTGGGAGCTAGAATATTGGTCCAGATGGACTAGCAATTTGAGTTGAGCGCTGAAACAGCTGTTACTCTCCTGGTCAGTTCAGGCACAGATTCAGATTTGAGAGGATCTGCTGTGGAGCTTATCAGCCGAATCTGTCAGCCATTCAATAATGTTTTTCTCTCACAATATTTTCTTTTGGTTTTACGATAGTGGACTGCATGAGTATTTGTGTTCACTAGCGGAACTGTGTAATAATTGGCCTGATTCTATCTTTTGATAGAAGAAGCCGGGTATACAATATCCATTATCTAAAAAAAAGCTAATGGCTTATCAGCCAAACGTATGCAAGTTTGTCAAGATTTGCTGCTGCCTGCTGAGGAGTTGTCAAATTGTGTCATATAAGCAACTTTGTGCTTAGATGCTAAAAGATCATAGCTATAACTACGTGCGTGTCGCATGTCATGACCCAATGGTCGTTCCAAATTTCAACATTTCGAGAGAGAGAAAAATTCCTTGGAAGCTCTAGCTTCTACCCATCACCTCCCTCGGTCCGTGATGTGAACCACCGTAAATCACCTGTAATCCTTGGATCACAAGCCTCATGTTGAACTTGACCCATGGCCTCTCTCTTTTGATCCTCTCCCACGTCAACAAGGTGAATATCACTTAACCCTAGCTCTTGACGACAAAGACCCAAACCTAGCTAATAATCTTCACAAAACATTTCCGGTCTACCAAGGTCGACACAAGTATTTGGATCCCAAACAAACAGAAGTTGTAGACGCATGGATGTTTATTTTGATCCTCTTCCGTGACGAGCACAAACGCAACAATGGATGTTTATTTTTCTCCTTTCATTTTTTATTTTCTACTTTTTCCTTTTTATATATATTATTATATTAACCTATCTATTGTATATGATCGTATGTGTATTCACATACCAGTTGAGATGCATAATATGATGCCATGCACCATCTTTTTTTCACCATTTTCTCTCTCTTTTTTTTACCTTTTTCTATTATCTAGATCTTATTTAATCTTATAACCACAAATATTCAAAAGTTATGATGGGAAGTTGTGATAATAATTTGCCACATAAAAAGTTATGCACATAAATTGTGAGCATAACTTTGTGATTTTCTAAAAATGAAAAGTTATGAAAATTATCCTTTTTTGGAAAAAGGAAAAGTAAAAAATATGATGATAATTTGTTCTGTGAAAAGTTATGCACATAATTTATGTGTATAACTTTATAATTTTTCAAAAATAGAAAGTTATGAAAATATTTTTCTAGAAAAGAAAAGGTTAAAAATTTATAAATGAAATGTTACAATGACAAGTTGTCACGTAAAAATTTCTGTACATCAGTTATTATATGTACATAATTTTTTTTAGAAGGAAAGGTGCGGGAATGGTTTTTTCTGAAAAAAGAAAAGTTAGAAGGGATGTGGAATTGATCGCTGGTTTTAGAACGAGTATCGAGCAGTCGCGCGCTGTCGGCTGTCGCAACATTTCATGGGCTGCGGGATTCGCGGCCCATAACGCAGCAAACTGGCAGCTTTCCGCAACGTGATTTGATTTCAGCCCGCATCCAGTTGGTCTCATTAGGACCATTCCTTCCTTAAACAAAAAGCTAATCAGGCCCATTATTTTCGGGTCAGCAGCAGAAGCACCGAGCAGGCGAGCACGATACAAAGGCCAAAGGGGACGGTGAGTCCTATGCCTTGGCACCAATCACCAAATGGATTATTATTCGCATACGTGAAAGAGAATGTGACAGTGTAAAGCCAGGCCACAAGATTGAATACTGCCAAAATAGTACTCCCTTCATTCCAAATTATATTTAAAAAGTCAAAGTATTTCAAATTTAACCAAATTTATATGATAAAATAATAAGGGGCTATTGCGTTCTTACCCTTATTTAGAAGTCTAATTGTGATTTTATCCTTGTTTTTCTCGCCATTGCGATTTTACCCTTGCTCTGTGAAAACGAAGCTTCAGTTTACCCTTACTCCGTGAACAGCAGGGTAACGGTGTTAAATTGGCTCAGTAAGGACAAGTTTGCCCTTGCGAAAATACCCCTACTTTTCGAGTACATTGTGATTTTACCCCTACTTTTAACTCTATTAGTCTTTTTTGCAATAAAATAAATAAAAAACAAAAAACCCAAAAAAGACCAAAAGATAATAATACCCCTTTCCCATTCTCTCCTCTATTGATTCCTTTCTCCTGTTCTATAACTGAAACCCTCCGTTCCTCGCGTACTCCCGTACTCCTGTTCTAGGACAAAAACCCTAGTGTGTCGGGTCTAGACAACGAGGGAGGCTGTAGCACCTAGCGCCGTGCGGGCAGGGCCCTGAGAGGCCACCCCCTCAGTCCCTCTTCGTCTGCCCTGTTGCTACCGTCCCCAGCACCAGCAAGGTGTACATTGGTATTTTGGTACCCATGGTGCGTCACATCCGCACCGCACATTTTATGCCGAGCAAGATCCTGTTCCATAAGGAAATCGCCTGCGTTCAACTACTAGCTAGCTAGACATGCACCGTGTAGTAGTATACCGATGCAACTAAAGTGGGTTCAAACAAGGATCCAGCAAGAACTCAACTCACCATAGGTCTGCTAGCTTGCCCCAATTCCTAACACGCCACGTCAATCCTCCAGCGTCAATAATTACCGGTCACTACAAAAACAAATCTTACTGCTAGTACAACAAAGTTTCTACATTTTATTGTCTTTTGGTCTTTCTGTGAGGGGTTTTTTTGTTTTTTTATTTATTTTATTGCAAAAAAGACTAATAGAGTTAAAAGTAGGGGTAAAATCACAATGTACTCGAAAAAGTAGGGGCATTTTCGCAAGGGCAAACTTGTCCTTACTGAGCCAATTTAACACAGTTACCCTGCTGTTCACGGAGTAAGGGTAAACTGAAGCTTCGTTTTCACAGAGCAAGGGTAAAATCGCAATGGCGAGAAAAACAAGGGTAAAATCACAATTAGACTTCTAAATAAGGGTAAGAACGCAATAGCTCCAAATAATAACTATTATGATACCAAATAAGTATCATTAGATTCTTCCTTAGTTATATTTTCATAGTATACTCACTTTATATTACAAATTTTAATATTTCTCTCTATAATTTTGGTGAAACTTGAAAATATTTTGACTCTTTAAGATTTTTAGAATAATTTATAATTTAGAATGGAGGGAGTAGTTCTTGTATTGGAATGAAAACTAACGCGTTCACGATAGGAATCTACAACACGGTAAGGGCAACCAATGCACATATCGCGTTAGAGCATCTCCAACAACTTGGTAAAATTCACTTGTCAAATCTTGAGTTATAGCAAGTTGTTAATTTGTTTAGCAAAAGAAAAAAGGATGTGTCTCCAATAAGTTACTATTCTCACTTGGTAAAAATAGAGGATGACAGATAGAACCCGCTCACTTGGTAAAAGAATATGTGTCTCCAACAAGTTGCGCTCGGGATAGCAACTTGGGATAGCAATTTGACAAATCTCGGCAGTAGAAACCTCTGGATAGCAACTTGGGAAATTTAGCAAGTTGAGATAAGGAGTTGTTGGAGGATGATTTTTATGCTTTTAGCAAATTTGGTAGGATAACATGTTGAAATACCAAGTTGTTGGAGATGCTCATTAAAAATCATGCGCTAATTCTGATCATCCCCGTTAAAATCATTTGTGCTGGATTCGACCAAACTTGTCGATTTATCAGACACGTGTGTTTTTCTTTTTGATCTGATATCAGACGCGTGTTAAATCAAATACTTAGAGTCTCGGTTTCAAAAAAAAAAATGTAGAGTCTCTTTATGTATCTCGTGTCTGGCACATGCTCTGAATGACCCTATCTTTTTTCGGCACCCAAAACTCAAGATTCGATGTATAATACATTAAATATAAATAAAAAGTAATTATTTATATAATTTGTTTGTAATTTCTAAAATAAATTTTTTAGACAATAATTACTAAATAAAAATAAAAATGATTTTTTTACTTCCTGAACTAATAAATAAGGCCTTCTTAAGGTTGCTTCGGTTTGGAATGGCACGTCTAGCAAAGTCAAATCCGCGCACGCCGCTCAATACACAAAATGCGCCCCCGCCATCCTTTGCCGTTGATTTGATGCGTGACGGATCCTGATCCACCATTCCACCCACCCCACCCCACTCCCCACCTCACCCCTCCACTCGACGGCTCGATAGACACTTCCTCCACGACCCGACCCAACCGCAGCCGGCCGTCCCGCTAATGCCGTAGACTAATCGCGATTAAGGAAAAGAAGGGGAAAAAAAGGGGAAAGTCCAAGCGGCGCGGCAGCAGCAAAACCCCCGCACCGTCCGGAAGGCAGAAAACCACAATAAACAAGGCACGCAACGAATCCGATCCCGATTTATTTCGCCCAAATCCGCCGATTAATCCCCACGGCACGCCGGCCGCGTCATGCTCCGGCCATTCCTCTCCCCTCACCACCGCTCTGCCGCCGCCGCCCCCGCACCCATCGCAGCAGGGGCCGCGGCGATGCGACCCCCCGCGTCCTCCTCCTCCTCCTCCCGCTCCTCGGCCGGCGGCGGAGGCGGGGCCCACCACCACCACAACCACGGCGGCGGCCACAACAACGTCTCCGCCTCGCCGCCGCCGGCGTGCACGACGTGCAGGCACGCCCCGTCGTCGGCCACGCTCGATCTCCTCATCCTGCTTCTCGTCCTCTTCTCGCTCGCCTTCCTGCTCGCCTCCTCGCTCTCGCACGTCGCGCGCTCGCTCTCCCCGCTGCTCGCCACGCCGCCCGCCGTCGCCGCGCTCGCCTACGCCGCCGCCGCGCTGCCCTACGCGGCCGCGGCCGCCGTGCTCGCCGCCGCCGCGTTCCTCTCCTGCCGCCGCCTCCCGCGGCGCCGCTGCCGCAACCCGCGCTGCCGCGGCCTGCGGAAGGCGCTGGAGTTCGACGTCCAGCTGCAGACCGAGGAGGCCGTGCGCGCCGGCGCCGGGAGCACCGTCGGCGGCGCCGACGCGGCCATGTGGCGCGAGATCGACGCGCTGCCGTGGAAGGGCGGCCAGAGCGGGAACAACCCAGACTACGAGTGCCTTCGCGCCGAGCTCCGCCGGATGGCGCCGCCCAACGGCCGAGCCGTGCTGCTCTTCCGCAACCGCTGTGGCTGCCCTGTTGCTAAGCTTGAAGGATGGGGCGCCCCCAAGAGCAAACGCCGCAACAAGAAGTGAGTCATGGTTGACTATATGTCATTTGTTTATTTGCAAATTCTACATGATTATTACTTCTTCAGTCCACCAGCTAAACTTAGTGGCACTATTTTCATGGGATGAACGGAATTTCACTGTTCTCTGTAGCCATGGCGTTCCCTAGTCCTGTCAGTTATGTTTGTTAATGTGAGATCAATCTCGTTGCTTCATCTCTGCATTTTGAGATATCATGCCCTGTTATTCTGGATGTGCAAACAATAAAGCATGGTCCCATTGTTATACATCATGGTCTGTTAATTCATTTCTGTAAGCAAATAGGTAACTGTGCTGTGTGGCCTGTCTCTAATTCTGAGTCATCTAGGAAGCATGCTTGGATTTTACCCTGTTTGGTTGTCTCTTGATGGTTATGGAATTTTTTTCCACTCAGCTTCATTTTCTGAATTCAGTGTACTTCTGTTCATTTTGTGGTTTTCTCAGTTGTTTGTACCATAGTATAGCTTATATGTTGTAACGTCTTGTTGGTCATGAATTTGCAAGAAAATAAATTAGTCTTCAGATGTGACTGGGCTGTTACCAGAAGTTAGGCAATGAGCCAAATGAATGCTAAAAGTTGTCAAAAGTGACTAATCCTATTTGACAGAGACATGCCATAGAAATCTCACTACCTTTCTAAGTAGGTGGGCAATGTCAATGATGTTGCAAGGCACCTGGTCTTTTGTTAGGTGTTGTTTTTCCTCATGAAGTGGCCTTTTTAGTTGTAAATGTACTATTTGTTCTGTGCAAATGTATTTTTTATGTTTAAAGGGGTTGCCATTCTTATAACAAATGACCTTTGGTGATTTCTAATGTGATTATCTTTTATGTTTATTAGTTGATATGAAACATAAGGCTAGGGGTCAGTACAGCCTTGAAGGCATTTCAGTTGGTTCTTTACTTGTGTTTGAGAAGCTCGAGCTCACTAGAAAATAAGCTCATTTGTGGGGCTTGTGACCTGTAGGACTTCTGCAACCTGATGATTTTATATTTTGATTACGGATATGAAGAAGTTATAAGCAGGAATACAGTATGTTTGAGGTGGTGCGAGTTACCTGGAAGTGAGTGCTTTTTTTAAATTGTACACGACAAAGTTTATGGCCCATGAGAGTATCATGGAATTGTGCTATATGGTTGTGACTTATGCCATTATCTTCATTTCTGGGTCTAGAAATTTCTGAAATGAGTACCCGGAGATGGCATTACAGTGTGATACCATTGAATTGCTGGGTTTGAAGATTTGGCATGAACACTTTGTCATCTCATCAAATTCAATTATTGGACGTTTGGAGTTTGTGTCTGCAAGGCCTCTTATGATGTGTGTGATCCAACTGGGAAATTTGATTTGGCATGACTGAACTGTTCCAGTGAACCAATCACTTACTTGACAAGCACAAGAAATCTTTGCTAGACCTGAGCTCAGCAATCTCCTACATTGTGTTCATTGTGGCATAACTTGTTGAGCAAACCATAAGACTATAAAATCCTCTAGATACCAATAAAGAAACATAACTGTTTAAGCTGTGTTTTTATGGCTCCTTTGGAATGGAGGAAAATTTTCCTGTTTCCTGTGAAAATGAACTGATTCCTGTGGAATTCCTAAACGATTCCTATGAAATTCTTGTGAGGGTATGGATAAAAGTTGTGCTATTTTAAGTTATTTATACAGGTGGTGAATGATTTTGTTTATAATTCTCTGGATGATTGTGCTGTTTGTTGTAATTTTCTTGAGATTGTATGTGTTTCATTCGCATCTAAGTTGTCCTGGCCTAGAATGCTTCTCAATTTCTTTTCATTGCCTTGAAATATCTAGGATCTAGCTATTGGTGTTTGAGCTAGTAAAGATAAACTGTTTACCTATGATTCATTTCTAGATGACTAAAGTACAAGGGGTACTGCATAATACTTTCTACTCTCTGTGGTGGTTTACTGACTCTTACTGTTTTGAATGATCTTTTGAATAATCTTTTCCAAATTGGCATTTTGCCAAAGTTTTACCTGTAAAAGTATCTGTTAAACTTTTGACTACTAACATATATCTAAGTGTGTAGATGTATCACTTAGAAATGATATTAGTATGTTTTCATTTAATGTGCTTATGTCTCATGATATATGTACCATTTTTTGCATAATGGTAAACAAAAGGATTTTGAAAACCGTTTCAGTAGATTAAGTAAAATAGAATAGAGGTGGTATATCTTGTTTCCTGGTGTAATCATGCCTGATATTCCATTGTTGTCGGCTTGTCGCAACTCTTGCGTCAGAGGAATGCATTCTTCTATGTTGACCGATACTGGCAACCTAGTTCACTTGAAACTATAGAAGTGTTTAGCTAGGACTGATATGGAGCTCTTGTGTGGCCGTGTTTTTTGAATCTTGAGTTTGTTGGGTTTGACTCAAAAATCACCCGTTCCATTAAAATGAATGTTTTACTAAGTCAAACTTCCCTAACTTCAATCACACATAGAAGAATGCACCAGCATCAACAACATCAAATTAGTTTTGTTAAGTCCATGGAACATGTCTTCATATTGCATTTATTTGGTACTGTACATGTTAATATATAATACATTTTTCTATAACTTGGTCCAAGTTAAATGCTAATATGTTGTATAAGTTTGATGATGTGTAACTATGTTTCCGGAAGTTGCGTACTTGTTTGTACACTTTTCCTTTGTGCTGCCAGATAAAATGTTTTCTATATTTTATCTTGTTTCTCAGATGCTAAATTTATACAGGAAAGAAGGAAATTTGGCGGGGGCCTTTTTTTTCTTTCTCAAAATTGGCCAGTCATTTTTGGGAAATTGATTCCCAAAGTAATGTTGTACTTTTTCAGTAATGTTTTGAGAGTTCATTCGGCGATGTAATCACTTCTCGCCCTTGCCTAGTGTTGTCAATCTAGATACATGTTACAAATATACATGTTTGTAATGTAATACTCTTTTTTTCATTTTGCAGAACTACTAATCATTTGTTTGTTTCTTGTTTTTGAATTATTATTAATTTTCAGGGGCACGCAAGGTTCGTTCCATGACCGAGGAGTGAGGTGAACACAAGTCTGATGTCGCTAGTTGCAACACTGTTGCTTTAGACTGCCATGTTGAATAATCCTTCCAGCAAAAGATACACCAATTACAATTTACAAGTGGGTTGTGCCATGGTTGTATTGTTAGAGGGGGGGTTCGCTGAACCCCAACAGTTATACTGATACAAAGACAAAAGACGCAGCAATAAAGAACTGTTAATAAAGGACAATAAATAAAGCATAAACATTGGAGACGTGCTCATGTTTCGATACCATTCCCTTTTGCTTTTTTTCACAGTGGAATGGATGCAGGAACCCATGTGCTCAGGCATTCTGTCGTTCGTGGTTGTCCGTGTATAACCTAAGGGAGAAATGGTAAAATATCACTCTAGATGCTAAAACAAGATAAAATAAGCTTACTCCGTACACCTGAACAACTTATTTTTATATCTAACATTTTACTATTCTAATTTTGATCATAAGCCAGTTTAGTTTTTTTTTCAAAAAAAAAGTCAAACTTGGCTGATAAGCCATGGCAGAAACAAGGTGCTTTCTATGAAATATGTTGATACTCTTCATACACAGGACAGACCAATTAAGAGGAAAAGTGGGATTTCTTGTTGGGTTCTCCCTATAACTGATGTTCTAAAGATTAATTTTGATAGAGCCTTTTTAAAGGTTGAGAAGAAAGGTGTTTGGGGTTTTATTGTGAGGGATCACACAGGTGCTTCAGTGGTGGCTGGAGCAGGTAGAATCAACGTGGTACATGATGCATTGAGTGCTGAGTCCTAGGCTTGTCTTGCTGCCTTGTATGTAGCAATAGATCATGGTTTGTCCCAGATCATCTTGGAGACTGATTCGACAACTCTTGTTGATGCTCTACAATCCCGCTCTTATGATTTTTCAGCTTGTGGCGTGTTGTTTAGAGAAGCAAAGTTTCTGATGTCTATGAATTTTATTCGAGCTGATGTTGTTCATGTGCCACGCTCTAGCAATAGGTGCACATGAGCTTGCTCGAATTGGGTTGAATTGGGACCCGGATTGGTCGCATGTTTGGATTGATCCCCTCCCAGAGTTTGTACAAGAACTGGTGTCTCATGATGTAAATGATTCTCTCCAGATATAATAAAGTGCAGACTTTTCAAAAAAAAAAGAAAGTAATGTTGGTTGATTTGTTGTAAGTGAAAAATACTGCTGAATGGCTGGCTGATTCAGCTGATAAGCTCAAACTAGCCTGGGTTGAACAATATAATTGAAAAGTAGCTTCATTTTGAAAACTATTTTGATATCAGTTTTTTCTTACATCTAAGATGACTCTTTTATAGTACTATAATGACGTACGAGGACAATGGTGCCATATCTTACTCTACTTAGGCCTTGTTTAGATACAAAAAGTTTTTGGATTTTGATACTGTAGTATTTTCGTTTTTATTTGATAAATATTGTCTAATTATAGAGTAACTATGCTTAAAAGATTCGTCTCGTGATTTATAGGTAAACTGTGCAATTAGTTATTCTTTTTATCTATATTTAATACTTCATGTATTTGTTGTAAGATTCGATGTGACGGAGAATCTTAAAGTTTTTTGGGTGTATCTAAACAAGGCCTTATAGTACTAATAATAAATGACAATTTGCCCCTCATAAATAAGTTAGGCCTTGTTTAGTTCACCCCAAAAATTAAAAAGTTTTCAAGATTTTCTGTCACATCGAATCTTTCGGCACATGCATGAAGCATTAAATATAGACGAAAATAAAAACTGATTGCACAGTTTAACTGTAAATCGCGAGACGAATCTTTTGATCCTAGTTAGTCTATGATTGGACAATATTTGCCACAAACAAACGAAAGTGCTACAGTAGCGAAATTCAAAATCTTTTCGCATCTAAACAAGGCCATACTGTAGGGACAATTGCTGCACTACCACTATTTCTCTGTATTTTTACCCTATTGGCTATTATTGTTACTTTAGTATGTACTTTGCCGAGTAAAGTCCATCACCAGTCCCTAAACTTGGTCGGGTGTGTCATCCCAGTCCCTAAACTCGCAAAACGATCGTTTAGGTACCTAAACTTATTCGGTTGTGTCATTTTAGTCCTTAAACTTGAAAATCTCCCATATAGGACCTCAAACTTATTCAGTTGTGTCATCTCGGTCCCTAAACTTGTTTTTAAGTCTCTGGATCAAAACAAGATGAACTAAAAACTCTATATCAAAAAATAACTCATAACTTTTTCCAAATGAACTCAAATGAACATAAACTTTATATTAAAATTGTAGCCATCAACGCGATCTACAACTTTGTAGTTAAAAAGTTTTAAAATTAAACTATTTAGGGTCACAAAATATTTTTGTAAGTTCGTAGATTTTAAATTTTAAAACTTAAAATTAAATTTTGTGACACTAAATGAATTTAAATAAAAAACTTTTCAACTATAGAGTTGTAGATCACGTTGAGGACTACAACTTTAATATAAAACTTGTCTTTATTCGAGTTCATATGAAAAAGTTACGAATTATTTTTTGATATAGACTTTTTAGATCGTTTTGTTTTGACCCAGATGAGAGTCAAAACCAAGTTTAGAGTCCTGGATGACAGAAATGAATAAATTTGAGGACTTAAACGGGTGATTTCTAAGTTTAGGGATTAAGATGACACAACTGAATAAATTTAGGGACCGAGATGACACAGACGAACAAGTTCGAGGACCTAAACAATCGATTTGTGAGTTTAGGGACCTAGATGACACGATAGTACAAGTTTAGGGACCGGTGGTGGACTTTACTCTACTTTGCCTCTTGTTTTAAAAATAGCGACAACTCAAAGGTTTAAATGGACTAAAATAAGGGTAGCACAATATTTTTTTTGGAGGAGGGGGGTGGGGGTTTGAGGGCGGGGAGCGGGGTTGTGGGTGTGAGTGTTAAGAAATGGGTTAGTCCATTGTCCTCTTAACTTTAATTTCATTTTCTTTGTTTACAAAAAGTAATGAATTATTCACTAGCATTTCATTTCTCACAAGCTAATAATCGGTACAAGTGTGAAAGTAGAGTCGTTCTACCCAATTAAAAGGATAAATTCATGATGCATCACATATTTGATGTTTACTCAAACCAAATAGCCCCCCCCCCCCCCCCCCCAAATGTAACTTTGTTTCCAAGATTATTTTTCAGCTCAAGCGAATACCTGCAACATTACTTATGCAATCTGCATTTGACCATAACACATTACGTCATCAAAATGCATATTTGCGAACAAAATTGTGTTAAATATTATTGGAACTAGCAATTTCGTGCAGCGGACATGCTTCATCAATCCGTTAGTCATGCTATGACAGACGGTCTAGAAGGGATATAATCAGTTTGCCAAACACATATCCTTAGACAGCTACAAAATATAAAGAGTCACGAGAGGACAATAACCCCTAGACGCCTCTCTAATAAACTCCAACACGATGCGTGGCCCAATGCCCCCAAAGATGGTGATGCAGTACCTAATAAATTCTATATGCACACTTTTTTCAATGATTATTGTTGACTCATGAGGATTTTGGACATGGACCAATGCCATTGAAAATCTTACCTTCTTATCTTTCCTGCATATGTAAAATATTATAAAAAATAGAGTTTGTATATGACTTGCACGATAATTTTAGTGCAAACTACTCTTAGAGTCTAATTTAGACTTGAACTTAATATAGATTGGTCCTCCAACTTAGCTTGGACGACCACGCTCGTTTACTCCGCCTCACGCTTCTCTCCATATACATCATTTCCAAAGTTGGTAAGAATTATAGCATCATTAGGTAGAAAATTATTATCAAAATCATGAAACAAATTACTTAGGAGTGACCTTACCTATAGATTTAGTTGTCGTGCTCAAGCTCTAGTAATTGGCTCTTAGGTAGCTGTATGAGGAGTGTCATGCGCACCTATTCCTAGTGATGTACCTAACATTCATCCCTCTCTTAAAGTGAAGTCATTGTAGACTCAAGCTCATCTTCTTCTCCCATATGCAACTTTCAATGTGTTGTTAAAGAAAAAAACTTCTAATATGAAATATTAAAGGTGGGACTAATTCCATAGCAAAAACTAGAGTCTACATGTATTGTCATTTATCTTTACAATTATTTTTAAATGGACCGGTAGTTCTAGGCATCAACTTAGACTTTCATAACTCATTGTCATTTATCTTTACAATTATTTTTAAATGGGCTGGTAGTTCTAGGCATCAACTTAGACTTTCATAACTCTAGAATCTATCTTTTCAGAAGTGTAACTATGCTAAATCATGCGATTAAGTTTAACTTTCTTTCTACATTTGGTACCAGCAAATCTATATTTTTATTAATCTTTTCAATAGAGAATTGCTAAAGCTCAACCGGTTGATTTGACTCCTTCCATCAACTGATTTTTGAGCCATCTGATCTTGCGCGGACGGCCAGCAGAGGGGCATCTGGACAGGGTAGGAGAGGCAGGGGCACTGCCGCACCGGGCCAAGGAGCAGAGGCGCCGCTCGCGCCTAGGCCGGGAAGGCGACACACCGCCGCCGCACCGGGCTAGGAAGGAGCAGGGGCGTTGCCGCAGGGCTGCCGAGGTGGGGAAGGAGAGGGGCACTGGAGCTGGGAAGGCAACATGCGCTAGGGTTGGGAAGGCTGCGCTACTGAAGATCGCGCTACGACGGCATCGATTCTGTGTGCGGCTCATGGAGTTACGGAAGGGAAACTGAAGCGATGGGAAGGGAGAGGGAAGGGATAAGGTTGGGAGCATGGGTCCCACCATAATTTGTGAATAATTTATATTTTTTAATTTGTGAAAAGTTTGACATATATTTCTCTGATGTCTGCATTCCATAGAAATAATTTGTAAATTTTTATGAAAATTTTGGTATATATTTATATTATTCTCCAAATTACACCACTGTGTTTAATAAATTACACTAAAAAATCATTGTAAATATAGTAATAAATCAGTGTAAATTTAGCTAGAAGATAGCGTAAGTGCATGAAAAAATTCAGTTGATAGGAGACGCCAAATCAACTGAATGACACCTAGATAGATCCTTTCAATATTTAGTTGCTTCAAGCAATTTTAGAATAAAATGAGTACGTTCCTTGCCATCATTATGTCTAGTAGGTAAATACAATGATCAATAAGACTTTAGGAGTACGACAGCACGAGAGTTAAATCCATACACTATCTGAAAAAAAAATTTATCTTAGCGGTAGATTGGTTTATCCAATTATATGCAAACTAAACATGCCATAACCACTTTTCCCACGTCTTTAATATTCTCTTTATAAATAGTTTTGAACATAGTAGACAAAGTTTGGTTCACTAGGCGCCCTCTTCGTTTGAACTTATCATCCATAATTTTATAGCCAGCCAATAGTGTTTCAGTAGTCTGTTGGCATATTGTAGAGAACAATTTTGGTGCTAGTTTATTTCATAGAGTGTGCTAAAAGTGACTCAATCATTTAGTATCACTATTTCAAACAATAATAGAAGACATGTACTACAAGAGTTGCATGTTGTCTTTTTTTTTTTAATAAGAGTGGTATGTTGTCGGTGCTAACAACTGCAACCAAAACATGTAAGTTCAAAATATCAATATGCTCTCAAGATAAATGAGGAATGCATGTAGTAACTTACATGTTCCTGGTAATTAAAGATGTCCTGGAAATATAAGATAAAACAAGGGAAAACAAAAGAAGTGAGACGCGGGTTCGACATCAATCAAATATCGATTTCTTTTTTCACATCCAAACGCCATCACCTCGCACTTATCCGTGAAACCGCGCCATGGCCACGGCGGCGCCCGCGCTGCCCACCTTCCTCCGGCTGTGGCCGGCCTCGCCCTTCCTCCTCTCCCCCAGCCTACACGTCCCCAGTTCAAGGCGCCCCACTCCGTCGCGCCTGAACTCTCTTCGCCCTGCGAGGCCCCTCTTCCCCATCTCAGGTTCGTTTGGTGCTTGCACTACGGAACTTGTGAGCGCGTCGCGCCTATGTACTGGGCTCGCGTTGGGGTCCTTCCCTCGTTGATAAATAATAACCGCCGCCTCGTGTGCTGCAGCTGTGGAGAAGACCAACGAGGCTGCTGCGGTCGGGGAGGGCGAGCTGGAGGGGATGCCACCCGAGTTCTACGACGAGGTATGCGCGTATCTTTGCTCGTCTGTGAATTTCATGGCGCGGGTGATATAGTATTAGTATGTGGGCATCAATATCGTTGTTAGTTCGTTCAGGCATTTCATCGAGCGGGTGATATGCAAGCTTAATCCCATCTCATTAATGTGAATGAGTGCTAGGATCAACAAGCATGCTGTGAACCAGGAAATATTACATATATAGAGTATAATATGCTAGTGTTAGACACCTTTCCTTTCTGGAGAACTGAAGATATATCTTTTTCCTTTTCCCTCTTGTCTTTAGATACATTGGCAATCCACTAGGGCTGCAATTTTCATGATGCCATCAGAAATCCTCTGTTGCTGTAACTAGCCATTTCCTTCTGTTAGTCTATTTGCTAATGTGGACCGTGGATAAAGATTGCCATAAGCCCTAATATCTCAGTATTGTTCTTTCGCTTTTGTCTTCGGTAGGTATTATCAAATGCACATCCGAGATGGTTCGTCATGTACAATTTCTGAATCATTCTGCTGCCATGACTTTTGGCCTGTAGGACTAAGTTATTGCCGTCATGAGCCTTCCTCACAAATTGCTCACTCTGCACCAAATTGACATATTAACTTATGTCAGTGCCATCCATCTCCATTCACTATGACTTACATCGAACTTCGAAGTATTAACTACTACCTCACCTGTACTGTGATGTCTCAAAACTGCTTATTTTCCTAAGATTTTATGGTCATATCCGTACAATGTACACACTCATTAAATAGCATCATTGATCTGATTTCATTTATTTGTTATGTTTAGAAACCATATAAACATTCACTTCCACATGCAGGAGTGGCAGGCCCGTCAGCGGGAGAGGACTAAGGAGTGGCATGCATATCGGCAGAAAGAGGAGGCCGAGGAGGAAAGAATAACAAATGAGTACCGAGAGATAGGCATGCGCCTGAAAGCTTACCCACAAGAAGAAGTTTGCAAAGCTAGGATTTTAGTTTCAAGTTTCATAAGAGCTGGTGAAGATGTTGAGAAGGTAACATGGCATTGTGCCTTCCTAAGATGCAATTAATTCCTTCAATTTCCTATCTCATGTTTCTCTCCCTTTATCTTTATGATACTACAGCTAGCCATAGTTTAGTCAATTGCCAAGCTTCTCACGGTGTGACCGGTTAGAGCAGTGAGCTCCGGGACTCTCCCGTCCGACCTGGGTTCGAAGCCTGGCACCTTCTTATTTCAAAGGCTATATTGGAGTCTCCTCCCATAGTCTAGGGGGCATAGTTTAGTCGATTATGGAAAGTAGTCACAATACTGGAACAAAGTGTGGGACAAATGCACTGAAATATTGCTCTTTCTTGGGTGTTTCAATGACCTAGAAAGCATTAGATATAGGAAAATTATTGTAAGAAATGTCATTTAAGCTGTCTTGAATGAACAAGTTAAGTCTTCAAAATCACTCATTGCAAGTTTGCAACTCACAGATGCCTGCACCAAGCACCACTCCAGTCTCATAAGATCTATTCTCTTTAATTGATAGGGCCATTGGCCATAGCTGTCATCAAAATGCAGCCAACAAAAATCCATGTATCAAAAGTAGGACTCTGAAGTGTGAGTATCAATGCATTGTTGCGTGATTATTCTCGTACTAATATATTAATAATTATAATTAAATTAAAAACTATGTGAACTATTTTTTTTTTAAAAAAAAACTTGACCTGCGGGTGGTAAGACAGCCCCTGAGTATTGCATTAAGAAGAAGACATTCTCTCACACGTTGAGAAAACCCCCAAACCCCTGCTCCACCCATACACAGCGGCACCGTAGCCCATGTGAGAACGACCACGACTAGGGCCGGGCCTTAGACCTATGCTTTGGCGTGGGATAGACGAAGGGTTTTGTTTTAACCCCAGCCTGAAATGAGTTTTGCTACCTTAGACAGTCTTTCAAAAATTCATTTTGGATAAGTTTTATTTTATATTTTTATGGATGAATTGCTATGGTACTCATATGTAGGAAATTGAGAAGGCTGCTGAAAGAGGAGAGCTTACTGAACTTGTTCTTATGGTCATCTGGAATCGACTTGATGTTGCTCGGCGTGATGTATGTAAACTCGTTCTCATAGTTTGGAATTTAAAATTAAAATTTCTTAAATAGATTTTTGTTTTCTAAGAGATCTTGAAATCCCAATGTGCCATATATTAGTTTTATATTTTTCTTTCTCTATGTTAAGACTCTTAAGAGTTATGTTTTATTATCACTCATGAACTTTCTATAGCACTGCCACAGTACTAAATGTTGTAACTTGTAAACACTGCTTACTTCATTTCTGTACTACTTTTATGTCAGCAACCTGGTTCCTGATTCACTCAACAGAAATACAAACAGAGCAAACTAGTTTCTGGAAGGTTCAAGAAGTATCTGGGTTCGACACACCTCACGCTTACTGCTGCTTTGCCTTTGTATGATTGTAACCCTGCCAACATGAGCCCGGTCATATCCTGAATTGATCCCTGCTTAATAGTCCAATGCACAATATTGGCCCAGTAGTCCCTAACATTTTATTGTTCACCAGTGGAACTTTATGTTTTCCAAATTTGTCAGCATGGTAGAAAGATATTTAAGTTGTTCCTTTTCTCGTAAGTTAATAATATGACTGGACTATACTTTTTGGATATTTGACATTCTGTTGTACCTTCAGGATGAGCGGGATGCTATCAGAAGCCTCGATCTCTTGTATAGAAGGGTAGAGGTAAGTGACTTGGCTATGCCTTTTCTCGTAGCTGATTTTGTATCCATATAAATTCGAGTATTCAGATTTTCCTCCTTTTCTTTCAGTTAGCTCATTGGTGTGTGATGGGATAATCAAAAATCATAATCTTAATGCAGACAGAGATTCTAAAGAGTGAAGCAACTCCTGCCATGAGTTTGCTCAATGAACTTCTTAATCTTCATGACGGAAGCGACAATGAAAAGTGGTTAAAGAAATGTAGAAAGCGCATGCTTGAAGTCTTTCCAAGAGAGGACCCATTCACTGTGGTCTTTCCTGCTGGGTTCAAGATGGAGAATGTATGCTATTTCAGTCCAAGTGACCTTCCCATATCTTCTCAAGACTCAGTACAAGATCTGTCAAAATCGAGCATAGCAAATTTACAGAAAAGACACTAACAATTTTTATGTGTTGACTTACATGTCAATGCTCTTAGACATTGCTACTGCATTTTTTTTTACTTGTGCAGAAGTATATAAAAAGAACCTGCAGGGAAAGCCCCCAGGGCCATTGACTTCAGACTTGCACATAAGTATAATATGATATAGTAAAAGTAGGACAGATACAAGACATCATTAATTGGTTCTTCAACATATATATTGTTGAGCCCTTTGTCATGCAGATCTCTTAGTTTTTGTTGAAAGTTTTGAAATCATTGACATTAAAAACAACTTAATTTCTTTCTGAAGAAAAGCATACATGATTAATCAATATAGACATTATTGCCACATCACCCTTAGCACAATAGTTGGGTCTCAATAAAATCAATATATCCTTTTCGATTAATGATTGGATTTAGGATCTACTGCTTTCTTTTAAAATGACTTCTCTATGTTTTCTTCTGGTCCTAATGTGGTAAAGAAATTTTCTGAATATTATTTATTATATATCATCCCGGTTTTTGTTTTTTCAGCATGAAGGGCGAATTGAGCTGCCGCCTCAGGACGATGATCTCCTTCTGAGAGTGGACTTTGTCAGGGAAGTTGATGAGCTGCTGAAAGAGGTTCAAGCTGAGCAAGACAAGAATAAGCAACAAGTTGGATTTGACCCAGAATCAGTTGCATATATGCTGAAACAGCAGGAGAAGATGCAGACGATACGTCAGGTGGAATCTCTCCTAGACTTGGCGGCGTCCTTGAAATGGTGAGGATTGAGTAGTATCGAACAACTATTCTGTCTGCTTAGAAGCTAGAAGTCGTTGACACATTATACTCAATAGTTAGAAAGGGAAATCTTGGTTTTCAGCTAGTTAGACCAATAACCGTTCTGGGTAGAGCCTTACTTCGACGTCCATGTACATTTGTATGAGTAGAAATATATTCCTTATATCAATGTATGTCTGCACTGCTAATGAAAAAACTATCTGAACCCTTGATGTCCGACACCAGTTGAATCTTCACTATTGCACTCATTTTGATGTTTGAAATCAACTGATGTGAAGTGGTGGTGTCTCCCGCTGGAAGGTAGCCTCCAGTTCCATTAGCAAAGGTTGGAGGGGCAGCAAATCCCTGCGTGAACCAGGTGAGCCGCAAGCCAAGTTCTTGTATCTGATGCACGGATTCAAATTGCAGAAAAAAAGTCGCGGTTAGTTCTGAAGTATTTGGAGACTTGGAGTTCACATGGTGAGCTGCAAGCCAAGCAAGTTCTATCGTATCTGTTGCTAGGGATGAAAACGGTACGGATATTTTCCGACCGTATTCGAGACCGAATTCGTTTAGAAGGATTCAGATCAGTCCGTATCCGAGTCCGAATGTTCAACATCCGATACCGTATCCGTATCCGAGTACTTAAATCGTATATTTATGATGTCGACATCCAATCGTATATTATCCAACATAGTTGATATTATCCGTATTCGAATCCGAATTCGACCAGAAATACGAAAACAAATATGATATCGATGATATCCGTCCGTATCCGATCCGTTTTCATCCCTATCTGTTGCGCATATTCAGATTGCAGAAAAAGTTAGCGATGTAGTAGCGCTCGCAGCTTCCTCCCTATCAGGTTCTGCCGCCAACAGCTACCAGCAACCGGCGAGAGCCAGCCACCGCAGGCACTCAGGCAGCATCAGGCATCAGCAACTTTTTTTTTTTTTGCCTTTTCTTTGTCCGAGATTTTTTTATCAATTGTTGCACACCAATTTTTCCATAAAATTTTATGCCGTAAATCAAACAATCATGGGGAACCCACTAAGGCTCTGTTCGGTTCCCAGCGATTCAAGCTCTGGAACCAATCCCACCAGAAATAGCTGTGCAATTTGTATAGCTAGATCTTTACCAGGAACCATTGAAAAAGTCCTAACCGAACGGGCCCTAATTGAACAGAGTGTTATTCCAAACTCACATGAGAGAATGTCGACAAAACTCAAAAAGGAGAAAAAAAAATCAAAGAATGTAGACAAAAAGAAGCAAATCATCCTTGTACACGAGTGTTATTGAAGCATGGACAGTTAACGCTAAAAAATAATTCAAAATTGTTTGTGAAATCGAAGTAAGCAAATTCAGATCACGCCTGCAACAATTAAAAATCTCCAAGAATTTCATTAGCTCGATAAAAAAGTTCCTCCATAGTATCTGGTGGTCCTGTGCCCATACATGACACACATTAGTGTTCATCAAACCTTATTAAACAATTTTTCAAAAACATTATTAAATATTCGACTGATTTTCTTTTCATCAAAATCCTTAAACTCACATTAGAGCATATGTATGCAAAACCGCAGCATGAGCAAACTGTCGTATCTGAAGGGGTGCAGTGAGTAGCCATTCCGTAGACCTACACATCAAGTTTGTGAAGTCGTTTTCTGTAAATAATCGAAATCAAATGATCACCATGAGAAAAGTATGTTGCCTTGCAATTGCAATGCGTCAGATGATGCTATCTGCAGGGAAAATACAAATGCGCTATCCGTAGTTGTGGCTAATACACATAAAATCGTGTTAATATTGTTAGGGCAGGAAAATGAACTTTTTCCATTAATAAATTCAAATTCACAAACATGGCAAAGGAAGCTATCAGCTCACATCTCAGGTTGTTTAGTAGGTTACAAAAAGGCAGTAAGAAACTAGGCATACCAACCATCTGCGCAAATGAGGAACTTTATTATCATAAACATTCTCATCTACAATTTGCATCTTATTGGAACTGAGGTCCTCTCAAAGTTGGTATCCACAAAGTTTCTTGTTATTGCTGAAACCACACGAGCTTCCTGGTTGACATTAGAAACTAGGAAAGAACCCTCTTCGATTCAAACAAAACACAACTATGTGCGTTTACTTGATATGAGGAAAATCCTAGCACTTTGTGTATTTCAGGATTAGACCCTCTTGAAAAGAAACCTGGAAATGCAAGTGATGTATCAACCAAGCGCAACCACATGGATCCTTCTGCAATAGCTGGTAAAGTAGCACTTGCTGACTCCTCGTTTGCATTGAAACAGATATACAAATCACCTCCAGTTGAATCTGGTAGCTTCTCGTCCAGCTCCGCATTTATGTGCATACAAAGAAAGTTGCTAGTAGGATCCTCCCAACGTGGTTCAGATAAATCACTCCCATACCAATGTATATTTTCAAATTTTAGAAATTCTCTTCTCTGGAAAATGTCCGCTCGTCGACTCCTTAGTGCAGATAGAAATGAAATAAACCCTGTGACTTCCTTAACAAAAGTGGTCTTCAGGGCTTTCCAGTTCAGAGGCCCTCTATCCTTGTATGATGTTGAACCAACAGCAGAGTGTCCACATTCATCTCCCATGTTAAGAACAGGGATACCAAGGGAAATAAATAGAATAAATAATAAATTGCGTATCTGCCTTAGCCTCGTTTGGAGGACTGCATTGTTCTCTGATGGTCCTTCTTCACCACAATTCCAACTGAACTCAGAACCAAGCTCATCACTGCTGAAGCTCACCAGATCAACAAGAGTGAGTCCAGAATTCCTGGATACATAATTGAACGAAAACGCTGGGCCCCTTGAGGAAAATAAATCCCCGCTGCCACACAAACGTGTAGCAAGATCACTGATAAGTGCTTCTCCCTTAAGAAACTTGCGCACATCCATAGAGAATCTTGTGTTCATCTCAGCCCATCTTTTCCAATGAGGGAATGGAAATTGCACATTAGATATGTCAAGTGGAGACCAAGGATCTGCAATGATCTTAGTCTTTGAAAGAACAGGGTCAAATGCTATGGCTTCAAGAAGTGGAGGCCGTGAAAGGCCCTCACCACCTGGACCTCTGACAAGGAAAGGGGCATTGATGAAGCAGAACCCATCAACATGGAAGTCGAGCACCCAATGGCGGAGGCTGTCCAAAATCAGCTTCTGAGTCACCGGATGGTTGCAATTCAACACACTTGCCTTGCATCCAGCAATTCCGTCAGCAATGTAGTACGAGGAACCATCAATGCCTCGGAGCGATATCATCTGACACTCTGCTCCTCCTTCAGCAGTATGCGTGAAAACAACCTCCAAGAGAACCTCTATTCCATTTCTGTGCATTGTTTTGACCATATCCTTCATAGACTTGATAGCTGAAACACTGGAGCATTCACTGCTATACAAGCTCATAGGTGAAAAGAAATGGTACGGGAAATATGGTCCCTTCACTTGGTGGTATGGAAACACTGGCTCCAGCAAAACTGCATTGACACCAAGATGCCTGAAGTGTTTCACCTTCGCAGCCATGCCAGAGAAAGTACCGGCGACATCGTCTGCTAGTCCACTCGACTTGTCCTTGGTGAACAAAGCTACATTTGCCCGGTAGACCACCAGCTTCTCCAATGGCAAGCACGGATGCTTGTCCCTGCCCCAATCGTAGCTGGGTGCATTCTTCAAGGACGCGAGGCACCTGACGGCCGGCACCGCTAGCCCATCCTCATTAACAGAGTCGGCAGGGACGAAGTCCCCGATCACCTTGGCGTACGGGTCGAGCAGCGGACGGTCAATGCCAAACATGGCGAACAGCCCGCTGCGGAAGCCGTAGCTGGCGTATCCCTCCACGCTCTCCATCGAGACGTGCCAGACATCGCCTGTCCGGTGGACATACGGGTCGAGCTCGATCTCCAGCGCGGGCTCGTCCCCGCCGCCGAACAGGCAGAGCACCATGCCCTTGGCGCTCTTGCTGTAAACCGCGAAGTTAGCGGCCCCGTCCTTGGACCGGGACAGGCCGAGCGGCGAGGGGCAGCCCCGTCCGACGCCCACAGGCACGCGGAAGCTCGTCCCGCGGTGCGTCCGTATCTCCGCTCCCGTCGCGTCGGCCAGCGTGAACGAGACGTGGAACGGCGCGCGGGCCCCGTCGTAGGACAGCTCAGCCGCGAGCGCGCCTCCCGGCGCGGCAGGGGCCAGAGAGACGCCCTCGCCGGAGCCGGCGGGACGGAGCACCAGACCGCCGCTCCGCCGTCCATGGGCCGGGGCCTCTACAGCGACCGCGTACCCCGCATCGCCGTCTTTCCCGGCGACGGCCACGTCCACCACGCCGTCGTCGTCGGTCCGGAAGCGGTAGCGGCAAGAGCGCGCCGCCGCGCGGGCGAGGAGGAGGGGGCCGCGGCGAGGCGTAGGGCGGCGGGGCGTGAGCCCGCGCCAGGAGGAAGAGGGCGGGGCCGGCGGCGCCGGGAGGGAGGAGGAGGCCATGATGGGCGCGGGTGGGTGCGAAAGGGAGCGGCGCGATCAGCGGCTGGGGAATTGCGTCGAGCAGTCGGTGGGCATCGCGAGGGGCCCGAACACGAGGCCTGTGGAGTGGGGTGGAGCTGGAGTGGTGTGGAGTGGAGTCGAGTGGGGAGGAGGTGGGGGAGGAGCCGAGGCGTGGCGCACACGTGGTATTGGTGAAACTGGAAAAGCGGGCACGAGCGGAGGAGGACGAAGCGCCCATGCGGGCGACGGGGTCCGTCCTTTTTTCTTTTTTTTTTTTACCGTTTTGATTTGACTGAAAATTCGGGGGTCCGTCCGGGTTGCCCTGGTCGTTGGAGAGCGGAGACGCGCACGGGCACGGCGCGGCGCGGCCCACACGCCCCACGGGAGGGCGAACGATGCGCCAACGGCTCACATCACGCGATGGCGCAGTGCGTCGCTTGCCCTCTTCCTCCGAGGCTCCGTCCTTGCGTGCGCGCTTGTCCGTGACGGAGTCATGGCCGGTAAAGATATTGGAGTATTATTTATTGATTTATTATAAAAAATATTGCTGAATATTTCTTTCTGTTTTAAAATAAATGTTGTTTGTGTTTTCTGAAAAATAAGTTTAATTAAATGTATAGTAAAAAATATTAATATTTATAGTATATAATTAGTATCATTGAAAAGATCTTTAAGTCTAATTTTTTAATAAACTCATATTTAGAGATACAAATATTACACGTATTCTCTCACCCGATGACTCTAAGGGTCCTTTTGGTTGGGCTTTTGACTGTGGCTTTTACCCCTCAAAAGCCAAAAGACAACCAAAGAAGTTAGCTTTCATAAAGCCAAAGCCAAAAGCACCTTTTGCGTAGTACAAATTTCACAGCACCTCCACCCCTACTTTTATCTGCTTTTGGTCACAAAAATTACCTACCTGCCACTAGTTACACACGTACCGTTTCGATCTTTCTTTCTTTCTCTCGTCTTCCTCCACGAGTCCTCCCGTCTCCTCCTTCCCCGGCCTCCATCCCTCCTTGCTCTGCCCCGGTCCCCTCCTTCCCCGGCCTCCATCCCTCCCTCCGGCGTGCTCTGCTCCGCCCCAGTCCTCTCCTCTCCTCTCCTCCCTCCGACGCGCGCCGCTCCGCGACCTCCCTCCCTCCAGCGTGCTCCGCCGGACGCGAGCCACACGGCGGACGCAGTCCGGAGCGGCTCCGCCCCGCAGCCTTGCGGGCGCAGGAGTGGGCGGCTCCGCCGTGGCCTTGCGTCCCCGACCTCCCCAATCCTCTCCTCCGACGGCCGCCCTCCCCAATCCTCTCCTCCGACGCGCCCCGACCTCCCTCTCTCCGGCGCGCCCCGACCTCCCTCCTTCCGGCACGAGCAACTGGAACCCCGACCTCCCTCCCCTCCCCGGCGTGGCCCCAGGCGGCCAGGCCGGCGGTGTGCCCTCCTGCCAAGAGGATGAAGAAGAGGGAGTTTCTGTCTATGACACGTGGAGTCCGCTTGTAAGGGAGTGAAGCGTTTCCAAAAACCGCATGTGTCTAACAAACGGACTTTCAAACTTCGTTAAAAAGCAGCTTTTTCAAAAGCCACAGCCCACAACAGCTTTTTCAAAAGCCACAGCTCAACCAAAGACACCCTAAGACAGGTGCATAGAGATCAGTGGAATCATTTTTATCTCTCACCCGATGACTCTAAGACAGGCATATATCTGAACTTTGAATCGTTCTAGAATGTCAAATTCAAAGCCAAATAGCGTAATCCATAAACTAGATTTCAATTCTCCAAAATAAAGGATCTAAATGGGCCGTAAAAGAAATTTTGTGTTTCTGCCCCTAGTCTAGAGTACAATTGTGATTTCTTTAAAGGAAATCAACTCAGCTTTTAGAGACCAAAATGAAGTCTTTACAAGCTAGGGATACCAGCTGACGTTCAACCACAAAAGCTCAACAGTGAGCAGTCCAAGGACACAGAAGAAGCAAACCCAATTAAAACTCAACTAAAACTGAGGTTAACAGCGTGCAAAACAAGGAAAAGATGCAGCCCAACTAAGGCCTTGTTTAATTCGTAAAAATTTTTAGCTTTGCCTACTGTAACACTTTCATTTGTATTTGATAATTATTATCTAATCACGGACTAACTAGGCTCAAAATATTTGTCTCTTAAATTATAGGCAAACTGTATAATTAGTTTTTGTTTTCGTCTATATTTAATACTCCATGCATGCACCTGATTCGATGTGACGAGAAATCTTGAAAATTTTTGGGAACTAAACCAGGCCTAAATCTAAGGTGTAGCTACTGAAGGAGGTGCTTCCCATGTCATGTCTTGTTCTTTTAGAAGCTCTGTGCACATTTGCATAAAACTGAGACTCATCTCACATGAAAAGCATTAGTCCACTAGTGTTGTCACTCAATTACCGAAATCTAAATGAAGCTTTTTAGGGGGTGTTTAGTTCCCCTTCCATCCCAAAAAAATTTAGGTTTTGGTTCATCATTTTGCATAATGGAACTAAACACCATGCAAAATTTTTAGCAAAATGGTTGTCATTCTTCATTTTGGAGTTTGGCATAAAGAGACAAAAAAAAGCCCCAAAGAGCCTCAAGAGGCCATAATGAGGGCAATAAATTCTACTTTTGGATGAAACTAAACATAATTGTGAAAACTTTGGCATTTTGCATTTCATAATTTTAATGCAGTTGTCATTTTGCATTTCATGGGGAACTAAACAGCTCCTAAATGTCCTATGTTTACATTTTGGACGTTTATTGTGTTTTGTCATGAGGATAAGGTTGTTACAACGATCAGGTTGTGCTTTGTTGCTAATCAAAACCATCGACCTATCAATACACAATAAATGTTCTATCCCTACAATTTCAGTAAACAAGCCAGTTTTACTATATTTATTTGTTACGTTCACATCTTACTCAAAGAAAATAGAACTTATTTCAGCAGACTGATTGAACTGCAAATTTTCCTAATTGCCACTCCTAAGTCCTAACACTTGCCCTATTTATTTAGGTTCTTGTGTGAAATGTACATCTACACCCAGATGAATCAGTTACTGAGCATGTTGAGCACTACTTTGCTGTGAATCCCCGTGATCATTACCTCAGTCACCAGGTTCTAACTTTTATTTGATTCTTTCCACTGTAGTAATGTCAGGATGACTTGTATGATCAGAATTCAGGCAATAAGACAAAACAAATAAAAAGTTTTTTATATTTCAATTTTCATTTTTTTTCTTTGACTGTACTTCTTAACTCTTCAACTGAAGCTGAAAGAGTGGCTTCTTTTCATGTACTGTTCTTTTTGAATGAGAGAGATCCCATGTCCATTCCAGTGCAGATTTACATTTGAATTTTGTTCTTTGTGAATTTAATATATTCCTTGAAAAGAAAAGGTGCAAAGGAAGAAGCATAGGTTGAAAGGATTAGTAATTCTGTAAAAGGTTATCCTGCTGGTTCCATGCAAAGTACAACAGATCAAGAAGTGAAACTTTCTTTTGTGTCCATGTTTGGACAAAAGTCATCTCAGTCTGATCATTCTTTCCAATATGTGACACATTATATACATTTCAAGACCTCGACAATATCCTTTCTTACAAAAAGAAATGATTAATTCCTGGTACATATACACATCTATTATGAAACCTTGTCCAAGAATCCATCCGATTAGCGCTTGCAATTCACGAAGCTTACCACCAGCGATGAGACCTCGTAAAATACTTGATACTGCAGCTTTAGAGAGCCCACCTTCAATACATTGGTTCAAACAGCTAAGTGCCACCAAGAATTTTCCCTCTTTACAGAGACAATCAATCAAAAGACTGTAGGTGATGTCATTGGGAGCAATACCTTTCTCAATCATCTCATGAAGCAGGAGATAGGCCTCACAAGATTTCCCCAGGAAATTGAGATGACGGATCAAAGTATTGTATGTCACAACATTAGCGACAAACTCTTCACTTCCAAGCAAGCAAAGTGCTTCATGAAGCTTCCCAAGTTTACAGAGACTGTGGATCACAATGCTGAAAGTCCAGCTATTTGGAGCAATTCCCTTCTTGACCATATCGACGAAGAGCTTGACAACAGCCAACCATCTCCGCTCATCACAAAGCCTCCTCATCACAGTGTTGTAGTTGACAACATTGACATGCCATCCAATCTCTGCACTGCACTCCAAGAGGCACTTTGCAGCCCATGCAGTTGACCTGCGGCAAACCCCATCAAGGAGGATATTCAGAGTAATCTCATTGGGACGCAGCCCAACAGACAACATCTTATCTACCAATGCAAGGCTCTTATCTACTCTGCCATTTTTGCACAGTCCATCCATGTAAGTACTGTATGTGATTGTATCTGGTGTCCACCCTTTTGCACTGCTCTCCTCAAGAAGCTTATCTACTTCCTCGAAAGCACAAGCCTTGCATAGAGCTTCAACCAGGACATTGTAAGTGGCTGTGCTTGGTGCAAAACCAGCTGCAACCATCGTTTCCAAGAGATCCTTGGCCTCATGTATCATACCACTCGTGCAGTAGGCGTGCAGGATGGGCGTATACGTGTGAGCATTGGGCTGGCACCCTTCCTCCAGCATCAAGTCCAGCACGCCAAGTGCCTCAGCCACCCGTCCGGCACTGCACAGCCCAGATATCAGGGTCGAGTATGTGACTACGTCCGGGGCCACGCCGTTCGCCGCCATCCACCTCACGACCTCGTAGGCCGCGTCGAACCAATGCAAGCGGCAGGCGTACACCCCGACGAGAACAGTGCACGCGGCCGTGTCAGGCACGACGCCATCGGCGGCCATGGCGTTTAGCACGGCGAGCGCGGCTCCCGGTTGAGACGCCGATGAGAACGCCGCGGCGGCCGTGGTGAAGCAGGCGGCATCGGGGCGGCGCCCCATAAGGCTCCGCATTTCGTCGAGCAGGTGGAGGGCCCGCTCGGCGCCGGCGCTTGGGTGGTCACCGCCAACTGAAGCAGCGAGCGCGGACATGAGACGGTTGTAGTCGTACGGGTGTGGGGACCGTGGTCGTGAAGACGGAAGAGGCAGGGGCGGGGGCTGCTCGGAGTGTTCCTTCGCGATGGCGGCGAAGCGGAGTAGGTAATCTCGAGCGGACTTGGACAGGCGGCGTATGTGCAGGAGACGGGCAATGGGAGGGGAGAGGGAGGGCATAAGGAGGTGAGGGAGACTGCGGCGGCGACATCTGAGACTGAGAGAGGCAGCGGCGGCGGCGGGCTGCAGCTTTGCTGCCCGGAGAGGAGGAGGGCGCGACGTTAAAGGCGGGTAAACTGCGGGGGGCTTCGGTCGGAAATGTCCCACACACGAGGGTTAGGTTTGGCAGAAAAAAAGGGGTGAGATGTTGCTACCCGCAGCGGACGCTCTTGGAACCGCGGCGCGCCGCCTCCACCGGCCTCCCACGCTCCACTCCCACTCCCACTCCGTGCCCGCGAGCCGCGTAGGGCGCAGGCCACCGTCGCCTCCCCACGCACGCTGGCTCTCTCGCCCCCACGCACGGAGGGTGTTCGACGGCCGCCGACGCCTTAGGTACAGCTAGTCGGCAGTCGCGGGCACGCTGTTGCAACTCAGGGGCTATATTTCTTTGCGCGATGGGTTTCGCTTTGCTTCTATTGAGGCCTGCGTTCTGTTGACACTTCACGCGGGACTGTCTGCTTAGGATTACCTACTAGTTTTTACATCGTATCTGCTCACGATGGGTAGTTGCAACTTGCAAGGGCTGGCTGACAGTTCCAATGGCCCAGCTATCTTACCCTGGTTTTGATTTGGGGATTGCTGTTGAAACACTGGAAGGCAACCCACATGAGTCTTAATATTTTGCAAATCATAACCATGGTAGATTCTGTTAGGTTTTAGTTTTTGGTGGTTTGTTTAGTAACTGTATTAGTGATTCACTACGGGGATTTGTGTTGCAAATTTGATTTGCAAATTTGATTTTTTAGTGACTGCTACATGCATATACAACACAGGAAGCTCGTCAGTTAACCATCATTTTGTGCTTCGGCAGGGACCAGGAGACCACAGCTGCAGTTGAAGCACCTACCCCGGTTCTTGGGGATCTGATGGACCTGAGATGGGTGCTTTGCAGCTCATCATGAAGAAGTCGGGTGCTCATGATGGCCTTGTGAAGGGTCTTAGTGAGGCTGCCAAAGCCATCGAGGAGCATGCCGCTCAGCTTTCTGTGCTTGTCAAGGACTGTGACCAGCCTGATTATGTCAAGCTGGTGAAGGCTCTCTGGCTGACCACAATGTTCACCTGGTTACTCTGCCTAGCGCTAAAACTTTTGGCAGGTGGGCTGGGGTGAGTTAAAGAATGCTTTCTTTGAAATATACCTTGTTTTTCATTGTTTATCAATCTCTTAGATGGTCCAAGCAATTAATATGGCTTACATTGTTCTGCCTAATGTCGAGATAGGAGAATATAATATGGTTTTGGTATGTTCATATACCTGTACATTCTGCTTTAGTTGTGCGGTGAGTTATGAACATACAAAATTGCTGATCATGCCATTCTCCACTTTGCTTCATACTTCTCAGTATTAGTTGTGTTTCATTGTTATGTGTTTTGGCTATGGAGTTTTCGTGTTAAGTTGTCTGTTTAGGCTAGCTGGGTAGTGGGTATGTGTTGTGAAGTTGTGTTGCTAGACAAAACTTGATGCACTTTGCAGCCTTCCGAGGTTTGATTTCTCACTTCATGATGTACTGATGTTGTCAAGATCGATCAACTGATTGCTGTATGATGGGATCTGTGTATAGTTGAGTTTCATGCAAGTAGAGAGCATGTGGAACACTTGCAAATGAATGCGACTTTACCTGGAAATTGTTCTACATAGATAGGTACTTTATTTACAATTACTATAAATGATTTTGTTAACCTAGACAATGCAATGCCCTGGAATGTATCTTACTCATCCATTCTTATTTACCATCAGTGCCCCCAAATATGGCAATTTGGCCACTGAAAACTTAATGTTTGATGCAGCTAGCTAGAAACTGAGCTGCAAGTTTGTGAGTATGATTTGAAAGCACACAGAGTAGCCTACAGATTATTGGATTAGGAGTAAGATTTGAGGTTTTGTGCATCTTCCCTCTGCACTTTGTTTTACTGAATCTACATAAAGTTTCACTCTGCCAGCCTGCCACATTCTGAAGCTCTTGAGTATCCAAACTCATTTTGTTATGGTTTTTCTCTGTCTAATCTAAAATGTGTTAGTCTATAGGTTGGCCTGAAAAAAGGTTCCACACATTTTTGATTAATGACTCACTATTAATTCACATGTGTTGATTATTTTGGCTTTTAGAACTCTCTTTACTGAAGCTGCAGAAATTCAAACAAAAGGGGTGTGCAGTTCGGATGCCTTTGTCAAATGACATCGATTTAGTTTTGAGGGATTACACAACATTTGTCAAACTGGTTTTGGTTCTACATTGTGTCTCTTTTTAAGTTTAGCAATAGTTTTGGTTCATATTTGAGGGAGATTATAGTCTAAGGAGGTCTTCAGTTTTACTCTTTCTATTGCCTCCATTGGTTATAAAGGTAGCATTATACTTGACATTGCACCTACATGAGAACAATGCATTCATGTCTTCTTCTGGCTGATGAGAAGAATCATAATCAACTATGGCATGTTTTACTCTTGACCAAATGCGATAATCAGTTGCTATCCAATGTCAAGCTTAAGTGGCTGGATGATGGTGGGTGACATCGTGATGGTCTGAGCCACTGGGATCGAATGGACGGGCTTAACATGTGGACAGAGAAATGAAGAATTTTCCTTTTGCAGATGGACATTGTGGCCAAGTAGGAAAAAAAACGATACACCTTCATGAACCATTGCTCCATACAACTCTATCTAGGTTCAAGGCTCCAACAACGGCTATCATTTTGGTTCACATTGGATAATCAGGAGGGTGTTGCTGTCATTCTTAATGTGGGAGGAGAGGAGGTTTCATGCCCACAAGGTGGTTTTGATGCCATTCTTAGACCTTGTTTGGATGTAGCCGGATTTATATCAATCCACATGTGCTGAAATAGATTAGAGTGGAACTTAAACTAAATTCCACTTTGATCCACCCTAACACTTGTGGATTGAGGTGAATACGATAACATCCAAACAAGGCCTTAGTGTGGGAGGAGAGGAGGTTCATGCCCACAAGGTGGTGTTAGTGTCATTCTTAGTGCGGGAGAGTATTCATGCCCATATGGTGGTGTTGGCTGCACGGCCTCATGTAATAAGAATATAAGATCTTAAATTTTTTATTTATGGTTGCCAACAATATCTTTGGTATATTTTATTCAAATAGAGTGAAGATTGTTACGTAAAATCAATCCTATTACTGCAATCTATCCAAAATTCAAGATAGTCCCTCGGCAATGATGACTTTTGCTTCATTTTCCAATTTGCATGGCAAGGATGTGCATAACTGAACTTCGGTTTGACACACAGGTGTAACCCAATTGTTAAAAAAAATGTGTTAATTTTGCATTGGAAACCACAAATCAGGAATTAACATAACTATGCCATGCGTGAGGAAACAAAGTAATCAAATTTTAGAACTGGAACCATGGTGAAAGATAACTCGGTAGAAGGTAGGTCTACTGTCTTGACCATTACACGAGGCGGCACATGATGAAATTCCTAGAAGGATTCCGAAGGGCGTTTAGTGAACAGCCGTTGGACAGTAGCACTCTAGCTTGTCTTGTCGGACCTCTGCTGACAAACGGACGAGTTAAAAGAGGGTAATAACCAGTGTTGGCAGTGAAGAACCTCCACATCTACTTGCATCGGGGTGGATTCAACTCGACGCAACCTATTTTGTTATTAGGGAATGACTCCTGGCAAAGAATCTAGTGGAACAGTTAGCCTAATGTATAAGCAAGTAAACTTAAATGATTTCTAGGCTCGGAATGAGCTAACCAAAGGAACCTCTAGTAGGCGTGAAATTCATGATTAGAGATGGAGAATTAGAAAAATGAGATAAAATTGACAGCAAACTGATCTAGATCAGTTGGTTTGGCGTTCTTATGGTGGAACCTGTTTATGTGGGTTTAAGTTCTAAACTTAGCATGAATGATTGTATTTTTCTGAATTTAATCAAAGATTAGCGGTACTATGCTTTTAGGGGTAGCCGATATCTACGTCGACAGCGAGATGCGTATGGTGATTTTGTGGATCTCGTGATCTATCGGCTCAATTATTTGGAGATGCTCATAGGAGGTAGAGTTTGAGTACATGTGTTGATAGAAGTGATTGTGCATGTGTTTTGAGTATCTGTGTTATACCATGTAATTTAAAAAAATAAAAAAAGAAGAGAGGACGAGATGGGAATAGGAAAAAAAAGAAAAACATTTTAATTGAGCGGACCGTTGTTAAAGGGAATTAGAATAAATACATTTACTTCAACTACTTAGACACAGACACACAACACTAGCCATACACAAGACCTGTTTGGTTAGACTTAGGCCCTGTTTGGTTACCCTTGCTAAATTTTAGCTAGCTAAACTTTAGTCATTTTAGTAGCTAAAGTTCCAAACACATTGACTAAAAAAAGCTAAAATAGTTTAGTTCCATTAGTCACCCAAGAGTAGCTAAAATAATTTTAGCTAGCTAAAATTTAGCAAGGGGAACAAAACAGGCCTTTAGACACACAAAACTCAGACATATAAACCTGTTTTGTTGCACTTAGATAATTAAGGTTTCTTGGAGTTGGATCTCCGATGCCTAGAGTTTGGCCAGGGTCTAATCCTAACATTCAAACCTAGATCTATAGTAAACCTAAAAAAAATAATAAAAGACATATTTGGTTAGAGCGTCTGACCCTAGCCAAACAACTTCATCCAATCATGGACCACTAAAAATCTGATGCTTGAGATTATTACCTACTCCTTCCGATCCAAAAAGAATACAATTATGAGAGTTGTTCTGGTTAAAAAAACAACTATGAGAATTATGCTAGTCAAATTAGCATATGTTTGACCAAATTTATACTCCTAGTAAGGCCTTGTTTAGATACCAAAAGTTTTTGAAGTTTGATACTGTAGCACTTTCATTTGTATTTGATAATTATTGTCCAACCATAAACTAACTAGGCTCAAAAGATTCGTCTTGCAAATTACAGACAAACTATGTAATTAATTATTTTTTATCTATATTTAATGTTCCGTATATGTGTCCGAAGATTCGATGTGATTAAGAATATTATAAACTTTTGGAATTTTAGGTGCATCTAAAAAAGGCCTAGGTAATATTAATACGAAAACATATTTCATAGTTCCTATTTTATATCGTAAGTATCAGTATTTTTGATATAACTTTAATCAAACTTAAAAAAATATTTCCTTCTCTAAAAACTTTTAAAAATTGCTCCCTCCATCCCAAATGCGTGATGTCCACGTTGATTACAAAAATTGTCTTTTTTTTAAAGACGGAGCGAGTAGCTTATAGAAAAATGGAAATTGTATTTTTTTTACGGACCGGGTAGGCGAGCTAACTTTCTCCGGTTCTCGACCAAACAGCTGCTGCCTAATCTTTATGGTGGCAAACTTGCACCTTGTTTAGTTCCCAAAAATTTTAAAAAATCAACACTGTAGCACTTTCGTTTGTATTTGATAAATATTGTTCAATTATGAACTAACTAAGCTCAAAAGATTCGTCTCGTCAATTTCGATTAAACTGTGTAATTAATTTTTATTTTTATCTATATTTAATAATCTATTCGATGTGACGGAGAATCTGAAAAATTTTACAAATTTTTTTGAACTAAACAAGGCTTTGCCGAAGCTGCCTTCGCATACGATTTCCCGGCCCGCCACTTGAGGCCACAGACCACAGTGGTCGCGGCGCGCCATCTACTCCATGGAGCCGTTGGGTTGTTGTTGTTGCACGGACACAGCGTTCGGTTTTAAACTACACACAACTCATCGCGGCGGGAACGATGCACGTGTCCAGGTACACCCACAGAGGCCGACCTGTGGGGTCAAGGAAACACCCACTGCGGCTGTGACGTGGGGCCACTCAGCCGCCCCGTGGGCCGTGAGCACACGAGCAAAGCTGTCCCGCAACAGACCAGAGCGGACCGCGCGATCCCCCCCAAGATCTGCACCGCCGCCACTGACAAGCGGACCCCAAGCGGCTGCCGTGGTCCGGGCCTTCAATCAGGGCCAGGGAAAAGCAGACAAAAAAGTGTGCGGCGTGAAACCGTGGAAAAAAAAGCCCCTGGAAATTCTCGGTATTTACCGCCTATGGCTAGGCAGCAGCCCGAGCCCAGAGCCCAGCCGGTGAGCCGCGCGAGGGCCGCGAGCGCCAGCGAAAACGGCAGGCGAGCAGCACCCACGCTCCCAAAAGGCCAGAGGACGGGGACAAACACAGCACTGTGGCGCGGCACGCGCGGGTGCACTGCCACCACTGACCGAGGTCCAGCAGGCCCATCCGCGCCGCGTATCGCGACCCACGCAGTGCCTGACGCTTCGGGCCCGCTGAAGGTAGGGACCAAGTGTCAGTGAGAGGGCAAGACAGCAGAAAGGGCAGTGAGGGTGAGGAGTAGGACTCCACCCGTCTCACCGAGCCCCTCGTCAGTCGTCACGCCGACCGAGCGGCTGGCTGCCACCACGCCTCGCCTCGGGGCGAGCAGCAGCAGGAGGGGCAGGCAGGGCAACAACTCTTCTCTCCTCTCTTTTGGTAGATCCACCACCACCACCACCCGCCCGCTTGCTCGCCCACTCCGCCTGCCTTGCTCCGCTTCGCTTTGCTTCTGCTCTGCTCGGCTCTGCTTGCGGGGGTTTGGGTTTGGGTTTGGGGGGCGCAATGCGGTGAGGTGAGGTGGTGGGGCAAGGGAAGCGGAGCTGCGGAGGAGAGGAGAGGGAGAGGAGACGAGGCGAGATGGGGTGCGCGCAGTCGCGGATCGAGAACGAGGAGGCGGTGGCGCGCTGCAAGGAGCGGCGGCAGCTGATGAAGGCGGCCGTCGCGGCGCGGAACGCCTTCGCCGCCGCGCACTCGGCCTACGCCGCCTCGCTCAAGGACACCGGCGCCGCGCTCTCGGAGTTCGCGCACGGGGAGGGCTTGCCCCCGCAGCCGCCGCCGGAGGCGGCGGCCGAGACGGCGGCGCCCGTCGCCGCGCAGGGCGGGATCGGCGCGGCAGCTGCGGGTGCCTCGGCGTCGGGCGCCGACGCGATAATGCCGCCGCCGCCGCCGCTCGACTCGCTGCCGCCGCCGCCGCCGCCTCTGCCGGATTTCTCGCCGTCGCCGGCGAAGATCCACCGCTCCATCAGCATGCCGATGCCGCCGTCGTCCGGCAACAAGAATCCCGGCATGCTGCGCAGCGACTCCATTAGGGAGGAGGACGAGGACGAGGATGAGGAAGAGAGGGAGGAGGAAGAGGAGGATGACGGCCAACTCGACGACCGTCGGCAGCGGTTGCGCCACCGCCCGCCGGTGCCCCCGCCCTTGTCGCCGCCGCCGCCGGAGACGCCGGTGACTCCTCAGCCTCCGCCACCGCCTCCCCCGCACCCGTCGGAGATGAAGGCCGGAGTTGACACGTGGGACTATTTCTTCTCCATGGACGAGGAGATCATGGCGGAGCAGGAAGACAAGTACGTCCCGCCATCGCCACCGCGCCCGCCTCATTCTCCTCCGCCGCCAGCGGTCGTGCCGCTATCTGAGGAGTTTGAGGAGGAGCCGCGGACGCCGGAGATGGCCACTCCACCTGCGTCTCTGCCCCCGATGCCGGCGAAGCACTCGTCCAAAAAGAAGGGAAAGGGGAAGCTTAAGGCGGCGCACCATCAACACACTGAGTCGGCGCCGCCGGTCACACTGGTCACCGGTGGTAAGGCGGGTAAGGTAGCCCACGCCGAGATGCCGCGTGTCGACCTCCTCCGCGTGCTTGCACAAATCGACGACAGGTTCTTGAAGGCGTCAGAGAGCGCCGGTGAGGTATCCAAGGCGCTGGAGGCCAACAGGATGCATTACCACTCCAATTTCGCCGACAACCGAGGTCAGTGACTTGATTGTGCCCTCATACGTGCCAATTTTGGATGTTTAGTCTCCCAGGTGGCCTTTTGTGTCTGTTGTTGTGGATTTGTCAAAAAAAAAACAACCATTTTTGCTGATGGTGATAGTGATGCGATGGATTCTTTGGTAGATAGAGGTCAAGAACTAGTGTCTCAGAGGTCGGTGGTGGTGGTGGGGCTGTTGCAGAGTCAAGTGAGCTCCCACACTCCACTATCCCATTTTCCCCAACAGGTAACATGCGGGCGTACAAGACGTTTTGTAACTACTAGGAAGCTGTTTGTGAACAATGTTTTTGGGACAATCATTGGTGCACCATCGCTACATTATTGTTCTGTCTTACATAAGGAGTACGGTAGTCTGCATCTAGATCAATGGATGACATATTGTAACTGTGTACTGAACTTGGAGATGTAATTTTATACAGTTTGTCCTGTGTGTAAGCTTCATAATCTTGGCTGTGTTTTCTCTTTTATGGCGAAGTGGCAAAACCAGATTAGATCAATTGTGAAAATGTGAACTAAGGGCTCAATAAAATTGACAAGAATGAAGAGAATAAAGCATATGATATCTTCTTATGAAGAAACCAAATTCTTAGACGAACAATAAATTATCACTGATAGTATTGTGTTGCTAAATTATCACTGATATGTTTTTGATTTTAATAGCTGATGAAAACTGCCAGTGCTTTTATAGATATAGAATCATGGACAGGAATCATAGTGGTGGGTAGTAATTATATTACCTGTTTGATTTGTATATGCATAACACGTGAAATATTAATTGTGACTAAGGATGGATAATCAGTGTGCATTCCTTTTAGCATACAAGCAGGGAAGATTTAAGTGCTTTCTATCTAAACATGGCATTCAGAATATGTATGTTAATACTATGTAACTATGTGGTTTTTCATTAATTATCTGCATAGTGTGACACCTTGTCATTATGAGGTTCCCATGTGCAAAAGGCACCTCCATTTTTGTCTTCCATCTGGTCACATATGCTGGTCTGCTGGAAATTCTTCCTCATCGTTGTAACTAATTTTTACTTCCATTGCATTCTAGTCTCCCATCGTTGTAAAATTTTTTGTATTCAGTTGTCTTTGGGAAAATGATGGTGGACGCCATCAGTCACCTGTGTGCGCTTTCTTGTTCAGCTGTTTCAAAAATCAGCTGCCTAGCCTCTACCTGCCTAGGCACCAGGTGCCACTTTGGTGCATATCAACTGATTTCTACTTAGCTTTCCTGGCTGGCAATCAGGCACTAGGCGCCACCCCTGGCCGCCTAGCATAATACAAATTAATCTGTTATTATACAAAATTAAAAAAAGAGAGACAAGTTTGGCTTATTGTTTCATAGTAACAAAACTCTAGTGACATAGTTAAGAAGGCCTTTTTATTATGTATTTATGTTTAGAGGCCTCTTATGTTTATGCATTCTCCTATGTGATCCAATGGACTAAAATGTGTCATCACTGACAGTGAAGATCGCATAGCTATTTTGATTATTTTGTATCCAAATGCATAAGACTCCTTAATCTCCTCTGCTATTTTTTCTATAAAATGATTGCACCAGCGGATCAATAGTTATGCTGTATTCTTTTAATTTACTTCAGCATTATTCAAATAATCAAAAATACATTCTGCCATGCTTCACTTGCACTTAGTGTAATATAGCTGTCTACTTACACTCCCTCATTTGATCATGTTCACAATAACTTTTACAGGGCATATTGATCATTCTGCAAGAGTCATGAAAATAATTACATGGAATAGATCCTTCAAAGGAATGCAAAATGGTGATGATGGGAAAGATGACTTCGAAAATGATGAATTGGAGACCTTGGCAACTGTAGTAGATAAGATCTTAGCATGGGAGAAAAAGCTCTATGATGAAGTGAAGGTACATCTCATTACTTAGTTTTTTTATACGTAGCAATATGAACTTTTATATCCTGTACTGGTTCTATGGAATATAAGAATACGCGGAGATTTGGTTTGGTGCACCTGCAATTTTTTTTCCATTTTCTGCTGCAAGTATGTACTGGTTTTCAACTTATTGCCTGTCCTGGTGCCTTCCTCTAGTTTAAAGCACAAAAGGTGCATGACCAGGCACTAAGACAGGATCAGCACAGTAATAGCTCCTCAAGGAGTAACCAGGTGCACCATGCTACCATTGTCAACGTGTACAACTTTGCCTCCCAAGTGCAAGATACATGGTGCAGAAGCACTTGGCCCAGCTACTTCCCGCCGGATGGTCATGCTGGAATCCAGTGGATTGAGCTTCCAGTAGCTAAAATTGGAGTGACCATGAGTGGGACTGCTGAATCTGCTGCTATCCTTGACCCCTTACTACTTCCATGAATCATTTTGCCGACAGCGTTGATTGCATCAGTGCCCATCATTAAGGACAGGCAGAGGAGGAAAGGTGTGTGTGTGTGTGTGTGTGTGGGGGGGGGGGGGGGGGGGTAGGGAAAGGATGAGGCAGCAGTTCACTGCTTCTATTCGACTCCTAGTTTGGGCGGTTCTCATGGAGATGGTGGTTGAAGATGAAGCATGCCATCATTGTTCGTTTAGGTGGCTTCTGTAGATCAGATGGGAAAGAGTCCTAGACCCCAGTAGCGCCCAACAACATGGTTTGCGATGAGACATGCTGTGGGCTTGTTTGTTGGGCACGGTTCAACCTCTGACCTCATCTGTGGCTGCTGCCTTTTATCAGGCATACATGTGCCATGTGCGTAAAGGTGATTTAAAGATTTTGTGCCTAAGTGTGGCACTTTTGAGTGTACTGTGGAAGACCCACTGAAAAATATGTCATGTCAAATTATGGAGTATAAACTTTTATGTAGTTATGCTGCTTGTGAGTAAGGAATTTTTAATAGTGCACTAATCATAACACTTAAATTATGGCAGATAATCAAAGTAATATAACTTGTTGCAATATATGAATAGAACATATGGTCAATCATGTGAATGGAGGTTTGGCATCTAAATTTCTATCTGGCTATTGTAATCTTAAAGTTTGAAGTGGAGGTTCAGTGTCAATTTTCTATCTGTTTATTGTAGTCTTAAAATTTGAAGTTTGCATTCACTACACCACTTTATTAATATGTTTTTACATGTTCCCTAATATCTGAAATAAAATATAGTACCGATTGCATAAGTTTTCTGTAACATTTTTGCTTGATTAGAGAAGGATTAGGCAACTCTGTTATAGTTATAAATTTGACATTGATGTTTGTTTCATTTGAAGCATTTGAACTGTATAGTTTCCACATGGCTGTTGCTAAATTTTTCCCTTGTCCTCATCTGCACAGGCTGGTGAGATTATGAAGCTTGAGTATCAGAGGAAGGTTGCTTTGTTAAATAGACAAAAGAAACACAATGCTGCCATTGAGGTTCTTGAGAAAACAAAAGCTGCGGTAACGCACTTGCATACTAGATACATAGTTGATATGCAATCAATGGATTCAACTGTGTCAGAAATTCAGCATCTCCGTGATAATCAACTTTACCCAAGACTATTGGATCTTGCTGACCGGTACCTTATCTGGATCTTGTTTTTCTCCTATCATGCATGATGACAAACACTAAACTTTTCAGATGTGTTTTACTGTTTTTACTTTTTAGAACACCAATACATCATTTCGTTTCTGTGTTTGATATAGTTGCATGTAATTTTTGTGGAACCCCTGTATGCAGCACTTCTGATTCAGTAACAATCAATTTTAAGCTTACTTGCTGTGCATGGACAGGAATTATGTTTCTTTATTGGCATCACATATTGTTACACGCTTTGTTTGGTTTATTAATTTCTGTTAAATGAACGGTCTAGTAGCCCAACAGTTTTTATAATCTATATTTTCTGCTATCATTTCAGGATGGCAAAAATGTGGGAGGACATGCACATGCATCACGCAAACCAGTTGGAAACTGTCCTAAATCTGAAGTTAGTTGATATTTCTGATGCCAGAATTGAAACAAGTGATTATCACCACAGCCACACACGGCAGCTGCGATATATTGTAGATAAGTGGATCACAAATTTTACTGACCTCATGAACTATCAAAAGGAATACATAAATACTCTCTATAGCTGGTTGAAGTTGAACCTTATACCCATAGAGAGCAGCTTGAAGGAGAAAGTAACATCGCCACCCAGGATGCAACAACCTCCTATCAAAGCATTTCTTCAAGCCTGGAATGAGCACCTAACCAAGCTGCCTGATGATCTTGCCAAGACAGCCATTGTCACTTTTCGAGCAGTCTTGGATACCATATTAGGTGTTCAAGATGAGGAGTTGAAACAGAAGGAGACCTGTGAGCAGACTCGTAGGGAGTACATGCGTAAGGCCCGGGCTTTTGAGGACTGGTACCACAAGCATTCACAGCGCAAAGCGTCCGACGTTGATCCAGAGAGCGGCGAGGGGATAGGACATAAGGATGCAGTCACAGAGAAGAAATTCGCGGTGGAGAGCTTGAAGAGCAGGCTTGATGATGAGATTGAATCCCATAATAAGCTATCAAAGCAGGTTAGGGAGAAGTCCCTCTCGATCCTGAAGGCACATCTGCCAGAGTTGTTCCGGGCTCTGACCGACTTCTCCAGCGCCTCTTTTGATATGTACTCAAAGCTGAGGCTGATGTCATTGATGCAGGATCAGGGAAACAATTAGATGGATAATATGTACAGGAGTTAGGATCAGTAATATCCCTCTGTCTGCAAGTGTTGTAATGCATGTGCTGTCCTACCCTTTTTGTGGTATGTGTAATAGGCTAGTAGCTCTTTAGGTGAGGATAGTTGGGGATGGTGCCTGTTCTTGTTTAATTTATTGAATTGATGAATTCATCGGGTACTTTAGCGTGGACATGCTGGATAGTTAGCTTGTGATGAACTGGTTTCCCATCTGTGAGGGTGAAAGCCGTGGTCTATGTAAATGGCAAATTTTGTTGTGATATTCACCCTCCAGTTTTCTGAGGCACCCGTGACAAGTAGGGAGAACCTGCACTGACCTGAATTGACACCTGCGTTTTCTTTTTTGAAGATATCTACGTTTTCTCAGATATGAACGTAAAATATTGCTTTATGGTGCTTTTATCAATTTGGGTTCTGAACCTGATTTATCTGTCTTTTCTCCCGTCGGTCTTCAGTCGCAACGGAACCTGTGATGCTGTATTGCTGTTGCACTGACAACCTTTTTTTTTAAGGAAAACATGTTTCCATAGATTAAGGTGGTGTTTGAGATTGCTCTACAAACTCTGCTCTATAAACTTTACCGTGGAGCAGTTCTATAAAAATCTAAAGTTTGTGAAATATCTCTTCAGGTGCACTCATAACTTCACCCTTTTTCCTCGAACTGAGTGCATGGAGCTGAATTTGGCTAAAAAAACATGAAGAGGAGCTGAAAAATGAGGAGCAGACATCTAAGACCATAAGAGGCTAATACATTAGCAATTGAATTACAATCTTTGAAGCACTTAGAAATTTTACAGCAAAGAAAATCAAAATTCATTCTAGTTTTAATCTCCCTGAAGATCATCCCCAATTCATGCTAGGCACTATTGCACTCGGCAAAAAACCCTCGACATTCGGTAAAAGGTTCTTTGCCGAGTATCTCCGAGAACCCTCGACAAAGAAAAGTTACCGTGACAGCGATTTTGTAACTGGTTGCTTTGTCGAGTGTCTCCTGGGAGGGCACTCGACAAAGAATTTCTTTTTCTGAAAATTTTTTGTCGAGTGCCCTCCTAGGAGGCGCTCGGCAAAGAAATAATTTTTTTTTGAAATTCTTTGCCGAGTGTCCTTTCAGTAGGCACTCGGCATGTACTAAAAATAATCTTCATGATCAGGATTTGCTAGATCATAAGTCTCATCATCACTATCAACCATGTCAAAATAATCAACACTATCCGAAGGAGGAATGTTATCTTCATTGTCATTGCCTAAACGTAATCGCTCAAGCATTTGTAAGTCCTTGACATTTTGCACGTCATCTCCATTGTCCTCGTCATCGACCCTATCATTGTCTACAACCATTCCTATCGCTTCGGTTAAGTCTATCTCGAACCTCCCTTGTAGCCCCTCTTGTTGATAGAACTCTTCGTCATATGTGTTTGTGTTGAAGTTGTAATCTTTATTGTTTGGTACAGGTAGTCTACCATGTGATCATACCTTATGCACAACAGCCCAACTGTTAAGATGCTCTTTGGTTTGGCATGCGTATAAGGTATAATAAACCCGTGTTGCTTGTTGAGCCATAATATAGACATCATCTCATGGATAGATAGAATCCTATCGAATTTTGACTAGCCCAAGATCAGAGGTCCATCTCGTTACTCTAGGATCAATCCAATGGCATTTAAATATGATAGGACTAACAGGTTTGCTACCGACAATATTTGCAAATGAAAGTTCGTATATTCCTTCAATTCTTCCATAATAGCCGAGGCCATCAGTGTCGGGCGTAAAGACACCACTATTTGTGGTTCTTCGATTGGGCCGACTCTGCTCGTGCAATGCTGTGTGAAAGCGGTATCCATTCACGTCATAACCGGTAAATGACTTGACCCTATATGCACAACCGTTTGCAACCTGTCTTAACTCGCCACTGATAGACATCATAACAAGGTTGAGTAGGATAGATTGTTATATTATTGGAACGTATGAGCATCTTAGAAGGTCAAACTAAGTACAAGCTAACTTGGAAGGTACCTTGTTTTTGAACCAAGAAATCAAATTGGGCCGCCCTGGTCCCGCACCTTTCGAAAGAAAGGTATCAGCTTCCTGCGGGGTAGGATCCCTTGAATGATTTTAGAAGCGATGAAGAAACTCTCTATACCAACGTGAAACAAAGGGGTTGGATGACGAATAGAGACGACTTATTGAAACAAGTTCATTGAGAACTTACCCAAATGTATGGTGCCACCTCGTCAAGGTTGTTCACCACATATAGCATGATACAACGCCATTCTTCATGTGTCAAGGTCTTAGTGGTCAATGCACTTGCACTTCTGAGTTGACCTTAGAAAAGGCTGAGGTTGGATTCATTTTCACTAGCATTGTAACGAGGAGGTGGATTATGCACGCTAGGAAGGTTCTCGACGTAGTATTTTTCTGTGAAGTTTGACACCTCCTCCAGAATGTATGCCTCTGCAATGGAAGCCTCAATTTTTTCTTTATTTCTACATTTTTTCAAAGAGTCTTTAGATATCTCTCAATTGGATAACACCAATGGGCCTACACAGGCCCCCCATTTGTGCTTCATACGGGAGGTGCAATATCAGATGTTGCATCAGATTAAAGAAGCCAGGTGGAAATATCTTCTCCAACTTACGGAGCAACACAGGCACCACTTTTTCCAAGTCATCAATCATGGTCTGAGATAACTCCTTGGCACAAAGCTGGAGGAAAGAAGTAGCTCAACTCTGCTAGCACTAGCTAGACATGCTGAGGGACATAGCCTCGAACCATCACCGAAAGAAGCTGCTCAATCCATATGTGGTAGCCATGACTCTTCATCCCGTTCACACGTAGAGTAACCCCTCCTAAGATTCGCTGCATACCCACCAGGGAACATTAGCGTCTACATCCATTCAAGTACTTATCTCTTATGTTTCTTGGCTAAGACGAAATCAGCCTTAGGCCTCTTCCATGTCTTGCCGCCTCTAGGAGGCTACATCTCTTGCTTTGGTCTATCGCATAATATTGCCAAGTCCACTCTTGCCTTAGGGTTGTCCTTTGACTTTTCAGTTTCCATGATGGTTGCCCAAACTGCCTCCGCGATATTCTTTTTAGTGTGCATTACATCAATGTTATGTGGGAGAAGGAGGTCATCAAAATAGGGGAGCCTTATCAAGCTAGACTTATGAGTCCACATATGTTCCTCACCGTACCACAAAACCATTGCCTTGTTCACTAGGAACAAGAGCATCTATCTTAGCATGAACCTTAGCACCAAGCATCATCTGCGGTGGAGGGTCTTTCACTACAGCACCTTTCGTAAAGTTTTTGATGTCTTATCCGAGTGGATGGTCAAGAGGGAGGAATTGATGATGTTTGTGGAATGACGAATACTTGCTACCCTTCTGCAACCAAATGAACCTCAGACATTCCTTGCATATTGGGCATGGGAACTTCATGTGAACACACCAGGCACAAAATATCCCATAGGCCAGGAAATCATGCAGGGAGTAGTGGTACCAAATGTGTATCTTGAAGCCTGTCTTTGTTGCTCGGTCATATGTCCATACTCCTTCCTCCCAAGCACTAACCAATTCATCAATCAGAGGCTCCATGTACACACCCATATTACTCCCCGGGTGTAGAAATATCAGTGACAAGAATATGTTCTAACTTTGAAAGCATAGGCCTGGGGGGAGATTAAGGGGGATAACGAACATGGGCCAACATGTGTATGGGGTAACCATCAATCCATAAGGATTGAACCCATCTGTCGTCAGTGCAACATGTACATTACGAGGCTCTTTAGCTTTGTTATGGTGAATGCCATCAAAGTGGGTCCATGCTCCATCATTGGACGAATGTATCATCTTATCAGGATTGTAACGTTTGCCATTCTTGTGCCACGACATATGTATCACCAATTCCTCGGTCATGTACATCCATTGAAGCCTCGGTATGCACGGAAAGAACTTAGGATTTTCACAGGGATCGTAAGTTGTCTATTCTGGACATCACCAGAGTCTACCTCCAAGTACCTGGAGCATTTACACTTTCGACGGTAATTTGCATCCTTGTATTCTTTCCTAAATAGAACGCACCGCTTCATACAAGCATGCATCTGATCATATGGCATATTGAGTGCACGAAGGAGTTTCTGTGAATATACATAGAACGTGGCCATGAGGCAGCAGGCTGCCAATCACGATAAGCAAACCGTTGAAGTGTTCTCGATGCATGCTACACTTGGACTTGAACCCCATTAAGCGTCTAATGGCATCTAGCTAAGAAACCATTGTGTGCTCATGAAGGGGTTTCTGTGCTGAGACATTATGTCGTAGAACGCCTTTGTAGTTTCATCCATCTCCACTTTTGTATGTCCTTCGGCATACTAAGCTTCATGAAAGTCATTTAACATGTCTGCTACCCCCGCACCAGCATCAAATGCTCCATGCGGGGTCTCACCACCTCCTCTCTAAGGCGATGGGCTTCGCCATGATAGACCCATCGAGTATAGTTTGGCACAAACCCATTCTTCAAAAGATGTTTACCCATGTCCGCCTTGTTTTTTATTTTTCTGTTTGCACATATATTGTAGGGACATAAAACTAGAATCGCTCCTTTAGCACACTCGCCAAATGCTAGTTCCAAGAAATTATTGGTCTTTACCATCCATTCAGTGGTGAAATCACTCTGACTTGTGTGGCCCACGTACATCCACTCATGGTCATCCATCCTCTAATATATATACCAACAAGTAATGTAACTATCATCAACCGCTACATGGTGTTCCTACTACCTAATAGGTGAGGATATGTCGTAATCCCACCCGTGGATGTGTAAACGAGGTTGGTTTCCATGCTCTACTCTGATCCGAGACAGAACTTCGACAATACCTCCCCACTGTTCTCCCGATACACATCCTGGAAGGGAGAGTGTGTATCCAGAGAACAATAGGTTGGTTATGTCAAAACTCTATCTCGACTCAGAGCAGAATATAAAAACTAACCTATCTACGCATCCATGGGCTGTCTAAAAAACATGGACAATCTGAACAGATACAATTATATATATATATATATATATATATATATATATATATATAACCATATCTCTTTCGAATGGGAGACACCTAACTAGGCTACACCGATCTATGACAACAATATGAGAACAAAGGTTATATCTAGGGTGATGAAGTTAGGTAGCGAAGCTGTGGCAAGTCGATACAGTGGCAAGATGACACGGTGATCCACAACGGCGAAGAAGACGACCGAGGTCGTCTAGGCTCACCTGCAAAAAAAAAGAAATATCACAGTGAGAACTTGAAATTTCGACAGCACCTACCCTGCACGATAAGGTTACAAACCTGAAAAAACAACAGCACAATGCCTAGCAAGCACGACACGGTGACCAGCAACCACGACATGATGGCCGGCAATCACAGATATATTTTCACTCTTAATACTACCACGTACGACAGCGTGGCCATACCTCATGGAGCGGGCGCACGAGATGAGCGGTGGGTGCGAGCCGAGGTCGAGACCAGGGCGCGGGCGTTGGGCTAGGGATGGGCACGATGCAGCTGGGGCACGGACGAGGGCAGGGGTGTCGTTGACGGGGGCGGCCGGGGCCGGGGCGCCGCTGTAGGGCCGCGGGCGGGGGTGGGTTCGAGGCGACGGCGCCGGAGGCGGCCGGGGCCGGGCTACGGGGGCTAGGGTCAGGGGCGCGGCGGGCGCTGGCGCCGGCGTGGGCACGGGGGCTCGGGCGCTGGCTCGGCGGGTTTTGGACTTTAAGTCCTGTCTTTGCAGAGTGCCAGATTAGGGCACTCGGCAAAGTTTTTTTTTAAAAAAATATTTTTTTTAGAAAAATGATTTTCCATTATTTTTTAAAAAACCGAAACTCTTTGCCGAGTGCGATAGTAGGGCACTCCGCAAAGAAGTTTTTATAAAAAATATTTTTAAAAAAAATGCTTTTCCATTAATTTTTTTAAAAAGCTAAAACTCTTTGCCGAGTGTCAGTTGAGGGCACTCGACAAAGATTTTATTAAAAAATATTTTTAAAAAAATCTTTATTCTTTACTGAGTGCCATGTGATACGACACTCGGCAAAGGCTATTTTATTTTTTAAAAAAGTATTTACTCTTTGTCGAGTGCCACACGATAGGGCACTCGACAAAGGTGTTTTATTTGCCTTTGTCGAGTGCCATCTTAAGGCACTTGGCAAAGTTTTTTTTTGTTTTTGACCTTCAAACTATTTTCTTTTCTTTTTTATTTTAACATACATGTTAAATTTTGGCATATTTGTCGACATATTTGATATATATATTTAATTTATTTCATTTAAATGTATTTTTATGGATAATAGAAATTCTAACTGTAGGTGCATCGACTATTCCAAAAATGATATTCACGATACGTATTGTACTTTGAGGCCGTTTCCAAGAGCAAGCCCGAAATTTTAATAGTGTTATACACGAAATATGACGACAAACTTATGGGAGAAATACATTTTAATTATATAAAATACAAATAAAGTCTAAAAAATATGAAACCTGGCAACACGTCTTGACATCACATGAGATACTATGATAAAAATTTGAGAACATTTCACGAAAGTTGTCACGTACGATAATTATAAACCTACACCTCTCACTTCACCTCACATGTGATCACATGTGAGGGGTGTAGGTTTATAATTAACGTACGTGACAACTTTTGTGAAATGTTCTCAAATTTTTATCATGGCATCCACATGTGATGTAAAGACGTGTCGCTGGGTTTTAAGATTTTTGGCCTTTATTTGTAATTTATATAATTAAAATATATTTCTTCCGTAACTTTGTGGTCATGTTTCGTGTATAAGACGTTTGAAATTTTGGACGTGCTCTTGGAAACAACCTCAAACTACAATAAGTATTGTGAATATTATTTTTCCAATTATTGAGTTCTATGATTCGATGCACATGTAGTTCAATATTGTATTTTCAGAAAAAAATATGTTTAAATGAAATAAATTAAAGATATATATGAAATACATCGAGAATTATATCAAATTTAAACATGCACTTCAAAATAAAGTGTAAAGCCAGTAGAAAAAGTTTGGAGGCAAAAAAAAGATCTTTGCGGAGTGCCAGATTTGGCACTCGGCAAAGGATGACGGTGTGTAACACTGTTAATTGTTGCCGAGGGCTAACTTTTGCCGAGTGCTTGGCACTCAGCAAAGAGCCTCTTTGTCGAGTGCCTGACTTTTGACACTCGACAAAGCATATGACAGTCGGCAAATGTCTGGTTTTCTGTAGTGACAGTATATATAATATATATATATATATATATGGGGTCTATCATGTGCACACGTGTACTAATTTATTTTGACCTGATAAAACATTGATTATACACCGCTGAGAAAGAGTGCGCACACTATAATCACTGTGGAGCCTAGGGCTACAAATAGCTATTGGAACCCCAGCCAGCCATCCCACCTAACCCACTACGAAGCTGACATGCGCGCAGGTGGTGGACCCCTTGGGGACCCAACCAATCGAACGCATAAAATCCTAGATCAGACTGCGCAGAAAGTTTTTTATTCCGATAATGTATAAAATCTAGTGGTTGCAATGAATTAAAATCAATTCGTTACCACATAGAAACATTTTTGTGAGTTAGTCGTTCCACCTAACTACACCTGACACGTACTGACACAAGCTGACACATGCAGTCATGTATGCATCCATTCTAATCTCGTCCATTTTTTCTTAATAATTCCTCAATGAAGCTTTCGATTCAAAAACGGTTTTCACCATTAAACTCCTGATATTTTTGTGCATGATTCAAGATCCATTGTGAATATTTTTTTGAAAAAAATTTAAAATTCATAAATTTTAAATTTGAATCGCCGATTTGATGCGTAGAATCAAGTATCAAGATGCGTAAAAACGTTTTTACGTCGATGTTGCATAGAAATTAGTTGTTGGGTGAATAAAAATTAATTTTGTTATCGCATGAAAACTCCTCTGCGAGATAGATATTCCACGAAACAACCGTAACTGCCTCCACCAATATCATGCTCCTCACTATATGGTGTATAACTATATAGGAACAACTCATAAAACATAGATACTGGACGTGTAAAATATTGAGATGATCTCGTCTTCCTCAAAACTTTGACTTTTGAATCATGGTATATGATGGCCGATTGGATGCATAAAATCAATGGTCAAGATGCACAGAAAGTTTTTGGTGCTGACGTTATATAGAAGTTAGTGGTTGGATGAATAAAAATTAATTTTGTTACCATCTAAAGTCGCGAGATGGACATTTCATCTGACACAACCGTGATTTGAATCATGGCACGTGATGACGATTAGATGCATAGAATCAAATAGTCAAAATGCGTAGAAAAGTTTTTGGTGCCAACGTTGCATAGAAATTAGTGGTTTGGTGAATAAAAATAATTTCATTGTCGTATAAAAACCCTCCCTTCTGCATATTATTGATTTGAAAAATCATGACCACGTCCATCCACACCTTGCTTTCTAGAGAGGATGCATAAGTAATATAGGAAACAATGTATAGAAACACATAGAACATGAGAACCGCGCACGTAAAACATAAAGACGATCTCGCCTTCTCAAAAATTTAAAATTTTAAAAATAGCACGTGATAGACGACTAGATTTATAAATTCAATGATCAAGATACACTTAAATATTTTTCGTGCCGACATTACATAGAATTTAGTAATTTGATGAATAAAAAGTGAATTTTTTGTTGCATAAAAACAACATAGACCTACTCCAACAATGTATAGAAACTTATGCTCACAAGCATTAAAAATACAAAAGTGCATAGAAGTGCTCTATTGTGTGTATAGAAACTTATGCACACAAGCATAAGAACACCAAATTCAACAAACAAAATGCAAAAATCCTTGGTCGTGTCGCGCTGCTCCTTTGCTATCTTCCATCCAACCGACCACCACCGCTGATTCGCATTAGCGCCGCCACCGTGAACTACCAGCACCGCGGCCATAGATTGCATCATGCATGGACTTGCCACCAGAATGGTTCTGAATGTGTAAAATCTTAATTCATCAAGCATAGAACCCACGAAGCATAAAGATCCAAAGTCAATTGCACAAAAACCTATTCATTGCACATAATAGCAAAGAAATGCATAAAAATCAAAATCAAAGCATAGAAATTCTGCTTACTTGCGTTGATAGCTTTTCATTTCATGCAAACCACCTATTCATCCAAGGCTGCAACCAAAAATCAGATAAAACCCATACAACTAAGCATAGAAGAATTGTGCGCAGATAATTATTCTAACAATGCATAGAAAAGTGCTCCACAATGCATGTGAACTAAAAATCCAAGGCTACGTAGGTACATAGAGATAATTATTCAAACAATATATGTCGAATTGTTCTAACAGTGCATAGAAGACTGCTCCACAATGTATAAAGACTTCTTCAAAATTTAGAATTTGAAATCAATTAGGGTGGAAACAAATACAACTAAGCATAATCACAGTTTCACCATGCATCAAAATCTATACATGCAAATATAAGAACTATTATCTTTCCTTTGGATCAGCATGCAAAAATCTTAACACCCAACCAACAACAAAATGTATAAAATGTGCTCCAAACAATGTATAAAAATAGTAGTAACAAATCAGAGAAAGTTTTGAGTATACGCATAGAAAGACTGAGGATAATCATACAACATGTATAGAAAAAATATAAAAAATAAATCACAGAAGTGGAAATGTTGAGCACCCTCTGCAGCCAGCAATGCTAGAATGCTTCCAATAAATCACTGAGTAGTGCGTAGAAACATGATACTAGTTTTTTATCAGGTATGAAAACACAATTTCATCATGCATACACAATTAGGCATGAAACCATAGTAACCAAGTAAAAAATAAAAAAATATAGAACTAGTCACAGAAGTCATCACAGAGGCATCATGTCGGAGCCAATGAGGTGGGCCAAGCCCTGTGTTCCAAGTCTAAAAAAATACAAGCAATCAAATTTCATAGAGTCAAGACTAGATCTGAACATTTTAAATACATCCGAAAAGTTTCTATGCATCCAAGTAGAATTCAATTTCTATACACCCAAAAAATAATTTTCCAATTTTGTTCATACTGTATCAAGGTTAAGCATAGAAGAAAGCCTCAAGCTTACATGAAAAAGAAGTCTATTTCTATTCATAAAAAATTAACATTTTAATTTTTATGCATCCTAAAATAAGATTTTAATTTCTATGCATCCAGGTGTCTCTCTTCTTCCTCTTATTCTTGCTGCTCCAGTTCAAGCAATGATTAATTAATTCTCCTAGAGTGGAATAGTCAGAATAGAAAAGGAATGGAAATTGGTTTGAAATTGGGATCTACAGAGAAGAACGCAGGAACTTACCTAGAAACAAGTAAGCAGCACATATCAGTTCATCAAACAACAACAAGAAAATATTATCACCTCGCATGTGTAGCTGGTGGATTGTGTCATACACTGGACCGCCTCATGAGTGCCATGGCCCGGAGCGCATAAAAATAAAAATGGAGGCACATAGAATCATCCATCTGGAGTGCCTCCACCAAAAAACAAGCATTAATTAACTCTTCATTTTCTAATTTTGATATACATAGAAACTCACTAATGCTAGAAAAATATGCACAATACAAATATCCACAATTTGAAATTTGAATCAAGGCACGTGATGCCCGATTGGATGCATTGAATTACGAGCTCCGACCATCACCAGACTGTAGCACGACGGCCATCACCAGGAAGCAAGTAGGAATCAAATAGAAATTACAATGCATAGAAACCTTAGTTGCTTAGTGGAGGAAAGCAATTATGATGTAAATAAAAAATCAGAAGCCAATTACATAGAAACCATTTCATCAAACACACAATCAGCCACTGAAATCGACAGAAATCTCATACAGAGAAAATTTTTAACCATACAAGGATAGCTGCTAGACAAATGGGTGCATAGAAACATGAATACATGTTTTTATCAGGCCTGAAAACATAGTCTCACCATGCGTTGAAAACTATGCACGCAAGCAAAGTAACCGACTAGATACTTCGCTAAGAGCAACTTCAGCTAAAATCACATCACACACATAAATTGAATGCATAAAAAGCTAACTCATCAAGCATAGAAACAAAAAAATAAGATTATAATTTTATAGCAGACACTAACGCAAGCATAGAAACTACTGCTATGAGAGTTAATAAGCTTCACCTTCTCCACTTAAGTGCACACGGATCAAGATCCTCATGAGTTACAAAACATCAATCAAAATTATGCATCCTAGTATAATTACTAGCGACCAGGAATCACAAGTCTTGTGACCAAAACTATTGCTCTATGAGATCCACAACCTGTCCAGATACTCCAAAATCTCATTTCATCCATCATGAATTTATGGATTCAGTTAATTCAGCTATTACTTTTTTTGTAAGAAAGGAAAAAAAGAACACCCTACTCTTCTGAAATTTCTATCAACAGATCAAACAAGCACAACACAGGAAGCATCAAATCCAAAGAGAAACACCTTGATCAGAGAAGTAAAGGCAGTGGGGATCGGAGTGACAGCCATCACACAGTATCTTGTGGAATTTCCAACCACACCAGTCTCCATCTGCATAACCCATTGCTCAAATCAAGCCCAATCCAGTGAAAGGAGAAGAATCTATTTAGTACCAGCAATCGACACTGAAAACCTGTAGGTCCTTGATGCCCTCCCTTTGCTTAGTGAGTTCGAGGAGCGGCTTCACATACTTCTCCCTCTTATCAGCCTCATCCACGGCCATCTAGAAGATCTGGCCGCTCTAAGTGCCTAGGATCACCGCCTTGGTCGATGCTGCAGCAAAAATCAGCCGGATAACGATGAATGAACGAACGGACCCAATAGATGATGATGATGATTGAATTGAGAGGAGGGGATCGGGAATCACCTTCCGTGATGGATTGCGGTTCCAGGCAATGGCATTAACGAGGAGGCCCTGGAGGCAGGGGAGCGGCTTGGGTCACGGGCACCTCACAAGTGCTTGCCGCTGGAGTCCATGAACACCCGGTGCACTGAGTGGTCGCCGGAGCAGCCGCTCTCGAGGTCAATATGTGGAGGCAGGCATTAGAGGACGCCGGCGCTGCCACCGGTGGGGGACAGGGCGCCGCCGCCGCCGCGGGTCAGGGCAGCGCCGCCGCTGCGGGTCAGGGCAGCGCCGCCGCAGGTTGGAGAAGGGGAGGGCACGCGCCGCTATGGGTCGGGGAAAGGAAAGGCGCCGTGGCCGCGGTCGGGAGAACGGGCGCTTAGGCCACCGTTGGGAATGGAGGATGCACTCCATCAAGCTATCGTCGTCCGGCAGGCCGTGTGCCGCGCAAGGCAGGCAGCACCCGCCGCGCTTGGTCGAGCCACGGGGAGGGCTGCACCGCCGCCGTGCCGGCCAGGCCAGCCGCTGCCATCTGCCGCACGGGGTGGCCATCCCAGCCCCGCCGAGTCAGACGAATCCCAAGCTCGGAGCACCTCCCACTTCGCAACGTGCTCGCCACAGATGCAGCCACCACCCACGCGAGGTTAAATCCAGCGGTGGTCGGCGCAGCGGCGGCGCAGGCAAGGTCACCGGCACCGGTCACACACGACGATGGAGCTGGGAGGCGGGCTCGCACGGGTGGATCTGAGCGAGAGGGGAGAGAACGAGAGGAGAGAGAAAGATGGGGATTCAATTCAAGACCTTGTTTAGTTCCAAAATTTTTTACAAAATCGACACTGTAGCACTTTCGTTTGTATTTGACAAATATTATCCGATCATGAACTAGTTAGACTCAAAAGATTCGTCTCGTCAATTTCGACCGAATTGTGTAATTAGTTTTTATTTTCGTCTATATTTAATACTCCATGCATGCGTCTAAAGATTCGATGTGACGGAAAATCTGAAAAATTTGCAAAATTTTCTAAGAACTAAACAAGGCCCAAATGAATTTGAAAACACGCGTGGGGTTATCCTGTCGTGCAGGAGCTGATAGTGTCCACCCAACGACGACAAAGCAGGGCCCACCCATGCCAGTCCGGCTGTATCATGCTAGTGGAAGGCTGGTTAGGTGTAACCAGGTGATGCCGTTTGAATTGGGGCTTCTTGGAACTATTGAAAGCCCTAAGCTCCTAATAGTATATATATATATATATATATATATATATATATATATCACATATATATATCACGCATAATCCAATTTCTCACAATATATCACAACCATAATTATGAACCACAAATCATAATATCATAACCATATTACAAGTCTCAGCATGTTCATCATCATTCACATGTTTATTACAACAAGTTCATCAAATCCAATGCAATAATCCAACAAGTTCAGCTCCAACCTCCTAGCCTTCTATATGTGCAATAATCTTTCATTAGTAAAGTGAAAGCATCGCCAATGCCAGAGAAGAGAATCCATCCTTGTTTTGAGTCCCCCCCCTAACCGTACCTGCAACTGCAAACAAACCTGTGTTCTTTAATTTTGTTACCCCTTGGTAGAAGTAGAACAGAGATTTACCTCACAAATATGAGGTCAAGTGTGAAAACAACCCTCAGTTTTCTTTCTCCCCTAGTCGTCTAGTCATGTGCTCATGTGTGAGTGTGAGCAGCATGACATTTTATTTTAGTAATAAGGTCTGAACTGAACAGAGATTAGTAGTAACAAGTAACTGATTCGGTGTAGGTCAAATGGCACACCCAGAAATGAAACACAAGCTTTGAAAACATGGCATTGCCTGATGACCCCTAACGAGGTGACACTAGCATTCATATTTTGACCCTCCATCAAAGGATACAGAAGCTCCACCGGCACAGTGATTGTGAAATGCCATTTTCAGTGGCAGTCAAAGGTTAGACTGAACCTAATGGCTAATGCACATAGGTGGGAAATGGTATGTTAATAGCAATGCAGATAGGTCAGATGTGGACTGGTTCTTGTACAACTAAAGATGTATTCTGGGTTTAGATTGAGTCAAGATTCCTTAGTTTTGATTAAATCATTAATATTTATGACTTCAAATTATGTATGTGATGAAAATACACTCTACAGTTAATCTGATGATACTTATTCGTTATTATAAATGTTAGTACTTTTTTTGTATACATTTGGTTAAATTTAAAATTGTTTCTCATTGAAAATTGAGAATAACAAGCTTTTGAGACGAAAGAAGTAGATAATGATCGGCGCAAGCTAATCTGCAGCAGTAGTACTGACCGGTGAAAAACTCTGCTTCAGTATGAGTGGTCTGAAAAAGTTTAGTACAGGAAGTAAGATACTTTGCCATATGCTCTGCCCAAAAGGTGGCATGATGATATAAATGAGAGTAGTCTTCCTACTAGATACGTCCATGAATTCGTCGTGTGTAAAAAAAAACCCAGTGAATTCGGCATGCGTGTCAAGTCAGCAATAATAAGAATTAGTTACAAGTTCAGTTGTGATTAATGGGCACCCGAAACATAGATTTTTGAGGCATTCATCCAGTAGTTGCACAATCAATCAGCTAAGTAATACTACTGTAGTAGTGTCCATGCTAGTATGTCATTTCCTCTACAAACAGTGCGCTTCAAGAATGAACAGGGTGTGCTGATTAAAACCAAGGTGAATTTTTGGGTTTTTGTCCCAAATATCATCAAAGAGATAAGGTATCTCAAATGAACTATAATCAACCAGAAAACAGAAGAAAATAGAGAGACCATTAATTAATTTGTTAGATAGACGAGCTGCATACCGTCACTGGAGACGCCGCCGGAGCCAGTGCGGCGGGCGCCGGTGCCGATGCGGGTGGTTGCCGTGTGACGGAGATCTGATGAGGCGGCGGCGCTCCATAACCACCGGAGCTGGAGTTGACCAAGGAGAGGAAGCCATCCCCATCACCACCCTGACCGCGGACCTCCTCGTGCACCTCCTTGCCAGTGCTGTTCCTGCCGCCACCGCCGCCGCCGCCGTCGGACGGTCGGAGTAGTACGAACTGGCGGCGTAGGCGGCCGTGTCCATGCCACGCAACCACGGCAAGCATGGAGCCGCGGCGAAGCCGTAGACGGCCGTGCGGCCGGGGGCGCGCGGCGGCGGGCGGGCAGGAGCGCGGCGGCGGCGGGCGGGCGTGCTCGCGGCCGGGGGAGCGCGTGGCGGCGGGCGGGGAGGCGCGCGGCGGCGGCGGGCGGGCGCGCGCACGGTGGGGCTTGCGGCGGCGGCGTGTGAGCAGGGGCAGGGAGAAAGTGTTTTGCGATTTGGGCCTTGGCCAGGCAGGGCGCGGGTAGCTAGGGTAACAAAGCCCTCGGCAAAGGGTTTTAATTTTTTTTTAACAAAGCCCTCGACAAAGGGTTTTAATTTTTTTCTTTATAAAATTTTTTGTCGAGGGCTTTTTCTGTTGCCCTCGGCAAAGACCCCCTTTGCTGAGGGCATGCTTAGCCTTCGACAAAGAATTTTTTTATTTTTTGGATTTTTGAGTCAAATCTTTTTTTGACACAAATTACATTGTTTTAAATACAATTTTAAAAATTGGCATAAATTTCACATTTTTATATATATTTCTTGAATTTATTTCAATTCGTCGTAATTTTCCCGCGGTTATAAATTTGAACTGCAGGTGCATGAAATAATTAACTGTAGTCTTTAGAAAAATGTTATTCATGTTATTTGATGTGTGTGGAGTCCCTATGCACAAACTCAAATCAAATTCCGTGCATTTTTTACACGTGACATGATGAGCCACTTTTTGGAAAATTGATTTAAAATTATATTAAATCTATACGAAGTCTGAAAATCACGAAACTTGACGAGGCTTCATATTCACACATGTGTAGGCTATGGTAAAAAATTCAATCGTTTTCGAGTAGATCACATGTGGAGATGTGTATAAGAGACAGTGTCTGGGTATTGGACATCTGACGTCGCAACTTACTCGAAAACGATTGAATTTTTTACCATAGCCTACCCATGTGTCAATATGAAACCTCGTAAAGTTTCGTGATTTTTAGACCTCATATAGATTTAATATAATTTTAAATCAATTTTCTGAGAAGTGGCTAATCATGTCACGCGTAAAAGTTGCGCGGAATTTGATTCCAGTTTGTGCGTAGGGACTCCACACACATCAAATAATATGAATAACATTTTTTGAAAGACTACAGTTAATTATATCATGCATCTGTAGTTCAAATTTATAATAGCGTGAAAATTACGACGAATTGAAATAAATTCAAAAAATATATATAAAAAATTGAAATTTGTGCCAATTTTTAAAATTGTGTTTAAAATAATGTGATTTGTGCCCAAAAAAAATTGAACTCAAAAATAAAAAAAAAGAAATCTTTGCCGAGGGCTAAGCTTGGCCCTCGACAAAGGGGTCTTTGCCGAGGGCCACCGGAAAGGCCCTCGGCAAAGAATTTTGTAAAAAAAAAATAAAAACCTTTGCCGAGGGCCGGTGGCCCTCAGCAAAGGCTGACGGGGCTCGGCTGCCGTTACTCAGCACACTAAAATTGCCGAGGGCGTCTTTGCCGAGGGCCTTTCTTTGTCGAGGGCCTGGCCCTCGGCAAAGGCGTCTTTGCCGAGGGCTTTTCTTTGCCGAGGGCCTCAGTTGGCGGCCCTCGGCAAAGAAGGTCTTTGCCGAGTGCCCGAGATTTGGCCCTCGGCAAAGCCTCAGGCCCTCGGCAAAGAACGAGTTTCCAGTAGTGCATATTTGTTTATCGGTTTAAGTATGTTTATATACTCATATTAAGATACTCTAGATCTTACCACGCGAAATTTTTTTCAAAAAAAATTATATTTTAAATATATTACTAAAATGTCACTACTATATTATATACAATAAGTATAACCATATACTCTATGTATGCATGCATATTTAACATACATATCACTCTAGATGGTCTAGTATGATCATATACTTTGTCTATATACATTTCGTCCGGTCATATACACCTTAAATCTAGAGATATATAGATGAGAGTAACTACACGCACGTGTAAAAGAAACACATGGGGATATATACGTATTTACGATAGTTGGGTTACTATAACACATGGGGATATTTACCGTAATATTATAGTAAACCACTTAGTAAGGAGATACTATAATCTTGTAAATTAATATAGTAATTATCGTAACTCAAAGTGGCTACAAAATAAGTTATTTTGTAGCCAGCTACAGAGTAATAGTTATATATATATATATATATATATATATATATATATATACAGAGAGAGAGAGAGAGAGAACTATATGTATATATAACAGTGTTGTTGCACACTTGGTAAAGTGGTCCTTTCCTAGTCGTTTTTTCATTCCCACATATATATGCCATTCTTGATTAACTATTGCTTTTCTTCTGCCCCCTGGTATATAACAAGCTAGTCATGCTTTGTTTCAAGCTTGAAGGAGTAATAAGATTTTGATATGAGGTGATGATGGCTAGTGTCGTTGATGCCCTCTTCTCTTTATCTCCGGCCTGCAGATGTTTTTGTGATACGATATGACAGATATTATTAGTGTCTATGGCATTATTTAAAATGGTTACCACATGTGCAAAATACATGTACAAAGTTTTAACTGCCCTCTAAACTCTCAATCTAGTAGACTAGTACTCAATACAAATGTGCCACCCGAGACTCGATACAACATCTATCACAGGCACAGCAGGTTTAATTTATTAGCATTAACAAGCATTGTTAGGGCACGAGTACCGAATTGGTTTCATGCATATTGGTAACTAAAATAGAGTGACATGAGTAGTATTAGTTAGGTACTGTGATCACTCTGGTCCATATACCTGCATAAATATGTTGTAAAGTACTGATATCATGCAAGGGGCAACCGGGCAATCAAAGAACAGGGCAATAGCTCTAGTAGCTCACAAAAGGAGAAGATATAGATATAGTGGTTCAGCACACAATCTTTGAAAGGCTACATTAATTTTTTATTCAACAGTTTTAGGCCACATTATTACTATTTAATTAGTGTTTGCACACAGGGTGAACAACGGGCCACTAGGGGCATGCATGCACGTGCGTTCGCACTTCATTCGAAATACAAGATGTACTCCCTCAATCCTGTTTTCTGGGAAATAGAGCCAAAATGAATTAAATTTTTGTACTTTTGTGCTCATGAAATATAGAAAAATAATATTTTCCATTTAATTAAAATTTACCATAAGCTTAGCAACATGGTTTTGCATTCATAATGGAGCATGTGTTTTATTCAATGTGTGGTTTTGATCAAAGTCAAAATATTTACAAAGTGATTTTTTTTAAAAAAAACTGTTTTGAAAAGACTTTGAAAAAAAAAGAAACAAAAGAAAACAAAACAAATAGAAAATAAAAAGACAGAACCCCTTCTCTCTCTATTTCCGGCCCGAAGGCCCACTCCACCCCCACCGCGCGGCCTGCTCCCCCATGCACCTCGGCCCACCAGCACACCCCTCCCTTCCCTCCTTCCCACTGCGGCCCACACCAGGGTCGGCCCAGCCAGCAGCGCGCCCTCTCCTTTCCGCTGCCGCTGCCGTCCTGGTCCCACGCCTCTGAGCCGCTGCCAGTCCGGGCCCACTGGTCAGCGTCGTCCCCCCCCCCCTCTTTCCTTCTTCCTCCCCACGCCGTTGCCGACCTGGACTCTCCAGGAAGGCAGCCGATCCCGAGTTCGGTGGGATTTGGGTTTCTCGAGCCCTATAAAGGTTCCCTAGGTCGTCCCGAAGTCCGTTCTTCCACCCGCGCCGCAAAAACCCAAGGGAACCCAACCCTAGATGCCCCGACTTGGAACTCAAGATCTCGCCGGAGTTCGTCATTTTTCCCCGCCGCAAAACCAAGTCCTCCTTGCTCCTCGGCCCTAGCAAAGCTTTCCTACGAATTCGCGGTGAATTTCTCCGCCCTCCGGTGTATTTCCTTCTTCCTGGGAGGCCCTGAGTCGACGAAACGACTAGCGCCGCCGAGCACGGGACGCCGGCAATGGCGCCACCGCGTCGGGGCACTGGAGGCCCGCCGCCCGCCGTCTGGCTCTCCTCTGGATAGAGCGTGACCGTCGGATGCAGGATCAAGGGATGAGATTAGAAGTTACCCTTTCGGCCGGCTATTTTTCTAAAGAGACCCTGGAAAGCTCGGGAATTGAACCCGCGACCCTTGGCGCCCTGTGCAAGTTTCCGTATTCCAAGTTAGAAAGCGTATTCTTGCAGACTGAGTCAAAATTGGCACTTAAATTGTTTTGCTCATAAAATATTCGTTTTAACTCCGTTTTTGTCCATTCAAATTTTGTTGGATTCGTTTTAATGAACTCTACATGTTAGTAACATTGTTTTCTCAGTTTGAAACTTTTAATTTTCGTGACCCTAATTAATTAATTATTTTTCTATATAAAATCTTAGAAAATTCATAACTTCTCCGTTTTAGCTCCGATTTTCGTGAACTTTATGTTTCTGTGATCGTAGCGCTGCGTAGAATATTTTCATAAACTTTTATCTTTGATTTACCACTGTTTGGTGTATTGTTCTAATTATAGCTTGTTTGCTTTGTGTATGATTGTCTCCATTGGATTGCGTGTTGTTGATTGATGATCGAGTTTAGTCGGTGAGCTTTACGTTGGTGATCGAGGTCAAGCTTTTGACGACCAGCAGCAAGCTCAGGAGAGCTTTGATCAAGGCAAGTATAACTTGGGATCATCCTTGTTACCTATACACAATTAATACAATATATATCATATGCATGTGTCCACCTTGATGACCTTAGCAAAATCATAGATGTTTGTTATCCTGAATTCCTTGTTACCTATTTAGATATGCATTTGGGTAGTTCTTGCTAGTGCTTGATTATTAATCCATGATCTTGTAACATGAATATTTGAATATACAATAAGCAATAAAATAAGCTTTCTAGCAACTTGAATATAAAGGGTGGAAAGAACTCTGGCTTTTGCTGGATTGATCTTCACCCTCCATAAGGACTTATCCCTTGGCAAAAGCTGGGACAACTCGTACAACCATGAGGGCTATATGGCTCTGGCTTTAGTCAAGTATGAGTAAGCTTTTCTAGCTTGTTAGAGGTTACCCGAAAGGGCGGAGGGGCTGAACCGTTTTGGGTATAGTGTGGCTTCTATCTGTATGTGTATAGGCTGCGAGTCATTGTGCCATCGGAAGGGGGGCTCTATATCTGCGCGCAAAGGAAACCTTGCGGCCCTAACTTGTTAGACGAACCTTTGAAAGACTTCATAGTGAACCCTGCCGGCTTTCCTTGGAAGTGAGCCAAGAGGTCGACGGGCCTCGGGCGAAAGGGTAAATCATGACTCATGGGTAAAGATGTACAACCTCTGCAGAGTGTTAAATCTGGTATACTAGCCGTGCCCACGGATACGGGCGGCCCGGAAAACTGACGGAATAGATGAACTCTGATGAACATGATTAATGAAAATAAATGATGGTTTATTATGTTGTTTATATGTGTTATTCTTAATTCTTGTATACATTGATCATGTGGTTATGAGATTTAATATGCTACCTTGATATTTGCTATCCAATGATTAAATATGCTATCTACATATAAAAGCTAAATGCAGTCAAACAAGTGTCAGCCATTTTAGCCTCATGAACCCCTGGTTATACTTGTTGAGTATGATATGTGCTCACTCTTGCAATTTCCCCACACCTCAGGAGAAGTTTTGGGCTTGTGATCAACCAATCAGTTGGATCCTGTAGAGTGAAGTTAATACCCGAAGTTTGGAGATACTTCCGCTATAAGCTGCTTAAGGTTATCTCTGATTTATTATGTACGTTATATAATGCATGCATTGTCTTTTGATATTGCCCCTTATTTGTAGCTATATGTGAGATTTGGCTTTTAAAACTCACATATGGTGTATATCTGGTTTTGTCCTTAAAATCGGGTATTACACGTAACCACTTTTTACTCATATCCATAATATAAGGCGTGTTCTCTCATAAACATAAATACATTACTACTAGTTGAGACAGAGGGAGTATATGTGTATCTATACAAAAGAGCAAAATAATTCTTCCGTTTGTCTTTTTACTTCCTAAGCGCAATCCCAATGCTAGAAACTATATGTAGTTTCTATACGTATTAATTTTTATAGTCATTATATATATAGAAACTATGGTTCCAATAGATAGTTTCTATAGAATATTTTTTTACCCAATCATATTCATTCTCTCTCCATTCTTAACCAATTATATCACTTCATGTCTTGGATTTTGTGTAGATATGGTTTCTAACTTAGACCTAGTTTCTATGATTTTTGCTCTCTCTCTCTTCAATAACTCTCTTGCCACATCAGCAAAATGCTTAGGTGGCATTATAATTAATATCTATAGAAACCACGATGGTTTCTGCATTGGGAGTGCCCTAATAAAGTGTCCTTACATATATGAAGTAGGGTATCCTAAAGTGTCCTTTTTAATTCAGATGTAGGATATTTCTCTGAAGTATTCTTTACATATTTTTATTTAACTAAAGTAAATCAAGAATATAGTCTTTTCATTTGTAATGTAAATATTCTATTAGCCATTTCTTTTTAACTATAGCTCCACTTTTGATGTTACTTGTGCTCTCGTAACCGTAGCAATAAGGCCTAGCGTCAGTATATACTATTTTTTTTTAAAAAAGTAGCTAGATTGGTGTATTCTTCTTTATCTCTTTTTGTTTGCTTGTATGTTTATATGTGCTTGGTACTTGAGTAGAATGGGAGTTATCCATAAGTGTTGGAATCAGATGATGAAGAGTAGAAGATAAAAAATGAAGATTCTTCTCCGAGGAATTGCACACAGGGTGAAAAGCAAGTGTAAAAAGAAGGCAAGTGTAACATGAGTACTCTTTGTTACCTAATAACTATTTAATTATCTTTTCATGTACATAGATCTAATATGATGAAATCTTAAGGCCTTTAACTAGTATCTTTGATACCCTATATCCTTGTTACCTATGGGTTTACGTATATGGATAACTATGCTTAGCTTTGCAGTAACCAACTCCATGTTGACGCAAATGGAAATGAAATCGGATCACATCCTATGTGTTGCCATAACGTCAACAACTTTAATTCCTTTACATTGTGTTACCAATTCTACAACCAAACAACTTCCCAATGGTATCATGCATGTCTTGGTTAATCGATTATGCAGTGATGAAATTAATGGTGCTTTTTAGTAATTAAGGACAAAGAGGGCTAGAGAACTAGGTAAATACCAACACTTATAAAGCAACAATCCAGGACTTATAATACAACTACAAGGATTACATGGCTCTGGTGCTATATTAGCACTTTGAGCTTATTTAGCTTTTTAGTGGTCACCAAAGGGTGGGGATGTTATGTGTGATGGAGTGTGCCATGGTGGTAGGGAGTTCCTATATCTACTAGATCAATCTAAAACCTTGCAGTTACTAACTTATTAGAGGGACTCTGGTAAAAGCTTGTAGTTAAACTCTATTGCATGTTCATGGAAATGCGATATAGGGTTGATGGGCCCTTGGCATATGGGAATCAATAATCATGGGTAAAGTTATACAACCTCTGTAGAGTGTCTTTAAACTGATATATTAGTCATGCTCTTGCTCATCAGTGGCATGTAACCTTTCTGATTACATGGTATTACTTGGATGATTTGGTTTATGATGAATATTGCTATTATCTCTAAGCAATTTAACTTTGGGACTTAAGTATAACCTAGCAACACAGGTTCTAATAGTGAAACATGACCAAGTAAAAGTGCATAGGCAGTTTAGTCATATCTAGCCTTTTGAGCCTTACATAACCTTGTGTTATACTTGTTGAGTATGATGATGTTCACACTTGCTTAATTCAATAAAAACTTGAATGGGTACCAGATGGTGGAAGTTATAAGTCTTCTAAGGAGTTACACAAAACGCATGTACCCCAGTCAGCCATCCCTATGGTGGAGTCCTACTATAAAAAAGATGAAAAATCGTTCCATGGTGTAAGTCTTAATGTAAACATTATCATTATATAATAAACATTGACTTTATGTGTCAACCATCCTCTATTGGTTGCTATATGTGTCTTGCAGACATGACTAGATATACATATAGCTAGTGCTTGATTTTCTTTAGAAAACTAGGTGCTATAACCAAAGTAAAGAATCTTATCTTCTACTCAATTTATGATTTTCAGGATTTGTTACATCCTAACATCCTTTTGAAATCCGTCATAGAAATTTAGCCAATTAGATAACTTCAAGATGCACACGTTTCTTGGACTCCATCAAATTAATAATGTGACAAACAATTTTCATGATGGATCTCATATCAATTTCATCATCGGTGCTAGAGTGGGTAGCCCTTGGAGAGATTGTACAAATCTCCCTAATAGGAAGGAGCACATCCTATCGAAGAAATGTTGAATGCTATGAAAGCATGTACAAATTCTATTTATTGACACTGATTACATGCTCTATATTATATATGTTTTGACATATGCTATGTGTAGCTTGCTCAGTATTCTTAGTCAAGTCGTGGAGCAACTACTAGCTTGCTCAGTATTCATATGCATGTACTATGGAAGTTTAAGGCCCACCTTGCATGGATTACATGATCATTTGCATTTTGCTTTGGATCGTCCTAACCCATTTGCATTGCCTCTAGTTTATTTGATCTTTGGTAGACCACTTGGACTTGTAAAGCAAAGATTGCTGCACTAATTCATGTGTTGATAGAAGTCTTTGCCGATTAAGGCCACTGAACTGGCAGCCCCCATGTTATCACTATCGCATAGATGGTAGAGCTGACAACAGTGATCCTGATGCTATTACTGTTAGGACAGCGTTGAACCGATAGTGATATTAGCCTTTTGCCGAGTCAAGAATTGGCAGTGGCAAGCCAGCCTCATCATTGTTGATTACTCTCTGTCACTCAAACCTAATTCCGGTAGGGATATAAGGATCTAGTGTAGTGCACATGTGATCCTGATTTTTACTCCCTCAATTCTAAATTGTAATACATTTTGGTTCTCTAGATTTATAACTTTTGCTATGCACTTAGAGCTAGTATAATAAATGACTACAGGTGGGCTATATGTAAGGGTGGAGGAGAGAGAGAAGAGAAGTAGGTTGTAAGCTTATAAGTGACTGATGTAGAGAGGCAAGAAATTTGTGTGAGAGAGAGATAGGTCATAGGTAAGTCAACTATTATATAGATGGGATGTAAGCGTTCATACAAACAGCAAAGACTATATTATTGGTCTTGCTCTAAGATATATACTATGTCTAAATACGTGTAAAAATAAATATTTCAAGGAAAATCAATACATTTTACAACTTGGAACATAAAGAATACAATACATCGACTCATTGTTTTCCTCCTTTACTAAGATTGTAGTATATTGTCCGTGCTAACGCTATGGAACACATTAAGTAACTTTTCATATATGCGGAAATTCAAATTATGAAAGGAAAATATATGACAAGTAATTCTCTCTATTGTATTTGAAAACTGAACCTTGGTTTCTCCCTATTGTTCAATTTTAGTTCTGTAGATCTAACAATGAGTATAAGTAATTCATTGCCTCCTTTACTACTTTCCAGAAAGAATAGACAATACAAGGTAAGATACACCAGATGTAGTATGTGTTGTTCTAAGCATAGAATGATATTGCAATAGCCAAGAAGAAAACAATATAATGATATATCAAATACAGTGATATTATCTTGGTTTAATGTGATATTGCAATAGCCAAGAAGAAAAGAATGATATATCATCTGCAGATACTTTACAGAGCCTGAACTGACTGTTCATTGTTTTTGCTCATTAGATTTTTGCTGACAGAAACAAGCATGGAAACTATTTTTGCATCTCAGCTAATGTCCAGCTACTTCGACACCGGCAAGTGCATTCTTTTAGCAAGTGATTTTTTAGTAATGGCAAAGCTCAAGATTACTTGTATGGCATTTGTTGCCCAATCAAAGCAATGATGTTTGCTGAAAAAAATCATGAATCCATCAGGAGACGTGGGTTATTGTTCCTGCAAAAATAGATGTCTACGCAGCAAAATAGACTAATTTTCTTGGCAAATGTTCCTATCTCTTCGTCACAAAAAGAAATGCTTGCTCTAACACATGGGCATGATCCAAGCTGAAATAACCATGATAGCATAACCATACACAAAAGCTCCATATATGTCTGATCCTTTTTATTTTAGTGTAAGATGAGTGGCAAAAATATTACTGTCTGAAACAATACATGAATGCAACCAGCCTAGTTTCCTGAGACAAAATGATACTGTCTGAGACCAATAAAAAATAAATGAAGTTAAGCAACCTTATTAATTTGTCCACTGTTTTAGTCAGGATAGTTTTAGGGGAAAAAAATCCAATCACCGTAATGCAGTAGATCATAGGTAGCACCGCCCATGACCTGAATCTTTTATTGAAAATAGCACTGTGAAGGAGGAAACAAATACATAATTTGGGAGAGAAAGAATAGAATGCATCGACATTGTTTTCCTCCTTTACTAAGATTGTAGTATGTCGACACAGCTGCACATGTCTGATCCTGATTTTTATGTAATAATAAATCAGATGTGATAACATGGTGCTGGGATAAAAAAGACCAGGTTCTACTTTGAACATCCCTAGTACAGGCCGGGGAGAAGGCAAAGCCCCACCACCCCAATCCTCCCCTCCCCACGCGGCTCTCTTTCCCTCTGGATCTCATGCGTACCAGTTGGAGAGCAAAGGAATGATTTTTATGAAAAAAGAGTGCAGATTTTTTAACGCAAATAAGTTCCCCACAAGGAAATGCAACGAAATGTTACATACACAAAAAAAAGGAAATGCAATGAAATATAGTACTGACATCCGTCATGGAGGTTTGTCAATAAGACAGTCTTGATTTCAAATTCGAGCATTGCTCAGGAGTATAGCTGTATACTGTATAGGACTTGCATCAAAAGTTGAAATGAAAAATTATTTTCTAAAAATTCATATGAAAATAACAATTTATACATATATACTAGAAGACAAAATCATAAGAATTTTGTCTTATTGTACACATACATTAATTTTGTTATATTCATATGATTTTTTCTAGATTGAATTTAAGTCCCAACCTTTGATATAATGTACATCTATAGATGCTTTATGGATGTGTATCATTTTAATTAGAGCACTTTCACCACTGCATGCATCTAATGAGATGTGTTTGCGCCGAGGGAGGAGAATTGAAAGTGCTCTAGTTAATAGTAGCATAGTCAAATGGTTTAGGGATACTCACTTTGGACAGCCGCAGATGAGCATGGCGATGCATTTCTTGATGATGTACAGCTTCACCTTCTGCTCCTTGGCTGCGCTCCACAGCCTCCCCAGCCTCGAACCCTCCATCCTGTCCGCCATATTTGCAGCAGCTATGAGCCTACGAGCTCGAGCTTGGCCGAGTGGTAGATAGCTAGATCATATAGCGAATGATCGAGGAGATCGATGAGATTAGGTATGAGCTAGGCAGAGTACGTAGAATATATGTATGTTGTGTGTCTGCGCGCGCTAGCTAGGCTTCACTGGGCATGCAAAGTTGGCATCAACCTTAGCTTAGGTGCTGAGAGCTATGGGGGTGTTTGAAACTGCTCCACAAACTCTGCTTCATAAACTCCACTGTGGAGCAACTCCACAAAAAACTGGAGTTTGTGGAGTATCTTTTAGGTGCTCTCACAACTCCACCTTTTTTCCTCGAACTGAGTGCGTGGAGCTGAAACCGTTTGGCTAAAAAACGTAGAGCGGAGCTAAAAAACGTAGAGCAGAGCAGTCCCAAACACCCCTATATATATACCCAGCTCCCGCTCTTGGATCGTCTCTCTCTTCCTAGTGAAGATGCTGCTCGCCACGTAGGCTGAAACTGCAGAGAGATCGAGTACAACAGGTCGGATTGTGCTACTACTTTCAGGTTACAGCTGGGGTTTGCTGGGCTATCTTTTCTGATGATGAATTATCACCATGATGATGGTGGTCCACAATTTCTTGTAATACTGCTGGAGATATTTGTCGTTTGTTTGCTTACGGAGTACTACTTAGGGCTTAAAATTGTTCATATTATGTGGTTCAAATTTACAGTAGTGCTTCAAGTATAAGAAAGGGGCCGGCCATGGATCCCTTATCAATACGATGCATATATAGTGCATCTCAAGTTTATACCAGTTGAAATGCATAGCTGCTGTAGCCTCAATCTGAACACGTATACGGTTCCCCATGCATATGTCGGTAGACCCAACAGAAAGTTTTAATAATTCCAAATTTGTCCCAAACGAACCAAAGGAGAGGTAACAGATCATTAAAGTTAGCAACTGATCATTCAAAACAAGCCTTCAGCATCAGCATCTATAGATCAAAACACAACAATTCCATTCTGGTTGACAACACTCATATGAGATACACAGGTAAATTAGTAGTCCACAGCACCTTTTTATGCATGTCAGTCTCAAAATCCTTTTCTGGCATTGCATTGGTAGTGATTTTTGGGAGGGTGCTGGGATGGAAATACAAGCATGGCTCCGTAACGTGGCATGACTCGTTGATGAACCCTCTCCTTAACTTTTTGTCTAATAGCAACAAGCACATATTATACCTAGGACTATTAGGTCCAAATTCCTTGAGCTGGCTAATAATAGAGCCAGGGTTAGCTGCCTGGCTCTATATATATGTTGCTGATCATTTGCAGCCAACTTAATTGTCTACTCATGTAATAGTGTTAGCTACTCATGTAAAAGCCACAAAGTTTTATTATTAGTGCATCGGCCTCGTGTTCGCACCCTAATAGCCTGCCAATCCAGTGCTCTCATCTTGTCGTCTAATTATCCCTCAGAATAAGACATCTTAGCAACAAAAAGTTTGTGGCTTCCAATGGAAAACTGTTACCGTGACAGTATGAGTGATGTGTCCTCTTTGATCTCCACTGATGTTAAGGAATAGGAACAGATCCTAAACTAACCACCTGTGGGGTGATTGGACACAACTACTGGAGTGCACGTTACCCCATATGGCCACATGTACATGTATGGAATCATATATATGCTCCATCCATCCTAAAATAAGTCAGACTAACTGTATACTTAAATATGTATTTTGTCTATATACATAACTAGAAGTTAATTTATTTTGAGATAAAGTACATATATAAAAAATTTAACACAATTTATTAAAAAAATATTTGCAACATTTCTATCTACTAACATGTTTATTATAATAGTACTTTTAAAATTTATTGATACTTATTATGTATCAAAAGTATTAATATTTTAAATTTTTGACTAAATTTAAAAATATTTGATTTTTCAAAATATTAGATAGATGCGTTGTTATTTAAGATTGAGGGAGAATATGTAAAATGAAAATTAGATCGGAGCTCGGCATAACTCTACTTCATTAGTGAAGCATTTTTTTGAGCAGCTTTACCGGTAGAGTTAGAGCTGCTTTGGTGAATTATTTGACAAAACAACTCTACATGTGGAGATTCTTAAAACATGCTTTCACAAAGTCTCACGCAAGGCCCATCAAAGCGTGTTGAAGCTAGGTGAAGCTACTATTTCGAGCTTCATTTCCCATCGATCCACTGTGAGAGCATGTTTTATGAAACTTCTTAGATGAAGTTATTTTATTTTACCGCGTTTGACACAAAATAGATCCAAATAGATTCTAAAGCCGATGAAGGAACTATGCCAAATGGAGCCACATATGCCTACATGATACGAGCAATATAGATGAACTTGAAGAATAGCCCTCAAAACGGGTCTCCTATATCTTATTTGAGGGCTCTCCTAGTTTTGAGGACTCTATTTTGTGGGCTGCACTTCATCAATAGCTCTCAAACTCACTTCAACAAAGAATGACACCTTGGACCCGCTTGTCATGGACTTTCTCGTCGCATACACTATGAATCGGGGAGGAAGGGCATCGGCCATTAGGGGGAGTCGCAGTCGCTAGGAGCGCGGGGGAGTCGTGGTTGCCAAGGGGTCGCGGTCGCCAATGAGGGAGTAACACGGTTGTGGTCATGGCTGCTAGGGGAGTAGCAGTGATGGTCATCGGGGGAGTGGAGATCGTGGCTGGTCACGGTCGATAGGGGAGTCATGGCAGTAGGGGGAGTAGCGGTCACGGCCACCGAGGGATTTCATGTCGTGATTGCCGAGGGGAGTCGTTGTGGGAGTCCCGATCGCCATAGAGAGTCACACAGGCGGACTGAGAAGGGGCAAGCAAGAAAAGATGCGCACAAAAACAGAAGAAACCTCGTTTTAGGTCTTGCCTAGAGCTCTTAGCATTTGTGTGTCCATCTAAATTTGAGGACTCTAATAAAGACTTTACTAAGTTTTTGATTTTGACATGAGTATTCATATTTTGCTAGGGACTGAAGTTGAGACGTTTTTATTGACCATGTATTCAATAGCCAGCGTAGCATATCAACTTAAGTCTCGACAAGCCTTTTAATTCAATTCTTTATTCTTACATTAAGGAATGAATCAAATCTCTCCAAGTAGGATTCAAACCTCAACCAGTCAGTTAATAGCCGACCACTCTACCACTGAGCTACTGAGGAACAAGGAGAGATTCGACCTGCCAAAAAATCACAATTTTACCATTGTGATTGGGGCTGCTCTTCAAGTTGGAAGTGCAAGAAGAAATGCGATAAAGCGGTAAATAGGAGTTGCTTATAAAGGACCCACAATACCTTGCTTACGTATCATTAGAAAGTGCATTAACACATAGGAGCTCCACCGCTGCCACCTCGGGCACGCGCGGGAGCCCCGGCGGAGGTGGCACGAGCTCATTCCCTGCCTTCAGCGGGTGTGGCCCCGACGAGGCCCCATGGTGGTGGTGGTGTGAGTTCCTTTGCCTATGAGGCGGCACCCAATGTGCCCTCTTCCCCTGACCCCTGCGCAGTGATGCCTTGCGAGCCGCTACCTAGCGCGGTGGTGTGAAAGGACCTTGATGTTGCCTAGAGGGGGTGAATAGGCATTTCTAAAAAATTTTAACTTAACAAACTGTCAGAACACAGAACCTCCAAGAAAACATGGAGGTTCTAGGATAACAAAGTAACAATCGACATATTACAAAAAATAATGAATGGAAAATAGATCAACTTAGATACCAGCCTTCCTTGGGAGGATGTTGAGCTATCTAAACAGTTGGTTGCACCTAAACAATGAAGGATTTATAGATTGGGTGCAATCCCTAGAATTTATATAAAACACAAGTAATAGATGCAACAATCACAAGAGACACGAGAAATTATCCTGTGGTTCGGCGTCGCCACAAAGGTTGGCCTACTCCACGTTGTGGGGACCTATTTGTTAAAGGAAATTACAAAATTCCACTATGAAACCAACATGGGAAGACTCTAGAACACTCCAGAAGGCGAACCACCGAAGATGGAGGCAAATGGGCTTAGAAGTAGGCTGGTCCACTGAAAGATCCTAATATGGCTAGAGGGGGGGTGAATAGCCTATTTAAAAATTCTACAAACTTACTAGAGCAAGAGGTTAGTAAATAACAAAGCGAAGCTTTTTGCTCTAGCTCTAATGAGGTGTTTGCAAGCCACCTATCCAACAATTCTAGTTGATATAATCACTAGGCACGCAAGAGCTATGTCACTACTTACACTAGAAAGCTACCTAAAGTTTCTATACAAATAAGTACGCTACTCTAGTTTGCGGGAATGTAAAAGAGTGGATGAGATAATTATACCACCGAGTAGGGGATGAACCAATCACCAATATAAACAATCAAGCACCGGGAGAATGCCAATCAAACACAATTGAAACGCCGATTTTTCTCCCGAGGTTCACGTGCTTGCCGGCACGCTACGTCCCCGTTGTGTCGACCAACACTTGGTGGTTCGGTGGCTAAGAGGTGTAGCACGAACCTCGTCCTCACTAGGACACCACAAGAACCAACCCACAAGTGAGGTAACTCAATGACACGAGCAATCCACTAGAGTTACCTTTCGGCTCTCCGCCGGGGAAGGTACAAGACCCCTCACAATCACCGGGAGATGGCCACGAACAATCACCAACTCGTGCCAATCCTCCTCCGCTGCTCCAAGCCGTCTAGGTGGCGGCAACCACCAAGAGTAACAAGAAAACCGCAGCTAGGACAATCCCCAAGTGCCACTAGATGCAATCACTTAAGCAAATGCACTTGGAATCACTCCCAAACTCACAAAGATGTATAATCTATGAAGGAGATGAGTGGGAGGTGTTTGCTTAGGCTCACAAGGATGTTATGTATGCTAGAATGCCAAGAGTGTATGCCCCAAGCCAGCCAAACACGTATTTATAGCCCCTCAAACAAATAGAGCCGTTGGCTCTTTTACTGGGTGAACTGCGGGGTCACCGGACGCTCTTAAAGGGGCACCGGACGCTCAACACCAGCGTCCGGTGCTCCAACGTCAGCCACGTGTCACGCTCGTGTCAGAATCTAACGGTCACCTGCAGTGCACCGGACGCTGAGCAAGTGAGCACCGGACGGTCCGGTGCGCACCGGACTCATGCGCAGAGAGTTCCGCAAACTCGCAGGGTCACCGGACGCAAGCCACCGGACGCACCCTCAGCGTCCGGTGCTCACCGGACCCATGCGCAGAGAGGGTCGCAAAACGCCCGCACACCGGACGCTAACCACCGGACGCTCAAGCCAGCGTCCGGTGCCTATCGTCCGGTGCCTTACCCTAGCTGGGCCAGGCACTGTCTGCACCGGACGCTCGGACGCAGCGTCCGGTGCTCCAGAAGCCAGCGTCCGGTGAGTGTTTTCTCAGCGAGAAACACTCCCGCGACTTCTCCAATTTTCCACCGGCGCAATAGAAAATATGCACTTCATTTTCTCGAAAAGCGCTGAATCCCGCCTCGCAAGCTCGGCGGGAGGGAGAGAGGAACCCATCCTCTCTCTAACCTTCAAACTCCACCTCCTTCTCAAAGCGTGCCAACACCACAAAGTGTAAACCAACATGTGCATGTGTGTTAGCATTTTCACAACATTTTCTTCGAAGGAGATAAGTTAGCTCACTAGGTTCTAAATGCATGCGCATAAACAATGACACCTAGTGGCACTTGATAACCGCTTAGCCAAAGAATTCCCCTCTTTATAGTACGGCTATCTATCCTAAATGTGATCACACCCTCTATGGTGTCTTGATCACCAAAACCAAAACCCTAAGCAATACCTTTGCCTTGATCTCCATAGGGTTTTGTTTTTCTCTTTCTTCTTTTCCAAGTTGAGCACTTGATCATCTTGTGGTCATCACCATCATCACCATGATCATCACTTGCTCCATCACTTGGCATGGACCAACCTCATTAAGTCTACACATACTTAGCATAGAGGTTAGTACTAGGGTTTCATCAATTATCCAAAACCAAACTAGGGCTTTCAATCTCCCCCTTTTTGGTAATTGATGACAACCCTTTTTACAAAGATTTTCAATAAAATTTTCTAGGATTCATGTTGCTTGCCCAAGCATTTTACCATGTGCAAAGGTTATGGACAAGTTTCATAAACCCAAATTGATAGCAATTGCTCCCCCTACATATGTGCTAAGAGTTTGGATTTGAAAGCATGCACATATGCTTGAATAGGAAATATAGGAGTCAATTTCTACCAAATGATGCTAAGGTGTAAAGAATGGACCTTTGAAGCGTGATACCAATCGGAGTTGCCAATGTACACCATCCTTAGCACCATTAGTAACTTGACATTCACAAAACTAGAACACCTCGTGAGATCAACATTATAAACAAGGTTCTAGTACCACTTGTGAAACAACTAAAAGTCTAGTTACACTATCTATGCATACTAGTTCTTCATTTCATCAATCAAGCCTACAACTAGCATACACCACACAAGCAAGGCATCAGAGAGAAAGCTTCTAAAGCTAATGCAAATGCAAGCAACCATATGTTATGCACATTCAAATGCAACATACAAGTTTATGAGCTTGCTCCCCCTACTTGTGTGCTTCAAAATTTTAATTGATCCCCTTCTTTTATCATGTTACTCCCCTATCTTAAATCTTTACTCCCCTATCTTAAATCTTTGGGAAATTTTCTCCCCCTTTGTCATCAAAGACCACAAAAGGTGAGCTCAAATTTTAGAAAGGTTAGTGTGAGACCATGTGAAGTGAGATCATTTTACCAAATTTGTTCAATCTAGATTACTTGCCTAAGATATTTAACTCGGTTTGATCCAAGGACAAGCTTCTTCACACCTCCAAATAAGGGTTATCTTGTACCATGTTGAGTTTAACACTTATAGCTCATATTCTAGATCAAACACTAGGATTGTAAGCCCACAAACATGTCATATGGTACCACTAGATCAAGTCAAGCATAAAAGCAATAGTGGTACCATACAAGCATCAAATTCATTTGATTTTCAAGAATGATCCTAAGATATGTAAGGAATGTCTAGATGCACTAAACAAGTCCTTAGCAAAGATGGATGACATGTCAAACAATTTCACTTTGCTTTGCTCGAAGGAGAGGCATGTCATATAGTGGGGGTGCATCAACACATATTTGAGAAGTCAAGTATGTTCAATTCATTCCTTAGCTTGCAAAACCTCTTCTCATCAAGTGGCTTGGTGAATATATCGGCAAGTTGATCATCCGTGCCTATACTCTCAATGCAAATGTCCCCTTTTTGTTGGTGATCTCTTATGAAGTGATGGCGGACATCTATGTGCTTTGTTCTTGAGTGTTGAACCGGATTGTTGGTGAGCTTCACGGCACTTTCATTGTCACATAGCAAGGGCACTTGTTTGAAGTTGATTCCAAAGTCCTTCAATGTTGCCTTCATCCATAAGATTTGTGCACAACAACTACCGGCCGCAATGTACTCCGCTTCGGCGGTTGATAATGCAACACTATTTTGCTTCTTGGAGGACCATGAGACAAGTGATCTTCCCAATAGTTGACATGTGCCCGATGTGCTTCTTCTTTCAACTTTGCATCCCGCATAGTCCGAATCGGAATATCCAACAAGTTCAAACTTTGCACCTTTGGGATACCACAAACCAACATTTTGTGTATGCTTCAAGTACCTCAATATTCTCTTTGTTGCTTTCAAATGGCTTTCTCTTGGTGAGGCTTGGAATCTTGCACACATGCATACACTAAACATGACATCCGGTCTTGATGCGGTCACATAGAGTAGGCTTCCAATCATAGACCGATACAACTTTTGATCCACCATATTTCCACTTGTATCATTATCTAGGCTTCCATTTGTTCCCATTGGAGTGCTAATTGTTTTTGCATCATCCATACCAAATTTCTTGAGCATGTCTTTTATGTATTTGCCTTGACTCACAAATGTGCCATTCTTCAATTGCTTGATTTGAAGACCAAGGAAGTAGCTAAGCTCTCCAATCATTGACATCTCAAACTCATTAGCCATCATGTTGCCAAACTCTTCACAAAATTCTTGATTGGTTGATCCAAATATGATATCATCAACATAGATTTGCAACACAAACAAGTCTTTGCCAATCTTCTTGGTGAAGAGAGTGGTGTCAACCTTGCCCATCTTGAAACCTTTAGAGAGTAAGAAATCTCTCAATCTCTCATACCATGCTCTTGGTGCTTGTTTCAAACCATACAATGCCTTTCTTAGCTTGTAAACATGGTTAGGTTTCTTGTCATCTTCAAAACCGGGAGGTTGCTCAACATAAACTTCTTCATTGATATATCCATTGAGAAATGCACTCTTGACATCCATTTGGTATAGCTTGATGTTATGAGCACAAGCATAGGCCAACAAGATCCTAATTGCTTCCAATCTTGCAACCGGGGCATATGTTTCACCAAAGTCAAGACCTTCAACTTGAGTGTAACCTTGTGCTACCAATCTTGCTTTGTTCCTTACAACTATCCCATCTTGATCTTGTTTGTTGCGAAAGACCCATCTAGTACCAATGACATTATGATCACTAGGTCTCTCAACTAACTCCCATACTCGATTTCTCTTGAAATTGTTAAGCTCTTCATGCATAGCATTAACCCAATCAACATCTCTCAATGCTTCATCAATCTTCTTTGGCTCAATGTGAGACACAAAGGAGAAATGCTCACAAAATGATGCTAATCTTGATCTAGTTTGCACTCCTCTTTGAATGTCACCTATGATATGATCCAATGGATGATCTCTTGCAATATTTGTTGGTTGGAGTATTTGCACTTGATTGCTTGCACTTGGTTGATCATGAGATGATGTACTAGCTTGTTGATCTTGCACTTGTGTACCACTTGTACTAGCTTGATTTTGATCATGTGAACCACAAGCTTGCACATTAGAGGTAGGAATCACTTGATCTTTGTCATCTTCATCAATCACCTCTCTAGGCCTTAAATCACCAATATCCATATTTTTCATTGCATCGGCCAATTGAGTGCCTCTCACATCATCTAGATTTTCTTCTTCCTCTTGAGAGCCATTTGTTTCATCAAACTCAACATCATGCACCTCCTCAAGAGTACCACTAGCCAAATTCCAAACTCTATAAGCTTTGCTAGTAGTGGAGTAACCAAGCATGAATCCTTCATCACATTTCTTTTCAAATTTACTCAATCTAGTGCCTTTCTTTAATATATAGCATTTGCAACCAAAAACCCGAAAGTATGCAATGTTGGGCTTTCTTCCATTCAAGAGCTCATATGGAGTCTTCTCCATCATTGGGTGACAATAAAGTCGGTTGCTATAGTAGCAAGCCGTGTTGATTGCTTCGGCCCAAAAAGAATGACTAACATTGTATTCACTCAACATTGATCTTGCCATGTCAATCAAGGTTCTATTCTTCCTCTCAACAAGACCATTTGATTGTGGAGTGTACTTGGCCGAGAATTGATGCCTAATGCCAAATTCATCACAAAGCTCATCAACTCTTGTGTTCTTGAATTCACTTCCATTGTCACTTCTCACTTTCTTGATGGTTGTTTCAAACTCATTGTGTACTCTCTTGACAAATGATTTGAAGGTTGCAAAAGCATCACTTTTGTCACTAAGAAAGAATACCCATGTATATCTTGTGAAATCATCCACTATCACAAATCCATATTTATTTCCACCAATGCTTGTGTATGTGGTTGGTCCAAATAAGTCCATGTGCAAAAACTCAAATGCCTTGCATGTACTCATGATACTTTTCTTTGGATGAGTGTTGCCAACTTGTTTTCCGGCTTGACATGCACTACAAAGCTTGTCTTTCTCAAATGTGACATCTTTCAAGCCTCTAACAAGATCATGCTTGACTAGCTTGTTTAGTTGTTTCATTCCAACATGACCAAGCCTTCTATGCCATAACCAACCCATGCTAGATTTAGTGAGCAAGCATGTTGATAATTGAGCCTCACTAGCATTGAAATCAACCAAGTACAGATTCTCATATCTAAAGCCTTTGAATATTAAGTTAGAGCCATCTACACTTATGATCTCTACATCATCAACTCCAAATATGCATTTGAAACCAAGATCACAAAGTTGAGCTACGGATAGCAAGTTGAAGTTCAAGCTCTCTACTAGTAGCACATTAGAAATGCTCAAGTCATTGGATATAGCAATTTTACCAAGCCCTTTGACCTTGCCTTTGCCATTGTCACCAAATGTGATACTATCAACACCATTGTCATCATTTGGATTGATTGAATTGAACATTCTTGAATCACCGGTCATGTGTTGTGTGCACCCACTATCAAGCACCCAATGCCTTCCTCCGGCTTTATAGTTTACCTACAAAACAAATCAATGTTTCTTAGGTACCCATACTTGTTTGGGTCCTTGGAGGTTAGTGACTAAGCTCTTTGGTACCCAAATGGCCTTCTTCTTTGGACCCACAATTGGTGTACCAACAAACTTAGCATGCACACCCTTCTCACCTTTGGTAAGCACATAACAAGAATCAAAAGGAATGTAAGGTACATTAGCAATTTTCTTGTTCTTGTTCATTTTATTACAATTAAGCTCTAGGTGCCCAACTTGCTTACATTTGTTGCAATACCGACCATTGCTCTTCACAAAGCTAGGCTTGTGAGTTGCAAAAGCTTTCTTGCCCTTCTTGGGGGTATAGCCTAATCCCTCTTTGTTGAGAGAAAACCTTTGGCTACCCAAGCACTTTAGCAAGCGGGCCTCACCACCATAGGCCTTGCCTAGGGCGTGAGTGAGCTCATCCACCTCTCTCTTGAGAGTCTCATTCTCAACTTTTAGTGAAGCATCACAAGTGACACTAACACTAGAAGTGGAGGTAGAGTTGGTGGTGGTGGATGAAGACCTACAAGAAGAGTTAGTGGCAACAACAATAGGTGGGTTGGGTGATTCTTTAATTAAGTCACATGTTGTGCCCACATCACATGATATAACAACCTTTTCCTTGTTCTCTTCTAACAACAAGGAGTGAGCTTTCTCAAGCTTGGTGTGAGCCTTGCCAAGCTTCTCATGGGCTTCCACTAGCTTCTCATGATTAGCATTGAGCTCATCAAAGGATTGCTCAAGAGCTTTTAACTTCTTGGCCAATTCTTTGCACTTCTTGTTTTTAGATTGAATGAGAGAATCGGCTTGTTCTAACATGTCCATGAGTTGTTCATTAGTGAATTCATTTTCATCATCACTATCACTATCATGTTCATGTTCACTTTCACTTTCACTCTCATCATTTTGTACCTTGTGGCCCTTGGCCATGAAGCATGAAGGAGTGTCGAAGAGTGATGGCTTGTTGTTGATAGCAATGCTTGCAAGCGCCTTCTTCTTTGATGCCTTGTCATCATCACTAGAATCATCATCCGAAGAAGCATAACTATCCCATGTCACAACATAGGATCCACCCTTCTTCTTCTTCTTGAAGACCATCTTCTTTTCTTTCTTTTCTTTCTTCTCCTTCTTGTTCTTCTTCTCATGCTCATCATGATCACTATTGTATGGACAATCCGCCACAATATGATCGGGACTCTTGCACTTGTAGCATAGCCTCACATATTCCTTGTTCTTGGAGTTGTCCCTTCTCTTTCTTGTATGGTATCCCTTCTTCTTCATCATCTTGCCAAACTTGCGGACAAAGAGTGCTAGTGCTTCATCATCACTATCATCATTGGAGCACTCCTCATCACTTGATTCTTCTTTCTTGGCCTTGCCCTTGTTCTTGCTCTTGGATGAAGAGCTAGCTTTGAATGCTACACTCTTCTTCTTCTTGTCATCATCATCCTTCTTCATGACCTCATCATCATCATTGTCATTGTATTGATCTTCGGTCATGACATCTCCAAGTACCTCATTGGGAGATACACCGGTCAATCCTCCTCTAAAGATGATTGTTCTCAATGTCTTGAACCTCTTGGGCAAGCACATCAAGAACTTGTGAATGAAGTCCTCATCTTTCACTTTCTCGCCAAGGCCCTTGAGATCATTGATGATGACTTGGAGCCTATAGAACATCTCCGGTATAGACTCATCATCCTTCATCTTGAAGTTGGATAGCTTGTCCTTGAGCATATACAATTTGGCACTTTTTACCGTTGTAGTGCCCTCATATGTTTCTTCTAGTCTTGTCCACACTTCACTTGCCTTCTCAAGATCTTTGACTTGTTCAAACACCTTTGAATCAATGCCATTATAAATTGTGTTGAGAGCCATGGTGTTACATTGCTTGTTTGCTCTCTCATTGTCGGTGGGGTTGGCGGGGTCAAGGATCACAAAGTCATTCTCCGTGACTTCCCACACTCTATCATTGATTGATCCAAGGTACATCTTCATTTTTCTCTTCCAGCAGTCAAAGGAACTTGTGCCATCAAAGAATGGTGGTTTGCCCCCAACATGGTTGAACACTATTTGAGCCATAATTTGAGCACCGAGGTTGTTAAGCCTTCACAAACGGTGACCACGGCTCCGATACCACTTGAAAGATCCTAATATGGCTAGAGGGGGGGTGAATAGCCTATTTAAAAATTCTACAAACTTACTAGAGCAAGAGGTTAGTAAATAACAAAGCGAAGCTTTTTGCTCTAGCTCTAATGAGGTGTTTGCAAGCCACCTATCCAACAATTCTAGTTGATATAATCACTAGGCACGCAAGAGCTATGTCACTACTTACACTAGAAAGCTACCTAAAGTTTCTATACAAATAAGTACGCTACTCTAGTTTGCGGGAATGTAAAAGAGTGGATGAGATAATTATACCACCGAGTAGGGGATGAACCAATCACCAATATAAACAATCAAGCACCGGGAGAATGCCAATCAAACACAATTGAAACGCCGATTTTTCTCCCGAGGTTCACGTGCTTGCCGGCACGCTACGTCCCCGTTGTGTCGACCAACACTTGGTGGTTCGGTGGCTAAGAGGTGTAGCACGAACCTCGTCCTCACTAGGACACCACAAGAACCAACCCACAAGTGAGGTAACTCAATGACACGAGCAATCCACTAGAGTTACCTTTCGGCTCTCCGCCGGGGAAGGTACAAGACCCCTCACAATCACCGGGAGATGGCCACGAACAATCACCAACTCGTGCCAATCCTCCTCCGCTGCTCCAAGCCGTCTAGGTGGCGGCAACCACCAAGAGTAACAAGAAAACCGCAGCTAGGACAATCCCCAAGTGCCACTAGATGCAATCACTTAAGCAAATGCACTTGGAATCACTCCCAAACTCACAAAGATGTATAATCTATGAAGGAGATGAGTGGGAGGTGTTTGCTTAGGCTCACAAGGATGTTATGTATGCTAGAATGCCAAGAGTGTATGCCCCAAGCCAGCCAAACACGTATTTATAGCCCCTCAAACAAATAGAGCCGTTGGCTCTTTTACTGGGTGAACTGCGGGGTCACCGGACGCTCTTAAAGGGGCACCGGACGCTCAACACCAGCGTCCGGTGCTCCAACGTCAGCCACGTGTCACGCTCGTGTCAGAATCTAACGGTCACCTGCAGTGCACCGGACGCTGAGCAAGTGAGCACCGGACGGTCCGGTGCGCACCGGACTCATGCGCAGAGAGTTCCGCAAACTCGCAGGGTCACCGGACGCAAGCCACCGGACGCACCCTCAGCGTCCGGTGCTCACCGGACCCATGCGCAGAGAGGGTCGCAAAACGCCCGCACACCGGACGCTAACCACCGGACGCTCAAGCCAGCGTCCGGTGCCTATCGTCCGGTGCCTTACCCTAGCTGGGCCAGGCACTGTCTGCACCGGACGCTCGGACGCAGCGTCCGGTGCTCCAGAAGCCAGCGTCCGGTGAGTGTTTTCTCAGCGAGAAACACTCCCGCGACTTCTCCAATTTTCCACCGGCGCAATAGAAAATATGCACTTCATTTTCTCGAAAAGCGCTGAATCCCGCCTCGCAAGCTCGGCGGGAGGGAGAGAGGAACCCATCCTCTCTCTAACCTTCAAACTCCACCTCCTTCTCAAAGCGTGCCAACACCACAAAGTGTAAACCAACATGTGCATGTGTGTTAGCATTTTCACAACATTTTCTTCGAAGGAGATAAGTTAGCTCACTAGGTTCTAAATGCATGCGCATAAACAATGACACCTAGTGGCACTTGATAACCGCTTAGCCAAAGAATTCCCCTCTTTATAGTACGGCTATCTATCCTAAATGTGATCACACCCTCTATGGTGTCTTGATCACCAAAACCAAAACCCTAAGCAATACCTTTGCCTTGATCTCCATAGGGTTTTGTTTTTCTCTTTCTTCTTTTCCAAGTTGAGCACTTGATCATCTTGTGGTCATCACCATCATCACCATGATCATCACTTGCTCCATCACTTGGCATGGACCAACCTCATTAAGTCTACACATACTTAGCATAGAGGTTAGTACTAGGGTTTCATCAATTATCCAAAACCAAACTAGGGCTTTCATCCACCTATGGGACCAAGATGTCAGCCTCTTCTTCGTATGACGGTTTTCCACTGCCTCCAAGGGCTCACGTTGCATGCTCTAGGCTATATATACTAGCCCCTACCTAAAGTTATCCTGGAACCCTAATTCATATTCTCTAGTTAGGATCAATTGAGAAGTGTCCCATAAAAGGACCAGCCTCTCAGGGCAGCTACATATCAAGAGAAGATATGTCCCTATTAGGATCTAGTCTTTAGAAATAGAGAGATGGAGAGGGAAGAGTTTGGAGGTGCTGCCCTGTCAGTGCTCTCTCTATGGCTTGTACCTATGCAGAAGTTAACCTATATATGAGATTCTCTAGTAATTAACTTCTAATTTAGGTAAGCAACGTGTTTATATTGTTCTCTGGTTTGTGAGTATCTTTTGATTACTTTAATCTATTGGCCTTAGGTTAAAGTATAATTCATAGAGTAAGCATGGTTCTTAGACTCAGGTTACTCGAGGAGGTACCCTATTTTTGGATTAGTGGTAGCTCATGAAAGTGACCCTTATAGCTTCGTTGAATCCTCTGTAGTCTACCTCCCGTTAATAGGCCTAGTAGGACTTAGATCACTTGTAGGGAAGATACTTTGCACGTGTTCCCTATAAGACTTTTCCCTAGATAGAACAATAGAATACATAGCTTATTACCGAGATTAGAATTAGAAGACCTTAGTGATCTCCTCTACACTCTCGACTTTCTTAAGTCTTGTTGATACTCAGGGTTAAGTTAGATCGTAGTTAATCTCACATGTTTTCCTATGAATACGATACTTGGAATACCTCCAGATGAAAGCTATAGCGGTATTCGTGTGCTTGTGGATTTATCCATGTGCGTTAATTTATACCAACACCTAGCTTCATAGGATGTGCTATGGCACTTGGTCATGCTTGCCCTACCGCACCTCCTCCCTCCTTCCCATCTTGCATGAGCTCTATTCATTCTTGCCATCTCCTCGCACTTAATTAGTTCCCCATTGTCCTAGCCTTCCTCACCTCCATCAACAATGGTAGGGCCATCACTACAACGTATTGGGGTGAGTGTAGCATGGCATGGTGGCACGAATGGGCATAATATGGCCTAGCATGGTAATGTGGATATATGGCACCACACCGACGATGCAACTTAGGCAGCGCGGGGTAATAGGGCAAGCATGGTGCAGTGCTACATGGCTATATATATGCAGGTCAGACAAACATGTGTGGCATGGTAGAGATGAGGAAGATGGTGCGAGGCTGGATGGGACATAATGGTACAATAATACAAATTTAGGGACCTAAGTGTGTAATTTGAAAATAATAGGACTCGGATGAGAACTTGGGGCAAGTTTATGGAGTTAAATGTGCAATTTGAAAGTATAGAAACATGGATGGGAAGTCAGGGCAAGTTTTAGGAGCTGAATATATAATTTGGAAGTATCAAGACCTAAATGAGAACACGTGGACGAGTTCAAGAGCCGCCATAAAAATTTACTCTAAATTATATATGGTGTTATATGTAGCTTTGTCCTGATGTGTTATTATAGCATCTGCAGTATCTATGTAGAGAGAGATGCATTGTCAAAGTATATTTCAATAATGTACATATGAATCTAGTTAATGTTGTAAATCGGTTCTTACACAAATTCGGTTCCTCACAAAATAAGTATTGATCGGTTCCCTTTGAAAATCAGAGAAAATTCGATTTTGGTATTTTTTTTGTTCGGTTTTGGTATTTACCGAAAAATACCAAACTGATCACATGGACATTTAATAGCAGGTTCAAAAGCTAATTTTGACATAATTTGGACATGATTTCACAAAGAATAATAGTGCCAAATACATATAAAAGTCGACAAGACTATAAGAGTAAAATACCACAAATACATAATATAATAGACTAAAATAGTGCTATCAATAATATAACAACACTTAAACTCAGCACATTTTATATACTTCGGTAAATTCGGTTCCCCCATGTCAGTAAATTCAGTTCCTAGGAAATTAGGAACTGAACAGGATATTTGCTTGCAAAGCATAGAAATATTTTTTTTCTATCATTGCAAAGCATAGAAATATTTGCTTGCAATGTTCATGAAGGTAGATGGCAGCGTAAGGGAGCTATCTGCTGTCGGCACCTGGCATCGCTCTAATACGTTTGATTCTGACACGTCTTGTGTTTGTTTAATTCACACGCCGCAACTGATCCTGGCTTTCAGATGTCCAAAGTCGAACGTCCGGAAGCTTGTTTGGGCCAGGCAGCTCAGCGTGGAGCATGCAAAACCAATGGCCCTAGCTATACTTCCTTACCTGTTGCTGGTCTTATCCTGTTTCTTGATTTTCTTCTTCCCTGCGATCATGCAATAATCAACTTTTGTAAAATACTATGACTGGCCAGAATGAAAATTATATTCTGTTGGAGTATTATCTAAAATGAATTTATACAAAAATCATCAGTTCGACGGCTCCATGGTGCATGAGTTTCAATTTTGCAGAACCTCCTTCGGTTAGCCCACCGTGGCAGGTGTAGGGCCTTGGTGAATAATAGGGCCGGCCCGTGTGGAATTAGAGCCCATGCTCCATTGCGTGCCGTGCTGTGTTCTTCTTAAAAATGGCAATTGGTACCCAAAACTCAAAACCCGATAGGTTTTTGCTCTATTAGGATAAGGATATGGGTCAACTTTGCTACCCGTGGGTTTGTTAATGGAGCAAAAGCTAGACCCAGCGGGTTTATGGGTATGGGTCTGGGTTAGTACCCAAACCCACAAACCCATGGGTTTTTTAAACCCGGTTCACCATATCATCAAACAATATAATTAGTACATAAAGTACAAAATGCAAGAAAAATAAACGAAATAGAGAACATGCATGCTCCATACTTTTTTTTAGTAGAAGTTCCTTATGTGAAAGTTGCAGCTAGCTAGCGCGTTTTAGTGCATGCACTTAGTTCATCTGGACTCAAAGATATGACAGATGTTGGCACCGAGCATTAGAAGGTCATGGCACAGTGCATGCTAGAGGTGAGTGTTCTATCACAACTCGCAAATTTCTAGTGCGGAGGTGTAATAACACATAACATGAATCTCACCTTACCAATTGATTCAACTTTAAGTATTTTGGTGCGCTATAGAGTAGACTTGCTCACTTGACTAGATGATCATCTTATGACATGTTGTGACGGGCACGGGCAACCTGTTAAATACCCGTGATCCGATGGGCATGGGTTTAGGTATAAAATCAAACCCGTAACGGGTCATGAGTTTTTTAGTAGGCATATTTTATATTAATAGGTATAGGGTTTGGGATGACAAAAGGTTTGTACCCGTTGCCATCCGTTGCCATCTTTTTAGTTCTTCTCTCTTGCCGGCCGCGTCGGTGCGACGGTGCCTATATATATCCGTGTTGGAGCCGCAAGCTATACGCGCGAACCACCGGTGCGTCACCACCACACATTATTACCCCGCCGGCCGGCAGGCATCTCGCTGGCGGCGCGGTAGCCGCCATTGCCGATCGACGTCCTCCACTAGGCACTAGCTGATGATCAATCGTGTGAGTGAGTATATATGCTGCATGCATTTCGCGCTATATATCCTGAACTGATCGAAATCTTTTTTGATGAACTGCATAATGCATGAACACGTACGATTATTTAATTAGGTATTGCATTCTTTATACGCCTGAGTCCTGAGACTACGTATTATAACACTGATACATCAAGAATTAATGATACAGATTCTTCAAAAAAGAATTAATGACACAGTATCGGTAGAAGATTTTACTTCTGGTAGCTTGGCACTCCATCCATCCCAATACTTCAAGTTGCCAATCTTAAATTGAATGAGGTTGAATTTGAGGGTATGATGTGGAGGAGAAACTTCGTAAACATGAAAAAAAAATGAAGAGAGATGTTTGGATGAAACACGACCCCATATTTAGTTTATGTGGATCGATCGATCATGTTTGCCCATTGTGTTAATGTTGAAGTTGAACCAACGTTATTGTTACTCTAATTGCTCTTATTCCATTCGCGTATGACGTATCAGCATACCAGTACTCGTATCTATCAATCATCACGTATGACGTACGTATCGGTGAGATGTACACGCCTACGTACACCGGCCGGCCCGCTACACGCAAGCGCGCATGCATTGCACGATCTCTCGGAAGAAAATGAAAGAGGAAATATACGTACGTACGTATAAGTTAAGGCAGCACGCACGCACGCGCGCGCGCATATATATATATATATATATATATATACACGCACACACACACGTACGGCCGTGTGCAATGCCATGCAAGCTGCGGAATATACATGTACGTATACGTACGTTTCGGATGGCTGCAGGTGCAGGTGCCACAGACAAGCAGCGCGAGGCAGGCGGCGATGATCACGAGCTTGCCGACCTGCTGCCGCGCCGCGTTCCGCACCTTCTCCAGCTTCTTCTTCTTCTTCCCCTCCTCCTCCTCTCCTCCTCCCATGGGCGTTTATTAGGTTTAGCCGCCGGTCAGCTAATCTTGCTCACCGTCGACGATGATAACGAGAATTAACGACGATAATGCAACCTCATTCTGCGCCCGACACTTTATAACCCCTCGAATTGAAACTGTTGGCGGGTAATAATAACAATGCTGCTGTGTGGCCAGGAACGGCTCCAAATGTATCAATCGAAATTCCCATCACAGCGACGATCGATCCTCTGTTTCCTAGTACGACACACGCAGCAACACAGCAACAGTGAACTGCCACACAATCGACAACCGCATTTTCTTTAGTTCAGGCCAGGCCCCTTCAAACAATCTGGAGTTTTTTTCTTTTTTATCTGAGAGCGTTGCTCTATAATTTCCGACGGTGCTGGTGCCTGGTGCTGCTATATCATATGAGAGAAAACTCGCAGCAATAAGGCAGTAGTAGTCTGACAATGCCACCAGAACCCTCTGTTCACCAGGCCGCCGGCGGGCTGAGTTCCTTCAAGCGGAGTCCGGCCGGCGAGAGAGAGCACACCTCTTTTTCGTACAAAATGCTAGCTAGTCAGAGCTAAGCTGATTTTAGTTTAATTATTAACGGGAAAAAGAAAGGCTCACTAGTTGTCATTTATCATCACAAACGAATTATTTGATCCTGGCAACGTGGCGCGTCCACGACCGCTAGTAGTTTTGCTACGCTGCGCAGAGTGAAAATGACAGGTTGAAGCCGACCATCCACGAGGTTTATTGCTGCAGAAAGAGTAGCTAGTGTCCCTTTAGCGACATACTATATAACTGAAAGTAGAACACTAGTGTGTCAAGATGGCAACGAAAACCTGCTGAGTTTTGCCATCCTAAACTCATGCCCACAAAGATTTCATACCTACCAAAATAAAATCCGTACATTAAAAAACACATAACATATCAAGGGTTTAGTTTTGTGTTTGAACTCATGTCCACCATGTCCACTCGCCGGATCACGGGTACCCATGGGTCACCCATAATATCAATAAAATTCAAACTTATTTCATAGATATTTACTAGATATAACTGTAGTTCAACCTATTTGTCTTTCTAATCTAATTAAGAAGAGAAAAATATTATAGATTTCAACTACTTGCCTAGGTATCATTAAATAGTATAGATTCTACCATTCTCTCCTCTAGTTGGCGATATGAGACTAAAAACATCATGTTGTGAGTAATAACTAAAAACAAATAGATGTGGGCTCGTTTTTCTTGTTAAGACCTAGGTAGACAACACCACCTCAAACAAATGTGTCATGGATGGATACTTGTCTTTTGTTCTTTTCTCTATCTTTTCTAATACTAACTCAAAATTGATTTCCATATCATATTATCTAAAATTTATTTATACAAAGTGTGTGTGATATATAGATTAGGTGGGAAGATATAAACTATTTGCTATCATAGACCGGGTTTACAAAACCCATGGGTTTACAGGTTTGGATACTACATTCTCAGACCCATGCCCATAAACCCACTAGGTCTAGATTTTTACCCATTAACAAACCCGTTCGTAGAGAAATTGACCCAAACTCATGCCCTAATAAGGTAAAAACCCATCGGGTTTTGGGTTTCACACTAGTGTACCACTCGTCCGGTGATTCCATACTCAGATTCTGGGTTTGACGGCTCGTGGAAGCAAATTTTTCAGAATTTAACAATGTTGTATGGTTATTAGCATTTGATGACTTTATCAATATCAAGGATTTGTTGGCTTAGTCTTAAAAAATAATCATAAAGATAGGATTTGCATACGTGCTTTCACAAGATTTGCCAAAGAAAAAAAAAAGGAGATGTCTACCTAACAATCAGTTGTTTTACCCCTTTCCATCAACCAATTTTTTTCTATACACTTGAACTTTTTTATAGATATATTTACACCGTTTTATTACTATATTTACATTGATGTTTTAGTGTAATTTATTGGACAGAGTGATGTAATCTGGGAATATAACACAAAACTATGTTAAATCTTTCAAAAAATTTACAAATTATTTCTATGGATTCTAGACATCAGAGAAATATATGACAAATTATTCATAAATTCTTTAGACATTTCAAAAAACTAAAACAAAATCCACACGAGGTGAGATAGGAGAGACTGCAGCAGGGTGTTCTGTGCTCACATTCGTGTGTCAGGACGCACGCACAGGGCCGCATTGCACGCGCGTATGCTGAAGCCGAGGACGCGCGCACGAGGGCGCGGGGCACACGCGCGCATGCTGAAGCCGAGGACGCGCGGGGAGGCCGTTGCTTCCGTCGCATGGCCCAAAAACCGGTTGATGACAACCAGCGAATCAACCGGTTGATCTTTTCTGGAGAAAAAAAAAAGCCTCGGCGTGCAGCTTTGTAGCCTGAGTGAGGTACTCATCAATTCATTTATATTCCAGAGCCAAAATGTATGTTTCAAAGTGAACAAAATTTTACCTTACGGAAATTTTGAGACCCTTTGGATAAATGTGTGAACACCATTAATTTGGCATGATATAGAAACTAAAAGCAAGGAAAAAAATCTATATAAAGCATTTTGGTACGTACCATATAGCGAAAACATGTATAGGATCGAACCTAATAATCTTATATATCCAGGGTATTAGGACCACACACAACTCTACTGTTATTACCATTCAACGGTAAAAAAGAATTTCGGGTAGTCTAGTTTTGCGACAAGCACAATTAAATGCTCTCACGGTGCTAAACAACTCCTCTCAAATACAGATGCAAGCGAAGGTAGATTTTTCCTTTCTATTTTGAGTGTCATATGAGATCGGGACAAAAAAAACTCTTCCGAATCCATATTTCACTTCAGCATCGAATCTTGATCATGCACCAGTCGGTTGTATGGGACGATCTGCCAAGTGCTTAAATTTAGACCAACAAGCGTATGGATGATGACCAAACTCTCCTTGTAAAAGAAAAGTACTGTAAGACAAAGACCTGTCAGAATACTTAAACTTAAAATAGGTCTCTAACACAATACCTATATAGCCTCCAACAGAATACGAAGATCTATTTTAGGTATCATGAGAAACATAACTCAAATATGAGTATCCTCTCTCCTCGAGAGCCATTTGCAAGAAGTATTTTTTTTTTAGATTTTGTTGTTGGAGAAAACTAAAAATAAGTATAAAAACTTTTATCTATAGCACTATCAAAACTTCAAATTAGGTCTCTTTTGTGTAAGGGCTGTTGAGAAACGGAACCGAGAGAACGATGCAAATCGTATACCTGGAGTTGAAGGGCAGAAGGGACAAGCGACCGAGACGCCCTGCTCCTGTGTGTTACGCTGAGCCGTCTGATTAGGCAGGGGTTGCGTTGCGTGTCGAGAATATATAAGCCGCTCGACGGCCGACGCTGTGAAGCTCTCAGCGGTTGGTTGTTCGCTGGCCGCGGCCACACGACGATTGATGGGGCCCGGAGATCGTCGGCCGGCCCCGGCGACGTTGCGCGCCTGGCGACCAGACATCACCGGGCATCCCGACGCATTCCCGTCGGTTCCGGCTAGGCAACGACGTGGCTGCGGCTGGTGCCGCTCGCGGCTCGCGATATGCCGCCGCCACGGCGCCACCTCGGCCGGCCGGCCCCGTCATTGTGATCAACGAGTGGTGCCTCTGGAAGGGTAAGAGGTTATTGTTTTGTAAGACTCGATTATATTAAACTGTATTTATTAGGATAATACAGAGTATAAACTAAGCATTTTTCATAAGAAAAAAAACAAATTCGTAGCAATCTAGCTGCGACAGAAGAGTCAACAAGGTGACTCAGACAAATATGCTCATTTGCATAGGTACATATAGCCATTTACAATATGTTTGGTCGTTTATGTGTATGAGCTAGTCAGACTCCTCCCTAGATGCAACAGCGCAGCTAGCGTTTGGTTGCAGCTAGTGAGCCTGGCTCTCGAGAAACGAGAACGAGATTTGTTTCTTTAAAGCCAGGCTCACGGGTGCAAGCGCAAGTTATTAGATATTTGTATATGATTAACATAAAAGCCATATTCATATATTTTAAAATAAATTAAGGTTTAATATGGTAAAGTGATATAAAACCAGTGTGTTTAGATCCAAGTCTAGTCCATCTAGAAGGTGTTTAGACGCTAGTTTTGAGGTTAACAATCAGTTTAGCTCCTAGACTTTAATTTGGGCTAGATGGCTAGACCGTCTAGACCGTGACGTGAGGGCTAGATAGCCATTAGACATAATTAGATGATGTGTTGTATCCCAAATATAAAGACGCTAATGTAGATGATAGTGAGTTTCAATGGCCGAGTGTGTAGACATCCTAGACCTAACTCTAGGTAAGATGGGGGGAATAATGAGTAGTCAGTACAAGCAAATCTCAGATATGATCACCATATAGCTTATACTTTAGTCAATAATCATATATATCAATTATATAGCATGTTATTTTGAGACTTAAGAAGTGGGAACTATGTTGCTATACAACATGAGCATGTTTGTTTACTTGGATAGTGGCCAGAACATTGTTCTTTTGGTGCAGCATGTCATGTTTGTTTTTCTAAACGTTTCTAGAGCGCAACTGGCATGATGCTTAAAGCACTCCAGAGCCTACATCCCACGAAATGAAATTGAGTTTTATTTTGTTTTTTCTTTGGCCTAGCCAGCTCCGTTCGTGAGTGCGTGATGTGATCACTTGTTTCATCACATCATTGCTTTTTCTCCTAACCCCTCCGACTTTGTTTGTGGCAACGAGCGTGTAGACACCACGGCGGCGACGGAGAGGGCGAGGCCCATCCCGACGCACTGTAGCAAGGTGAGCCCCTGTGGGCAGCCTAAGAGGTGGGCTGCGAGCAGCACGAGGAGACACTCATTGAGGGGGTGAAGAGCAGGATCGAGAGGAAGAGGAACACGGATTGAGAGGGAGCCCACTGTGATGGCGAAGCCATCGGAGCTAGACACGGCGCTTGCCGAAGATAACCATGGCGGCGACAGATGCGCATTCAACTCAGCAACCGCCTGCTCCACGCTCGCCAGTCAGACACCCATCTTTGCATGCACTCACCAAGCCCGCCTTGCTCGACACGCCACCTCTATCATGTCTACCGTTGTGCGCACCTACTTCACACACCGTTGCTTTCCTTCTCGTGGTACTGCCTTTCTGAATTTATCCTGCACTCATCGTGTTTGTGAAAATATTTAGAAAATGATCAGAAGGGAACTGCTGGGTGATAGCTCTACCCAATCCTATTCAAAGGTAAGCACTTATATTTAGGCCTTGTTTAGATGTGATTTTTTTTGGATTTCGCTACTATAGCACTTTCGTTTGTTTGTGGCAAATATTATCTAATCATAGAGTAACTAGGATCAAAAGATTCATCTTGTAATTTACATGTAAACTGTGCAATTAGTTTTTTTCGTCTATATTTAATGCTTCATGCATGTGCTGCAAGATTCGATGTGACGAGAAATCTTGAAAATTTTTTAGTTTTTGGGGTGAATTAAACAAGGCCTTATGCAGGTAAATAAACATGATCTCTAGCTAGCCTAGTTGTGTAGAGAGATAGAAACAAAAATAGCTGGTTGTAGCTTTTGGGTCTGCTTTTGGTGGACCTGGTTCTGCTCAGCCGTGTAATACGTTGCAGCGAAATTTATATCATCTATGAAATTCTTATTCATTGTAGTGTGGAACCATCTAACACATCTAGATGCAGACATGAGAATTATCCATTACATTAAAATGAAAGTTAGTCACAATTTTCATGTCCATGTCTACAACTTTGAGATTGTGATTTATCTGTGGTGGCCATGGACGCACACAACATGGGGGTGGCGCACTCGGCACATGATATCAATCTCGCGCATGGTCTGCTGCTACACAGTGCTTAACTTGGACACGTGATCCCTATCCATGATCTTAATGGCCACCTCATCCCTAGTGCCCACGGCGCACGTGTTGTACACATTGGTGAAGGTGCCATTTCTAAGTAGTCTGTTGAGCTTGTAATGCCCCAACAGTAGACTAGGGATTGTCCCCATGCCACAAACGCTCGTCAGCACTAGGAGAGAGAGAGAGAGAGAGAGAGAGAGAGAGAGAGAGAGCGCTTGTCTGTATATTGGATTCTTGTTGTTTTAGGGCAGCCTAAGAAGCATTAGGAAGGAAGAGGGTTAAATATGTGGGGGGTGGAAAGAGGAGATAGGGTACGGGAACAAGATTCTTGTGACTCGTGAGTCAAACTTGGAGGGTTAAGGGTGGGATTTGGTCTTTAGACCTATTTGAATCATGTTCAGTAAGTCACCAATGGATACCCGATAGAGAGTTCGTGGCCAAACAAGATCCTTACCCATCGACGGCATAGCCATAGGCACGAGACAAAGAAATGTTGAAGCAGAGTGGCCACCACTATCAGAAGGCAGGAGCATCGGTTAATTTCATAGTTCTGAGAGAGAGGTGTAAATAAACAACGGACCAATCCTAGTGACAAACAACAAAAATTTTCGTTTTCCATTTTGTTTCTAGCCATAATGGATGTGTAGTGGTGGCAATGACCTCATGGATGCACACAACGTGGGGGGTGGTGCACCCCACCTTCTTCCCGGTGCCCATGTTGCATAAGTGGAACACCTTGGAGAAGGTGCCCTTACCAAGCAGCCTATTGAGCTTGTAATGCCCTAACAGTAGCCAAGGTATTTTTCCCATGCCACCAATGCTCAACGGTGACACGAGAGGCAATGTCTGTGTATTAGTTGGATTCTTATTGTTTTAGGGCAGACTAAGATACATCAGGAAGGAAGAGGGTCAAATATGTGGGGGTGAAGAGGTGAGATGGGGTATGGGAACATGACTATAGTGACTTATGAGTCGGACTCAGAGTGTTAATGTTGGGATTTGATCTTTAGACCTATTCGAATCATGTTTAGTGTTAACACCAAAACAGGATCTTAAGTCATCGATGGCTACTCGGGATAGAGTCTGTGGCCGAACGGTATCTGTGGCCGAACGGCACCGGAGCCGCAGGCACAAGATGAGGAGGCGCTAAAGCAGATTGGCCACCACTACCAGAAGGCAGGAGCATTGGATAATTTTATGGTTCTGAGAGAGACCTGAATGAGCGATGGACCAATCTTAGTGATAGAAGCAACAAAAAAATTGTTTTCCTGACTTTTTCTGGCCATAATTACTGTGTAGGGGTGGCTATGTCCTCTATGATGCACACAACATGTGGTTAGCACACTCAGCACATGACGTCAATCTCGCGCATGATCTGCTACCGCATGGCACCTACCTTGGATAGGTGATCCTTGTTCATGATCTTTATGGCCACCTCTTCCCTGGTGACCAATTTGCACGCATGGTACACCTTTGAAAGGTCCTTGTTTGGTTTTGGTAATTGAGTGACAACTTAGGTGGACTAATAGTGTTTATGTGAGATACACAGGAGATTAGTCCACAGGTGATTATGTGATGATGGAGGAGCTCATTGCATATGAGACATGACATGGAGTCATGTGACCAAGGTGGAGAAGATCAAGATGAGGCTTGGCTTGATGGACCGGTTGCAAGAGTGAAGGGCAAGTCGGAGGCTTTGAAGCGAGGGACCGCGTGTGACGGTGAAGCTTGAGCAAGACTTGGCGCCGATGGACCGAGGCAACGGTGAAGAGCAAGTGAGGTCAAGATCGATGAACCAATACGGTCACGTGATGATATGAAGTGGATCATATCTTTTGGTGATTGGTTGGTGCATGTGTTGCATCAACATTGGAGGAGATGGAATGGAAAGCGCAAGGCAAAGGTATAACCTAGGGCATTTCTATTTCACCGGTCATAGGTGTGTAGAGAAGTTTATGACCGGATTTAGGATAGATGGTCGTACTATCAAGAGGGGCAAACTTGTTTGCATATCGGTCATCTAGTGCCACTTGAGCGATCTAACTTTGCATACGTGTTAGGATCGAGTAGCGTGGCAAGTTTGAGAGGCTAACTCCTTTGGGAAATTGTTTGTGAAAATGCTAACACACATGCACATGGTGGTGTACACTTGTTGGTGTTGGCACACTTTACAAAGGAGGTGGTGTTCCTAGGGTTGAGAGAGGTGTGGGTTTCTCTCTCGGGATTCGGCGCTTTTGAGAAAAATAAGTGTATATTTTCTATTGCGCTGGTGGGAATTTTAGAGAAGTCGCGGGAGTGTTTTCTCACTGAGAAACACTCACCGGACGCTGAGTGCGGAGGCACCGGACGCTGGCCTCAGCGTCCGGTGAGCTTGACCCTGCTAGGGTTAAGCACCGGACGAACTCTGAGAGCGTCCGGTGGTTAGCGTCCGGTGTGAGGGGTTTTTGCAACCCTCTCTGCGCACGAGTCCGGTGAGCACCGGACCGTCCGGTGCCTAGCGTCCGGTGAGGTCGCGAGTTTGACAAACTCTCTGCGCACGAGTCCGGTGAGCACCGGACCGTCCGGTGCCCATCGTCCGGTGGTGCTGTGCAGGCTCGCGTGCGAAGTAGCCGTTGGCGGCAACGGTCGACTTCACACGGCTAGTGACACGTGGCGGTCAGCTGAGCACCGGACGCTGGGTGTTGAGCGTCCGGTGGCTCCTTGAGAGCGTCCGGTGCTCACGTGTTTTGCCCAGTGAAGGGGCAACGACTAGTTTAGCCCTTGGGGCTATAAATAGAAGTGGTGGCCGGCCTTGGCCGGTGCTGAGCACCCTTGGGACTTAGTGTCCATGCTTGGGGAGAGCTAGAAAAGCCTCTAACTCACTTGTGCTTGCATGAGTGTGAATCAATAGCGAATGAGTGATTCAAGTGCGTTGCATTGAGAGATGGCACTAGGTGTTCGTGTTGCAAGCCGGTGGTGCTTGTTACTCTTGGAGGTTGCCACCTCCTAGACGGCTTGGTGGCTTGTGACTCCGTCGAAGCACGCAAGGAGATTGTGCGGTGCTCCGGAGAAGAGATTGTGAGGGGTACGGTGCTCACCCCACGGGGATCGCGAAGAGCAACTCTAGTTGAGCGAGACGTGAAGAGCGACAAGTGGTCCGGCCGGGTCAAGTGCTAGAGCTTGTGGTAAGCACTCCACGTGGGAGAGTGTGACTTGCGGGTCACCACTAGCAAGAGGACCGGCGGCAACCTTGGAGCTTGTCTCAACGGGGACGTAGCTTGGTGGCAACCAAGTGAACCTCGGGAGAAAATCATCGTGTCAACTTTGTTCTTCCCTTTGGTTTGCAAGTCCCTAACACAAGCTTGTTTTTACATTCATATACTTGTGCTTGTGAAGTTGCTCTTGTAATTAGTTAGCTTGTGTAGCTTGCTAGTTACCTTCTTGCTTGTGTAGCTAGAAGTAGTTCCCTTGCGTGACTAATTTGGTTTGTGTAACCTTGTTAGTCACATTGCTTAGTTTGTGTAGCTAAGTAATTTGCGCTCTCTAATTTGGCATTAGTTGCCTTGTTATTGAGCTTGCTATTGAGCTTAGGCTTTGTGCGCTTTGCCTCACTAGTTTGAATAGGAGCTCCCCCAGTTTGCAAAGTACTAGTTGCATAGGTTTGTGTGACCTTGCTCCTAGAATTGGTTAGGTGAGCTCTTGCTAAGGTAGCACCTTGTTTGCTTGTTTAGGATCTTTTCAAGGTGCTAGAGAACTTAGATAGAGGGGTGTAGTCTTGGCTAGACCGATAGTTTTAATTCCGCATTTGTTTCGGTTAGCCGGCGCGATAAGTTTTAGAAAGGACTATTCACCCCCCCTCTAGTCCGCCATCTCGACCCTTCAACCTTGGTGAAGATGCCCTTTCCAAGCAGCCTGCCAAGTTCATAATGCCCCTACAGCAGGTAAGGGATTTTCCCCATGCTGCTAGAAACCACTAGCGACGGGAGAGCTATGTGTCTTAGCTGGATTCTTGTTGTTTTAGTGCAGGCTAAGATACATCAAGAAGGAAGGGGGTTAAATATGTGGGGATGGAGAGCGGAGATGGGTTACGGGAATGGGACTCTCGTGACTCGTGAGTCGGAGTTAGAGGGTTAAGGGTGGAGAGGGGAGATGGGGTATGGGAACATAAACTCTCATGACTCGTGAGTCGGACACGAAGGGTTAAGGCTAGGATTTGATCTTTAGACCTATTCGATCGCGTTTAATGTTTACAACAAAATGAAATCCTAAGTCATCAATGGCTATATGGCAGAGAGTCTATAGTTGAACAAGATCTGCACCCCTTGGCAGCACCTGGAGCCATAGGCAGGAGAGGAGGAGGTGCTAAAGCGGAGTGGCCGGCGCCGGCAGAAGGCACAAGCATTGGATAATTTCATGGTTCAAAGAGAGACGTGATTACGTGAATAAGCAATGGACCCATCTGAGTGATAGAAGCAACAAAAATATTTGTTTTCCTATTTTTTCTGCCCACAATGGTTGTGTAGTGGTGGCCATGACCTCTAGGACGTGGATGACGTGGGAGTAGTGCACCCAACACATGATATCAATCTTGTGCATGAATTACTACTGCATTGTGCCTAACTTGGATAGGTGATCCTTGTCCATGATCTTGATGGCCACCTCCTCGATGCCCATGTTCCGCGTGTGGTATGCCTTGGCAAAGGTGCCCTTGCCGAGCAGCCTGCTGAGGTCGTGATGCCCCAATAGCAGGTGAGGGATTTTTCCCATGTCATCATCACTCACCGGCGACCGGAGGGAGAGCTTGTGTGTATGATTCTTATTTTTTAGGGCAGCCTAAGATGCATCAGGGAGGAAGAGGGTTAAATATGTGGGGCTCAAGAGGGGAGATAGGGTATGGGAACGGGACTCTCGTGACTCGTAAGTTGTACTTAGAGGGTTAAGGCTAGGATTCGGTCTTTAGACCTATTCAACTGTGCTTAGTGGTTACACAAAAATAGAATCCTATGTCGTCAATGACTGCCCGATAGAAAGTCCGCACCCATCGGCGGCTTGCAGAGCCATAGGCACGAGAGAGGAGGCACTAAAGCAGAACAGTTGGAAGACAAGAGCGTCAGATAATTTCATGGTTCAGCGAGAGATATGAATAAGCAATGGACCAATCCGAGCGATAGAAGCAACAAAAATATTTTTCCCCTTTTTGGCCATATAATGGATGTGTGTAGTGGCCATGACCTCGTGGATGTGCACGACATGGGGTGGTGCACCGGTCGCATGGTACCAATCTCACGCATGATCTGCTATTGCATAATGCCTAACTTAGACAGGTGATCCTTGTCCATGATGTTGATGAGCACCTCCGTCCTGGTGCCCACGTGGCACTTGTGGTACACATTGGCGAAGGTGCCCTTGCCAAGCAGCCTACAGAGCTCGTAACGCCCCAACAGCAAGCTAGGGATTTTCCCCATACCACCAACGCTCACCGGCAATTGGTGAGAGAGCTTGTGTGTATCAACTATATTATGGGTTATTGTTTTAGAGTATGCTAGGATGCATCAGGAAAGAAGAGGGTTAAATATGTGGGATTGGAAAGGAGAGAAGGGGTACAGGAACGGGACTCTCGTGACTCATGATTCGGCTTTGGAGGGTTAAGGATTGGATTTAGTATTTAGACTATTCAAATCATGTTTAGGAGCCCTCTCCAGAGAAACAAAAACCATTTCCACATTTATGGAGTTAGTTAGAGGAGGCTGGGCAAAAAAAATGAAAGAAATTTTGGCTCTATTTTTTAGAATGCAATGGAGGGATAAACGGTCCTCACTTGATTTGATTACCACAGATCTCAAGAACACCTGTTGGGTGGAGGGGCAAGCCCCAAGGGTTTAGTTTGACGCCACAATTACATAGGGATAACAGGTGTAGGAGAGCAATACAAATACAATCACAATTATCAAACTAGAGATATTTATGCGGTCGCTTCAACTTTGTATTGCACTTCCTTCACGTGCTCCGCAACTCCCAAAAGAGCCATGTTATGACAGGAAGATTTGACAGGGCAATAGCTTAGGCATTCGCTGTGCAGGCTTCTTTGGCCGTAAGAGTTACAACTGGCTGGCCGAGTGAAATCAAATTACTTACTCAAAACGGGACATAGAACAGAATGAACAAACATCAATTGGTAGCAATATGAAAACGACATCAAAACATCACAACAGCAAGAAACAGTCACATAACCGCATCCGCACAATGACACAAACTTTGAATACTGACTCTGAATTATCCATCAGCTTGTTCCAGATCGAAATAACCATATAGTTTAGGACTTCATAGAAGAACCTAGACATCAAGAAAAAATTATGGCTTATGGCACTTCTAGCTAATCTTGATGAAGATGCCAGCAAATTAAATCTAGAGCAGCATCGGTATGCTAGCTGGGGACTCCTTGGTCTCGTCATCATCGACTACATCCCAACTATCATCTAAGCCAAAACTGGCATAAGAAAAATCATCAATCCTAGATTCCACAGCAGATGACCAGTTGCTTTTAGACGTGACTGATTCAGCCAAGCTGCCGTTCGATCTTGCTGATCTCACCAAGTTAGATAATCTCGGTGAAACTAGTTGCAGCGGTTCATCAAAAGTGGAGCTAGACAGGATCGGTGAAACTACTTGCACTTGTTCATCAGAAGCCGAGCAAGACAAGACTGGTGGAATTTGTTGCTGTGCTTCATCAACAGTAGACCTTGACGAGATCAATGGAACTTGTTGCACTGCCTCTTCAACAGCCAAGTTGGACGAAGACAATCTCAATGAAATATGTTGCCATTCTACATCATCAGGAATCTGTTTATCCACTCTTAGCTTAAGCTTTGTTATGCTGTCAAAGATTCCAAGCATTTCCCCACTGAGATAAAAAAAATTGTATGTCAACATTTTAAAGAAAAACGAAGGACAAGAATGGAACATTCCAATAGATAGGACCATGAACTAGAGTTTTTAAAGCACTTACTGCAATGCATCCACAACACGTCCTCGCTCTGTCAGTAACTCTCTCAGCTGTATCATTAAAATAGCTCATATTAGCCATTGTTTATTAAGCATGACTCAAGCACTGCACCTATGATCAAAAGTCAATGTTTTGGTCCTTTATGGCACCATATAGTTGTTACCTTTGCGTTCTCCTGTGCTTCCTGTTCCAGCCTCTTAGACTTGTTCTTTGCTGCTTCGAGTAGAAGTTCCTGTTCAATAAGACTTTTCTGAGCTGATGCTTCTCTTTCAAGTTTTGCCTTCTCAGCAGCTGCTCTTTCTGCTTCTGCAGCAGCAAGTCTTCTTTGAAGAGTATCTTGCATCTTCATATCATAGCATATACATGACATACATGTAAGTTAAAGAAAGTGTGAACAACGAACATATGTTAAAAAAATCGTATAAAACTATGGTGTCAAGAACTGGGAAAGATTCATATCGTATCATGAATAAACTCATCTTAGTGGTGGAAACAAATTTCCATTCACCAACTGACTTGGACTAGAGTAATGTCCAAATGGTAACTGAAACAATACCCACTCGACTTCAAATTAAATCTTTTAAGGTTTGACTTTGGACAAATTCGAATTGTATAATACTCCATAAAACAATTCATATAGTTTAACAAATTCGAATTGTATAATACTCCATGAAGACAACTTTCATGGTGAATCTAAAAATATAAATAAATCTTTTAAGGTTTGACTTTGGACAAAGCTAAAGACAACTCATATGAAATAGAGGGAGTAAATTAAAAAGATGGCCTATTGGTTTGGCATGCGCTAAAGCCTTAGAACCATTTCCAGTACTGGCGACCATAGAAAGCACAAATCAGGGAGCTAGTGCACCAGAAATTGTGGTCCAAATGAAAGTGTAATTTTGAAACTAATCTTAAGGTTTGGTAATGTTGTCTAGTAGTATCCCTCATTTTACTTTTGTAATAAGGTGGTTTGACTTGAAAGGGTCTATAATATCACAGTTTGATCATTAATACCTCATATATTACAATTTTAATGACCATGGCATTTTTTATATAAAAGTATTTTTTTTCTCAATCACGCAAAAGGCTTGCGCGTATTTTCATTAAGTAGAAGGGTGTTTCAATTACAAGTGGGGAAGTATTTTTTAAATATGGATCCAATGATTCCAAGTTTACATGGTATAATCTACAAATATTTAGATTAAGTGTTATTCAAAGAATAACAGGTTTGAATATTGGTCTGTGTGTTCATAATCTGTATTTTTTTAGATTAAAGAATTACAGGTTTGAATCTTGGGTTGCCTGTTTCATGTGTGCACAAAAAGAAATGGAGTTAACACTCACCTGGAAAGTGTTGATATTAAGTACATTTAATTTTTTTTCGGAAAAACAGATGAATAACAGTGCAATAAAACAGTTACCTTCTCGATAGCCAGCACAAAAAATTTTGTTTCTTCAGAAATGTTGGACAACCGACATTGAAGCTCCTGTGCTTCTGCTGCTAGAATAGATTTTTCAGCAAAAATCTCCCCTTCCACCTACATAAAAAGGAAAGAAATAAGTTTATCTGGCAGTCCACAAAAAACAAATGTTGGAGCACTCCAACAAAACTATTTCTTGTAGAACCTTGTTGTTTTCTTCAACTGCAAGAGTTGTCATCTCTTTTAGTTCCTCGACCTTTACAAGAATATCATTACCAGCTTGGCTTGCTTCTGAAATAGCACGTTTTGTGCTTTCTTCATTTAGCTCTACCTCCTGTAGCATTTCACTTATTGCAACGACATTTGACATCAGGGCATTCTGGCCATACAAAAATAGAGGTTGGCAATTAGCTGTAGTTTCTAGTATTATAGTTACAAAGAGCACATAATATATGTATGCCTGCAGTCAACTGCATGAAGACTTTGTTGCATCCAAATCAATGCTATGGAGTAAACAACATAATGACATTACTAATAATTAAATGAGTATATACACACAAAATAAATAAACTAACCAAAAGTGGAACTTTGTAAATTGATCATTTATCAATGTAAGCATCTGTATTGCAACTTTTATTGACTGTAGAAGCTTTCACTTGGTACAACTATAAAAGTTAGTACGTTATCTGACTTAACAAAAAAACAAAAATAGATTTACCTTTTTGTAATGTTCATTGGAAATAACATTATCAAGAGACTCGAGATTAACAAAACTGCTTGGTTGTACAGTCACTTGAGGGGAAGCACCATCATGTGACACATCACCTCCAGATGAAAGCTCAGGGTTTCTCTCGGAATAGGTGTGTTGCATCAGAGAACCAGCTAGCAGAGGACCGGAACTGAACTCTTCAGATATGCAGTTCTGACCAGATGTTGATGGAACATCAAAAACTTTAGGACATGATCCAGTGAGGATATCTTTCTGTTCAACTGAGGTTTTGTTGGATAGGTCAAACTGTACAGAATTTGAATTTGTTTTGTTACCAAACGAATCAAGCCCTAAGTGGGTATTTGTGTCATCAAATGCCTGCTGATTTCCTGAGAGAGAACTTGTCAATACAAAAAAGAAGCGTATGAAATGAAAAGAAAAATTAAGGAACGATATGGAATAAAAAAAAGGTAGGTGTTGGCATGTTTTAATTAAACAAAAGTAACATGCAACATAGTAAGATGTAAATAATAGATATTGAATGCTGTTTTGCCAAACATTTTTGAAGGAAGCAACAAGTAAATGAATGAACAGGATGGGAATTCACCATGAATATTCAAATCCTCATTTATGCTTGGATGACTAGGCTCTGGGACAATATTTGGGACGACATTCTGGATGATATAATCTGCAGCCGCATCAATGTCATCCTTGAACTGTATGGAAACTTCTATCAGTGTCGAGAAGTCAACCTGCATATAAATACAAAATTAGGATCCTAGAAACAGGTATAGGATTTCTAAGAGCACATGCAAGTAAAGACAAAGAGTTAATAGCATGTCACAACTGTAGAATCAGGCCTATGTTTTACAAACTCTGTGTGAGCATAGAAGATTCAATAAGAAGGCACACTTGAACTAGTTTTGCTTACTTTGAATAAAGACGACAACAAGATTTTCACAAACGTGTCATTGTGACACGTATTTCATTAAGTAGGACAAGATCAATGGATATTTTAGACAGGTCTTGATTTGTCCTATGTACAAGCAACTCAAGAAAAAGTTTCGGTTTTCCTGATGCATCTAGCACCAATAAAAGATAATGAACTAAAACCATTGTATTTATATAAGTTTGAATAAACATATATGCACACCCTGTTAACATATGTTATTAGAAGTTCATCCATACTTAAGCTATGTCAAAAGCCGTTTCCTACTCGTCGGAATAGATCTAGCCATTTGGTTCCCGAGGTTTTTCTATATAGGTAGAAAAGGTCAATATAATACTGTCTTCTTAGCTAAGTAATGTCATACAGGTCGAATATGTTGAGGACCCACGACAAACTTGAGAAAACTCTTCAGATAAACTACCACGCACCAAGTTTTGCTTAACAGAAGTACAGAACACAAGTAAAAACCTTACTTACTCATCGTCGTGTCCAGACACAATCAGTGAATAGGAACAGGTATGAACTGGATTAATGTGCACTCACCTGCGGAAAGACCTCCATGAGGCCGTCCAAGACGGCGTCCCCCGTCATCGGACCCCCACCCTGCAAGTCACACACGAAAACGCATGGTCACTAAAGGCGATCGAGATCGCCGCCGCCCACCAGAACAAGGAGGAACAGGCAGCAGAGACGGGAGGAGCAATCCTGACTGACCTGAGACGAAGAAGACGCACCCGTGGTTTCTGTGCGCGACTTGATCAGGCGCGGCCGCCGGGAAGGGAAGGGGAGGTGTTTCGATCGACTTGGGATTTTTCGTGGAGAAGAGGGGGGTGGATTATGAAGTCCGGTAGGAAGCTGGAGACTAGAGAGGTTCTTGTTCTTGGCTTGGGAAGCGTCGTCCGGACGGCGGAGCCTGCGGCTACTTATTGGAGGGTACAGCTGGTCACGCAACGCGCGGTGCAACCCGATGAGGAAACCGGGGAGACGCACGCGCGACCTATTGGCGCTGGCGCGTGGGCCGAGCGCCCGAGCCGAGAGACGAGGATCGAGGAGTCCGTTCCGTGCCTGGCGCCTCGTTAATTCCGTACGGGATACCGAGCAATACTCGGCGGCGAGCCTGCCATGGCTGCCAACCCCGTCCCCTCCTGCCGCTCACCGAACGGTTGTACGTCTGCCCGGGCCCGGGCTAACCCCATGTAACGTACCCCCTCCGTCTAAAAGAACTGACATCTAGTTTTATTCAAAATTTTAGCATAAATTATTATTAAAGTATCTCTAATGATTAAATAAGTTATATGAAAATAGATGATATTTATAAACAATTTAACAAAATAGATGATGAAATAAGATGTCTAAAGATCAACAATAACGATTTTTTGTGACAGAGAGGGCACACTTGATGTCATTGTCAAAACAGGATCGGCGCTCGACCGCCAACGGCACGACTCTTTTTTTTTTGGTGTGTGTGTGGGGTGCGGCTTTGGCCTTTGCTAACCATGACACGCTTCTCGGCTCTTCACAACATTGCACGAGTACATTTTTTCACAATCGGGTCGTTCATCTGAATTTCATTAAGAGGATAACAGCGGTTACAAAGTCACAAACAGGACCCGTCGGCGAGCAGCCAACGAGACAGCAAAGAAAACACCATAGGTGCCAGAGAAGCAGAAGGCAGCGATTACAAGACAAGGGTACATTGCAACAGCAGTGGGGACAACATGGATAGGCACTTGAAGTCGGCCGCCACCCAGTCTTGCGCCTCGCTCAATAGCTTGGAAAGTAGTTGCTGGCCATCGCAGAGTTCCCCGTTGAATGTCCTGTCATTCCTCTCCTTCCAGAGGATCCAGACGACAAGGAGCACCAGGGAGTCGAACATCGGGCGTACTTCGCCTTGAAGACTTAGCCTGCTGCGCAACCACCAGTCCACCAACCGGCTGCCAGGCGCCGGCACCAGTGCAGACACGCCGAGAGGCGCAAGAACTGTGAACTAGAGCTGTCTGGCCAGTACATAGCCGGCTAGAAGGTGATCGCAGGTTTCAACCGCCCGACCACAAAGGATACAAGTATCGTGATCATGTAAACCATGCCTTTTGCGTCGATCGGCCATCCAAAGCCTCTGGTGAAGAGGGTCTGTTAGTTTGGTTCGATCAGTTACCTGCTTGCGGGATACTAATCTTATCAGGTGAAACCTGGAGCTCTTTTTCGTAGCACAATTTTCTAATGATATGTGACCCCTTAGTCGGGTTGAAGGACACGAATTTTGCATCCGTATAATCGGGTTTAAGAACAATTTATTAGTTCATAGAAGTTTTTGTTAATATTCGAGTTGAAGGACACGAATTTTTCACCTCAATAGTGCCCTGAACTAATAAATTGTTCTTAAAATTAATCTGTGTTTCTGGTCATTAGCTTGTCAGTTCTTCCTTTTTAGAGATCTTCAGTAAGCCTTGACATAATGAGGTTGCATCCGTATTATTTTCTTGCTCCTGTTATGATGCCTATTCTCTGTGTTCTCCTGATGTTTGCCGATTTTCACATTTTTGCAGAGGAACAAGGGGGCAAATGGACGCGTTGTTCCACTTTCTAAAGCTTCCCCTTTTCTTTTCAAATTGTTGTATAGAATCAAGGAGGCATGAGTCATTCCACTTTCTAAAGCTTCCAATTTTCACATTGTTGTAGAGAAACAAGGACGCAGATACAGGGTTGTTGCATAGAGAGTTTTATATAGACAGACATATATCATGTTTGCTATTTACAGAGAGATTATGGTTATTGTGTATAGGTAGAAAGTTTCATGCCGCCGGAATATATATGGAGAAATGTGTTGTGTAAATAGAGAACGTGCTTGTTCCATGGAGAGAAAGAACGGGATTTCTTGTGTTAGGACAGAGATGTCATATCATGATTTTGTGCGCCAAGAGATAGAGAGTTGTCTTTGGAGATTTCATGATTTTAATCATCCGAACAACATTCGAAAATGATTCTTAGGAAAGAATTTCATGCCGAAACAAGAGAATTGAATTGAATCAAATTCTACATACCTTATTTCCCATTGAATCTAATTCCAAGGAACCGGCTTCTGGAACGAGTTTCAATTCCAGGATCCAAACGGAGCCTTGCAAAACCGCAACAATCCAATTGCAAGTTCAAAATTACACTGGACGTACATGTACACATATCAAAAACATCGATCGCCCGTAGTAATCAACACACTCTGAAGTTCAGAGTTCAGAACACAATTCTGATTAGACTTGGCTGATAAGTCTCAGCCACTCGACCACAATTCTGAAGAAGCCTCAGCCACTCAACCACAATAATACTGTTCACTTGGCTGATAAGCTATAGCTGAAAGTTAATTTGTTGCGGGGAAAAACACGGTTGAACAGCTAGTGCATAGCAGCGTCAGCAATGTCACTCCAAACAGCTTCCCGTCACAATTCCATGGCAGCTTCCGCGGGTCCAGCTCGAGCATCAAGCCAAGCCAAGCCCAAGGCCCGGTAGCTCTCCGTCACGTTGTCGCTCAGCACCGCACCATCCAGCGTATCGATGGCGCGCTCATACTTCCCCGCCTCGTCGCTGTACCTGTACGCCTGCGTCGTGGCGGCGGACCCGTCCAGCACGTCGTGGTCTCTGACGAGCATCCACCCCACGGCGGCCTGCTCGTCCGCCACCTTCGTCTCGGCATCGAACAGCCCCTCGGCCTCGGCGTCCGTCTCGACGCGCAGGGAGTGCGTCAGGTTCGCCCGCATCACGTAGGTGCCGTTCTCGCCGTCCTCCGTCACCATCTCCAGCCACAGCGGGTACTTGGCCTCCGTCTCCACCTTGCCCACCTCCTTCCGCGTCTCCGACGACCGGACGACGACCTCCGTGTCCTGCTCCACCTGCAGCCGGACCGTCTTGTTCCTGCCCTGGCTGGTGAACTCCACCAGGCTCGTCGCCTCCTGCTCCGTCTCCACGTCCGTCGTGAAGTTGCCGAACGACGAATTCACCCACCCGCTGAACCGGGACTTCCGCTTGGCTCGGATCTCGAACCTCCCGTCCAGCGGCCGCCGGGTGTAGTACCGGCGGGTGATGGACAGACGCGGCGTCCTGTACCGGCGGAGCGCGGCCGACACATTCGGCGAAGCGGGGTCCAGCCATAGGTGCAGGTTGGCGTCGACGAGCCACTCGGCGATGCCGTCCACTACGCTTAGGACGATCTCGTGCGCCTTGCCGTCGACCAGGAGGCCCAGGAACGGGGTCAGCTCGACGTCGTAGGTCGGGAGGTTGAAGGCGCCCAGCGCCGCCACCGGCTGCCAGAACAGCGGGTTGATGCCGCCCGTGTAGATCACGGGGAACGGGACGAACGAGCCGGCGAAGTGGCCGTCCACGCTCACGACGACCTCGCGGTACGCGGCGTTGCCCCGTCCGGTGGCGAGGTTGTTCTCGCGGATGTAGAGGTCCGGCGGGTTGGAATACCAGAACTCGTCGTTTGAGTGCGGGGACACGAAGACCTCCAGGACCGCGCGGTAGGTGTTCGACGGAATGCTCACAAGCTTTGACCGCGAATCCGACGAGTTCTGGATGCGGAACCAGAAGCCGCTGCTGTTGCCCGTGCCCTCCGAGATTGGCAGGATCAGGTCCGCCGGCTGGAAGTAGGATGCCGGCAGTTTTGGTGTCGCCTGGCCGGGGTCCGCAGAGCCGGCAGCTGAGGAGGACCCCGCGTCGTCGACGAGGTAAGCAGGGGCGCCGTGGAACTCGAAGGACACGCTGACGTTGTATACACCGGTGTACACGTCGTTGACGAGGTTCTCCAGCATGACAGAAAGCACGCCGCCGGGTGGGGACCGGAGCAGCGCGGAGTAGCGCGTGACGTCCTTGCGGACGGTCCAGCGGACGCCGTCGGGGGTGGGCTCGGCGGTGGTGGTGCGGAGGAGCTCGGCGCCGTCGAGCCAGACGGCCGCGACGCGGTCGTACTGGTCACCGGCGATGGCGACGGAGAAGGAGAGAACGACGAGGGACCAGGGCGCAGGGCACCCGGCCGGCGGCGCGTACGCGGCCTTTGCGGGGGGCGCGCCGTAGGTGTTGGCGAAGGAGTAGGAGAGCACCGGCACTACGCAGATCGGCGCCGCCGGCGGGGGCCGCGGGACCGGATAGGTGGGGTCAAGATACACCTGCGCCGGCGCATTACTGAGCCTCGTTCTGGTGCCCGAGCCCGCACGCGGGGAGGCGTAGCGGTCGGGAACCTCGGCGAGGGCCGGGACGAGGAGGAGTAGGAGATGGAGGGGGAGGCGGAGAGGCGGCGCGCGCTGCTGCATCTTGCGCTGCTGTGGCGACTGGCGGGGCGAGATGCGTGCGAGGACTGCGAGCTAGTCCTGTGCAGTGCAGCTGTGGCTCGAAGGGGAGGAAACACAGAGTGGAATCACTGATTCTTCAGATCATCGTTGAATAATCAGAGACTGTTTTTTTTATTTTCTATACATTAATATTCTTTTCCAAAAATTAATTAGCTGGATAAAAGAATTGTAGAAAATTGTCCGCGTGTTGAAATGATGACATTTAAATTTCTCCTATTCAATGGCAGAAATTCATAATTTTATCGTACAAACTCAGAATGGAGATAAAATTCATATTATATTAGTTTCATGGATATTAAATATGCTGATATAACACCATATTAATAAAGAGAGACGTGATAAGAGTTTTATGAAAGTAAAGAGATTTATGAGGATGAAATTGTTCTATACTATTTTTAAAATATGAATGCGTTGGAAACTATATCATGAAACCAACATTGAGGATAACCTAAAGCCATCTCCAACATATGAAGGTTGTACCATTTAGTTCAGATGGCTTCAAACAAAAAAAAAAGACTTACAAAGATGCATATCTCATGGAGCACTGTAGTTTAAATACAAGTTTTATATTCAATGGAAAATTCAAATTTTATAATACAAGCTACTATATATGGTGAATAAATAGTCCTAGTTTCATCCACTCACTAGCCACGAGCTAACACGCTGACTATTTGGATGATGGAATCAGATCAGTCTTAGTGGGTTTCATAAGAGTTTTATGTACATTAAGTACATGTGACACAAACGGTGTATGGATAAAGAGAGAAATAATGAAAGTTTCATGGAAGTATAAAAGTTTTATAGAGACAAAACTTTTTGCACTTTTTTAAAAAATATGTGTTTTGAAAACTGGACCATGAAACCCTCACTTAGATTGGCACCCTCACTTAGATTGGCCTCATAATGTCAGTTGCACATAAAAAAAGCTCAATTAGCTACTAGGAACTCTGGTTTGTACAAATTTACTGAAAGACATCATGTCTATTAAAAATATTTATTTATTGCTTAGGAGGAGAAAGAGCAATACTAAATATCATTTTTGTCTTGTCCATTTTATCTATTTCTTCTTCTTCCCTCTCTCGCCTTTCTCTCTCTAATGCACCACGTGCCTCTATGGGGCAATTGTGGTGGAATTCGCCGATGAGGTAGCTGGTGTTGTCAGGGAGGATTCCGACATTGATGTTGTGCTACTCACAACGATGATGGCACACATGGCCATGGATACGACCTCGCTAGTAAAGCAATGTGTTATGGTTGACGACGAAGATGCAGACAATGGATTCGCAACATAAAAATAGGAGATGGACAACGACATATGCATATGCTTATTGGCGATCTTCTCCGTCATAACAATTGACATTGACATCGAAATACTCTAGCAAAGCAGTCGCGACGATGATAATTGAACTAAAGAAATAGTTGACACATGAGGTGTGACGCCAGCTTCGCCTCCATCATTCGCATAGCCTCTCCATATTATGGGAGAGAATATCGATAGCCATGGGGTCAACAATGGTGGAAGGCGTGGACCACTCGATTCAGGACTGAGCCATATGATGTTGACGAGCATGATGGGGGAAAATACAGGATCAAATTTGTGAAGGATTTGAGGGCTCTTGCTATCAATTGTCACAATTCTAGATATTGCAAATCTCAACAATACGAAGAATTGATAGTTCAAGAATACAGTCTCTTGAATAACAAGGAATCAAAGGGAGATAAAAAAGAATAAACACGGAGCTCTTGAATAGAGGAGGAAGGTGACTTCGGTTCTCTTTTGTCTTTTCAATCTCTTCTTCCATCGTTTGTAACTTCGGCCTTGTTTAGTTCACCCTAAAAATTAATTTTTTTTAAGATTTTTCATCACATCGAATCTTACGGCACGTGTATGAAACACTAAATATGGACGAAAATAAAAACTAATTGTACAATTGTCTGTAAATCGTGAGATGAATCTTTTAAACTTAGTTAGTCTATAATTAGATAATAATTATCAAATAAAAACGAAAGTCTTACAATACTTAAGGCCAAAAAAATTTCGGAACTAAATAAAGCCTTCCTTTTAGTTGACTTTGAAAGCCCAGTCGTTAAGCCATCCGTTGTCGAGTGTTATGATCTACCTAAAATCGATACATGAATGTTAACAAGTCACATAGCAAAGATGCATTACTTTGTCAAAAAGTTTAAGACTTGCACTATACATGTAAATCAAAATAAGCACATGGAGGTGCCCTTGCATGTTAACAAGAACTTTGTTTGAATGTCCCTAGCAGTTCACATCATTCAACAACAAAAAAAATTCAAGATCAAAATCTTTTTGTGTAGAGTATGTGGGACGCATAACATGAGTGTTTGTAGCTATACTGTATTTCGAAAACAATTGTTTGATAGAAAACTATGGTGCAATTGATGTTCGCAATATGTAAAAGTAGGTATTTTTTTACGACAACATCCGCTACACGGAAGACAGCTAACTGCAATGCAGGGTCACAGTCACACATCATTATTATCAAATCGAAGCCATCATAAAGCCTACCTTTCTCCATGCCCCTTTCGTAAACTCGAGCGCAGACGCAGCGGGTACCCCGACGGCGTCCAAACTCCAAACTCTGAACGCCAACGACGACGTGTCGCCGTTACGCCCACGTGGCAGCTCCCTAGCCGTCCGATCGACCGCCAGCCCCCCAGTCTGGCCGCGGTCGCATCCAGCGGCCACCGCGCTGCGCCATCTTGTCCTCTTCCTCCCTAAACGCCCCTTCCTGGACGGCGGGACCTGCTTATACGGTGCCCACGCATCGGGCCGTGGGAGGCGGGCTCTGTTTCTGACTCATCCTTCGGCCGAGGGCGATGGCGGCGGCGGCGGGGAGGGCGCGGGCGGTGAGCCTGGCGGCGGCGGTGCGCGTGGTGGCGGCCACGGCGCGGCCGGCGTCGAGCGCGGCCGCGGCGGCGGGAGTGGGCGCGATGGCGTTGATCGTGCAGGGGGAGGACACGGCCTTCGGGTCGCTGGAGTGGTGGGCGTACGCGGGCATCTCCTGCTTCCTCGTGCTCTTCGCCGGGATCATGTCCGGGCTCACACTCGGGCTCATGTCGCTCGGCCTCGTCGAGCTGGAGATCCTCCAACGCAGCGGCACCGACGCCGAGAAGGCTCAGGCTGGTCCGATCCGAATCCCTGTCCATTCCCTGCTGTTACCTCGTTGTGCTCGATCTGGTTGCTGTCCTATGAGCGGGTTTGTTATATTGGTAGCGGGATCACACTGTCGTGACTTGTTACATTAGGGAATGAGGATGAGAGCGTCATACACTGTATCGGATTCTCAAGTTTCTCTGCAATTTTGAACATCAGAGCGTATTTGGTGTATCTGGTGAATTTTTTTCTGGCCCCTATCGTTGATCTGCTAGATTTTGTAGGTAGCGGTAATGACAGTGAGGATAAAATGTGATGTTAATGTTGACATATTATTTACATACAGAAGTGTTTGGAAAGGAAAGTAGAACAAACAAAAAAAGGTGTAGTCAGGGAATAAGAAAAAGCAGTGTGGATGGGATTTGTTCTTTTCTAAGATTCACCTCTTTCTGGTGAGATGTGAAATGATACATCAGACAAGTGGGAAGTCGAAGTATAGTATGCAATGGACAATCATAAAAAAAGTGATCACTCTGGAGTTTCCTGGATTTGCCATGTTTGTTTACTGGGGTAGCGTGCACTTTTGGTTGTCTTACACTCTTACCTGATAATCACCATAGTTACTGAAGGAAATGGCATATCTGGGCATCTCTGTTTTTTATCAGTTCATCGAATGTTCATGTAGATGTGGCAATAATTCTGCTTAGTCACTTTTACTGGCTACACATTGCCGCTTTTAGCATCTCGAGCAATGATTCTGATTAGTCACTTTGACTGGTACACATTGCCTAATCTCATTATTAAGTTAGCAGCAGTCTATTGCTGTTCCCTGTTGAAGTCCAGCTCAATTGTTGAATTTTCCCTTTGATTGATGCTTCTGCTGCCACTCATGTTTTGTTTATTTACCTTGTTTGCTGCAGCTGCCATCCTTCCAGTTGTTCAAAAGCAACACCAGCTTCTTGTCACCCTGTTGTTGTGTAATGCTGCTGCCATGGAGGTAGAGTATTTGGATTGCAATCATATCATTATCACACTATTTTGTACTCTAGAAGTGTATACATTTGCTAAAAAATTGTATGGTAGTATCAGAATTTCTGTTTGAACCTTCTAATGAATTATTCTGGCATCAACACTTTGACCTTTTAACTCATTATTGGGAGGGATGGATAGTGTTCTGAAGTTGTGCCTATCTGTTCAACTTTTTTTTTTGGCACCATATCACCATGATTTCTTGTAATCCTGTTTGTGGTTCTCTTACATTTTGAAAACTAGGAATTGATGAAGTTTAGATAAGATAGAGTATAGCACCTATTGCATTCACTATATAAGCTTATTTCTCTCTGTTGCTACTAGTTTCTTTCAGCATCCAACTGCAGCATGGTCAGTTGGTGTTAGTCCAACTGCATCGTTATTGATGCATGTATATCTGATCACTATTATTTGCTGTATCCTAAATCTACTATCAAGCTTCTCATATGAGTGTTCTTTCACTCAGTTGACACTCATGTACCCTTATTCCTTACTCTGTATTCTAAACTCGTTGATAGGTAGGGGCATAGGTCACTTTTTTTTCTGATATCTTTTGCACCCTATTTTGTTTTAACCATTGGCTTTTTGTTTACCTCGTTCCGACCTTTGCAGGCACTTCCTATATTTCTTGACAGAATGTTTCATCCTGTTGTTGCTGTAATATTGTCAGTGACATTTGTTCTTGCCTTTGGAGAGGTATTGATCTGATGTCCAAAATTTACTATTTGCTCATTGTGTGGTTTGACTGATAGTGTAGTGTTTTGACACCCAGGTTATACCGCAAGCAATCTGTACCAGATATGGTCTGGCAGTGGGTGCTAACTTTGTATGGCTCGTACGCATTCTCATGGTCATCTGCTATCCAATTTCTTACCCTATTGGGAAGGTAAATCAACAAAATCACATGATCCATTTCTAGGTGCCTACTGTACTGTAATTCTCTATGCTCTCCTGTCATGGCATGTATTTTGAAATTTTGTGAATTGCATTATGATTGAGCTTTCGCTTCAGAGTCATCTTTTTGTTCAGTTGTATGGCTTAGCTGGTACTAGTTACAGACCGATATTTTGGTTTCGGCCATTCTTGAAAACTCCAGTAACTTGCATGTGAGATATTTGATGACCAATAGGCCTCACAGCTAAAGCTAGTTTAATTTTTGTTATTTATCTTCTATTCAAGCAAAATTTCAACATTGCCAGTTTCTGTATGGTATTAAACATGTTTAATACTCTCAGAAAAAGGGAATTTCTTTTTTAGTAGTTACTACACACTGGAAAACAGTGCTATTTTACCTCCAAGGAAAATGAGTTAATGCAAACTTTGAACATAGTAAAGGTGCTAGTTGATGTATTTGTACTAATAATTCACTATGTGGTGCATTTATTAAATACTCAGTACAGATTCCACACTTGTATTTCCTTCTAATGGAAGTTACTTTCTCCTTATGTTGACATGTATTCCTGATTTGTTGTCTGTTTCTGTTGGTAAGTATCAATTTACTGATTCCTCAAAAATTTGTCAATCTACTGATCTTGGTTCTTGAAAAGGAACATGATCTTTTTATAGGAGCCACAAAAAATATGTATTGTTCTGTAGAACATTCAGCACTCTACAAACTGTTTCCTATTTTTCAGATTTAATTGGTGATTAAATGATCAGTGAACTCTTTCTTGTAACTTGTAACCTTATCCCATGTCATCATGTTGTAATGCTAATTCTCACTTCTCACTTCCTTTTCCATAGTGATGAGTTGCATGTGTGATTTTCTTTTGCTACCTTTTGTCAAGCGCCTATATTGTGAACTGCATTTTATGAAGATTGTAACAAGTGATGATACTATCTTACATACTGGCCCGCAGCACAGGTGTAACTGGAAGTTCTATCTTAACACTTTGTATTAAGTTAGAGTAGGTAGAAGCTTGATATCTCCTTTTGTGTATCAGGTATCAACCTTTTGTTACTAAAGCCAATTGTGATAAGTTGCCCTTCTACTATATACTACATGCTAAGTTCCTGTCATTGAAAATCTGCATTCAATTTCTTATACAAATCAGTACAGATGATTTAAAGCAGATTCTAGCATGATGTGGCAACCTCATTGAGGTCGAATATCAATTTTACTAAATTGAGTGGCTGTCTGTATTCTGTTTTATGTGGACGTTAATATAGTATATGTCTGTGTGTTTAGTAAAAGATGATTTGATTGCATCTATAACATATGCATCTTTGGATTTTTTCCCTTCAATAATCCTTTGTTTATTTCTTTTTACTTGATTTATGGTCTATTGATTGGTTGCTGAAGTTATTGAAATCTGCCTTTCTCAGATCTTGGACTGTGCTCTTGGGCACAATGAGTCTGCACTTTTTAGGCGAGCTCAGTTGAAAGCTCTTGTTTCAATCCATAGCAAAGAGGTAACATTATCATATCACTCTGCTTTAGAAGTTTTCATGTTCAACCAGGGTTATGTCACAGTTAGAGCTTCTACCATAACAGGCTGGCAAGGGTGGAGAGCTCACCCATGATGAGACTACAATCATAAGTGGAGCCTTGGACCTGACCGAAAAGGTGTACATCATCTTCACAATATGTGACCTATTTTTCTTTTCCCGATAAACAAGTAATACTTATTTCTCAAGGGAACACTGATCCAAATGAAGTTGGTAACTTGGTATAAATCCAGAAGCTACTACACTTGTTATTGTGTAAAATGGTTGTTTCTTTGGGATGAATTTGGTGGTATTAGAAAAAAATGTGCTGTGATTCTCTTGTCTTTTATATGCTACCTCTCAATAATGAACTAGGATATGTACCAATATCCTGTTTTAGATCTGTATGTTGGTGAACACAAGACAATTTTCTGGTAACAGCCAGAGGGCAGTTTGCCTGCTATGGGCTTTTGATTGAATTTGCAAAGTGGAAGTCTTGGTTACAAAACCCCTGTCCCAACTCCAGCTCTTATAGGCTGTGAGCCACCCCTAGGACTAAGGCATGTTCTAAAACAGAAAAGTAGATGCTTAGATAACTTGGCTGCCAAGGGTCTTATCTTCTTGACCCCCAAGCAAGCCTTTTACAGCAACCTAATGACCAGAGTAAAACTGAAAGAAAACGCAATGGGCAATACTTAGGCCCTGGTAAAATAGATACATGACCAACTACTATCACTGTATTTGTTTCATTCTCTGTATCTCCTACTCCCTCTGTCCCTGGAAGCTTCAATTCCTAGAATCCGTGCCAGTTAAGTTTGACCAACTTATAAAAAAGAGTATCAATATCTATGACATAAAATGAGTATCTTATGAAAATATATTCTATGATAAATCTAATAGTACTAATTTGGTACTATAAATCTTAGTGTCTTTTTCCTAGAAATTTGGTTAAAGTTTAAAAAGTTTGACTTAAGACAACTCTAGAAATTGAAGCTTTCAGGGACAGAGGGAGTATTTTTGTTTATAAGCAAGCATACAACAGTTTCCAATTCACTACTATGGTGCTCAACTAGAAATGGTTTAACACATGTTGCAGTTTTTGTGCAAATAAACAACTTGCAAGTTCCCTTGTTGAATCTGGTACAAGGTTCAATTTCATATATGTGCTGAATGCTTAGAAAGCAAAGTGACATGGTGATTCAGGTTTTGCAGCACCTTGTACACTGATGAAAAGTTCGCTTAATTTGGCTGACAATTACAGAACCTTAAATGCATCTAGTTGTATTTGGCAGGAATCTTATTACTCTGTGTGTGCAGACTGCTGCAGAAGCTATGACACCTATTGAGTCAACTTTCTCACTAGATGTGGATTCCAAGTTGGACTGGTAATAATACATACCCGCTTATTAAACCAAACTCATGCTCATGTTACTTATTATTGGTCTTAATTCATTTTCTCTCTGCTTGCTCTTATTTTGTTCTGTTATTCATTTCTGTTTTACTGCATTGCTATTCTCTATTGACATAAATCTGTGTGTATAATTTTAGTACTGCTAGTTAGGTTACTGTAGTGATGGTCAGGGTTGTGATCATAGTACATAAGGATTGATGCCACTCATTTTTTGTGTTATCCAACATTTTTTTTTCTTGGAGGCAGAATCAAGACTGATAGTGCCAAATAATCACTTGTCCCTCCCATATTTGTTAACTGTTATGCAAACTTACGGTCAAGAACAACAACAACAAAGCTTAGTCCTACAGAAGTTGGGGTAGGCCAGTAGGCTAGAGCTGAAACCCAACATGAACCGCTAGCAAGAAGGGAAAAGAAAGAAGGAAACAAAGATATACAGATGGACGGAAATTCTGCACTCCGTTTGCATCCCAACATGGTATATTAGGCAGTAGGGGTGGCAATTGGAGTGATTATGGAGATACTGATTGCTAAGATGTTTACCAGGAGGCAGGAGAGTGCTCCTATCGTAGACCCTTTTTTATCCGCATAATTGGCAGACATCTATCTACTAGTGGCTGAGCTGGGACCAATCAATGGGCTGAGAACTCTTAACTAACACAGTGGAGACTAATTAAACTGAGATTGAAAGATGCAAATAGTTAGGTTAACGTTTGCTTCTTTCCTGGATGAGAAAGAGAAGTTTACGAAGTTAGGAAGAAAATAAATGGTAGCTGCGCTGCAGCGTTCTATGTGCTAGAAAATAAAGTACTATATCTAGAAAATAAAGTACTATATAATGTAGGTAGCAACCTATGTTAGCCTCAGGCCAAAGCAAGTCTTGGAAGAAAGAAATCAACGTAGGCAGTAGGGGTGGCAATTGGAGTGATTATGGAGATACTGATTGCTAAGATGTTTAACAGAGGACATCCAGTATTTTCTACCGGCTTATATGTGTCAATTGCCTATCATTACTATGTGCTTAAGTGCAATTACAATAGGTTTCCTTCGTTCTTTAGAATATTCATCATTGGACACCTCCAAACAAATATCACTCATCTGATATCCTATCTCATATTTTCCGGAGTCTGTGTCACACATTTAGTTCTGGATAACCATTTGTCTGTCCTATGTCGTCGGGCGGGCAGAAATTATCTGTTCCATGTGCTTAAGTTTTTTTTAAGGTTGAAATGAACACTTGACATGACTAGCACCTGTATGGTTCTATCTTGTATTTTCTGATATATATTAGCAACTTGCAAGCTCATTGTGTAGTACCTGATAGGTGTTTCTTTGTACATTTGCAAAGCTAAACTTAAAATATTTTTTCTCGAACACGCAAGAGAGCTGCGTATCATTGTATTAGTAGAAGAGCTAAACTTAGAATATGCTAGATTTTGATGTTTCATGTGATAATAATAGACATTTATGCACAGTAGATATCCATAGCATTATATTATTCGTATTTTGTCAGTAGAAACTTTTGTAAACTACAACAGTCTATCGGTTTATTGGTTTTCACAGGGAAGCTATTGGAAAAATTCTTGCCCGTGGTCACAGTCGTGTTCCTGTATACTCAGGGAACCCTAAAAACATCATCGGTCTCCTATTGGTAAGATTCATTGATGCTGTTGATTATTATCCAGTGATTTTGTATCCTTAACTAACAAAACGTTTTGAACTTATTAATAGGTGAAGAGTCTTTTGACTGTTCGTGCTGAAACTGAGACGCCAGTTAGTGCTGTTTCAATTAGAAGGATTCCAAGGTATGCCCTTCATATGTTGGATTATATTCTTGCTTTAGAATCTTTATCTCTTGAGACCATGCTCCAGTGGTGGAGTTTTGAAATATTTTCTTTGCTGTATCATGCCTGTAAGCTAACCTGTTTCCTTCCTGACAAATATTTGATAAATCCTTTTCCAGGGTTCCTTCAGACATGCCTTTGTATGATATACTCAATGAGTTTCAGAAAGGAAGTAGTCATATGGCTGCTGTTGTGAAGGCTAAACCCAAAACTGAACCACTCCCTGATAAAACTGAACCAAACAGGGAAGTAGTTGGGTCAGCACAGTTGACTGTTCCCTTGTTATCTAATGCTGAAGAAAGTGCAGACAATGTGGTTGTGGATATCGAAAGACCACATAACAGGCAGGTTAATGGAAACGCAGTGCCTAGGTCATCAGAGGATATTGAGGACGGTGAGGTCGTTGGTATCATCACACTTGAAGATGTATTTGAAGAACTCCTACAGGTAAGTTGTAAAAATGTATTATTCCTTGGGGAGGTGGTTTTATCCTTTTATATGATATGTCTCAGTTTAAGTTCTTTACTTTTGCAGGAGGAAATAGTGGATGAGACTGATGAATATGTTGATGTTCATAAAAGGTATGTCTCAACTTCAAATATACTAGTATTCTTCTGTCACTCCTCAACTTCTGCTAAGTAGAAAGCAACTAATTCTCACAATCTCACTCCCTTACAGGATCCGAGTAGCTGCTGCTGCCGCTGCATCATCGGTTGCAAGGGCTCCATCCGTTAGGAGATTAACAGGCCAAAAGGCTGCAGTAAGTACAACTTTTCTGGTACAGTTATATAAAATACAACCCATGCAGGCTGTAAAATAATAGTTTGGTATCTGGCATTCACAGTAGTGTCAGTTTGTTATCATGGTGTTAAAACTTAATTAAAATTTTTGAAGATGTAAGTCCTTGGTTTAGGTACCAGACAGCCACCTGAGTCATCTATTGCAGTGTTGGATGCTACTTGTTCCTGTCCAAACATTTTGTTTCATCCCATCTGTTATTATGAATTAAGTTATTAAAGGTGGTTCAACCTGTTGAATGTTCATCCACTAGGAAATTAAACAGCAGATCTGATGGGCAAATTTCACCTTGAATTGACTTGACCAACAAAATCAACAGATTCAAATTGAGTGAGGTTGTTTTAAGTTCAGCTTCTAGATAAGCTTTGTGGGTTCTTTGAAGGTGTCGCAAAAAGTGCTCATCTGTTTGTTGATGGTTTTGCTGCTCATTAATCTCTTGCCCCATATTCTTTTTACACAGTATTTATTGACTACATAGGAAGCTGACAGTAATTTCATATATCTCTTGCAATGTATTTTTATAATAAATAATATATGCTTTGGTTACTTAAGAAATCACATGTTAAATGAACTGCCGATAATAGTCTCTTGGCTGGAAACTTGTAGACCAGCAGAACATCCACTGGAGATGCTTTCTTTTTTAGTATAGACGTCTGGATATTCTTTGTGTAGTTACTACTTGCATTTCGTAGTGGTCTTATATTGTACTAGTTTGAACTTTTCATCACTGATTCAAAATTACCATAAAGTTATAATGAATTACTAACTAACTAACCCTGTTGATTTTGTAGAACCTTCAGGGAGCACAGAATCGCCAAGGACAGCAACCTCCTGGAATTCTCAAGAAACCCACTGAGGGTGATTCAAACCCATCAAAACAAGTGAACCTTGTGGAGCCTCTTCTGGAAAAGAGGAGGTAACTCTAAAATGCGTCGAGCACCGTAGCCGATAAAACGCGCGGAATCAAGCTGGAAGAGCCTATGGTTCTTGCTATATAGCAAGAGGTACATACAGATGAACTCATTGTTGTAAATTCCAACAGGAGCGATGTGCTTTTGGTGTCATGGTCTCATGGACATTAGTGTTGAATTCTTTCTCTTCCGCCTCCCCCTTTTAGTTATGGGCTTCGAAAGTAGAATAGCCACTTTTGAATCTGTCTATGACCGCTCACCGGCGGTAGCACCTGCTTTATATATATGCTTCAAATTCGTAGATAACTAGGCTTTATATAGTTATTCATAAGATGTTTTTTTGATCGAAACGGACATGCTCGTAGTGTGAACCAGTTGAGAATACCATGTTGCTATATTTTTCCTACGAAAAGATTATTCCACGTGGACCATATTGGATAATACTCCTGTATCCCAAATTATAAGTTATTCTAAAAATTTTGGAGAGTCAAAATATTTCAAGTTTAATCAAATTTATATATGATAAGATAATAACATTTATATAAGCATGTTTGAAAATTTTAGAGAGTTAAAGTTTAATCAAATTTTAAGTTTAATCAAATTTATATGATAAGATAATAATATTTATATGATGTCAACTACTCTCTCCTTTTCAAATTATTAGTTATTTCAAGAATCTTGGAGGAGTCAAAGTTTTTTAAGTTTGACCAAATTTATATAGTAAAATAATAACATTTTTTGTATCAACCAAGTATTATTAGATTCTTTATTAATTATATTTTTATAGTGTACCTATTTTATGACATAAATCTTTATATTTCTCTTTATATTTTTGGTCAAACTTGAAAATGCTTTGACTCTCTAAGATTTTTGGAATGACTTATAATTTGGAATGGAGGGAGTAATTACCATTAGATTCTTTATTACTTATATTTTCTAACATATCTATTTGATGTTATAATTTTTATATTTTTTTCTATAATTTTGATCAAACTTTATTTTTTTTTCTTTTTTGACTCTCCAAGCTTTTGGAGGAGTAGCTTGCATCTAACGCGGTGCTTCATGGTCGTAGAATATTTGGGTTACCGGATTAGGTTGCATTATTATTTTATGATATGATGATGATGAACCAACGAGGATCTTCAATCGAGTTGTAATACAGGAACCTTGGCTGCCAAGAAACCTTTAGCTACGACGTCAAGTTTCCTTAAACTCGGTTTGGATACCGACTCGGCGACTCGTCCGTGCACTATATATATGGAACACGAAATCGATGAGGCACATTCCAAATTCGAGCCAGACGAAAAAACAACACGATGTATTAGCCAAGCCGTAATCGCATCTGAATCCGAGCCAGACGCCCGAAAACCATTCCACCATCCAAAAATAATGTAGCCCTTGAATAAAATCCTCCCCGGCCGTGGTGAGTTGAGAGTTGACCAGGTGCTCCTCCGATCCGACGCCGTGGTGATGGCACCGCCGGCGATGTGCTGGTGTGGCCACTGCGGCGCGGTCCGCCGCCTCCGAGCGGAGGGCGAGTTCGCGTCCTGCGCGTCGTGCGGCCGGGTCCTCCTGGACCTGCAGGAGGATGCGGTGGCGGCTCCGCCTCCACGGCACCGGCGGCGGCAGAGGAGGGCTCGTGACGGCGCGGCGGGTCGGGACGTCGGCGCAAAACCCAAACGCGGAGATATCTCGGACGCTGAGTCCGCCGTCACCACTACCGGAGGATCGATGGATTGAGAAGAAGTAGCAGGAGATTTTTCTCGACACAATCGATCGATTATTAGCATGTTACCGCATGAATCAAGTGGTAAAGAAGATACGATCCACTATGTGCGCGTGTACTCTTTTTCGGTTATTGTTTGAGCCTTATTTACAATCTATAAAGTCAGACATTTGTTACTAACTTTTTTTTTACTGTTACCCTTCTTTGAGGGCCTGTATAATGCTGGAAGGCTTATGGACCGCTACATGTTGTTGAGCTGGTTTTCTGCTAACGTGGAGTCGGACCAAGTCGAGCGCTTGTGGACAGCAGAAGCGCGGCTTGAACCTTTTTTTTGTTTTCGATCCAGCTTGAACAGGCTCTTGTGCCGCTTGAAGAGGCGGGTGCGCTTAATTGTCACATGAAACGATGCACACGTAGACTACCGATCCTATTAGGCAATCAATGCATAATTTCGTAACACTGTTACCAAGACTATAAACTAGGTAACCGTGCCATATGAGTTTTATGGGGATGAAACAAGTTCTCATCTGATGAAACTCCTTCATTTAATGACCCTGCTAAGTCAGCAATTTTGCTTATGTGGCATCCTATTTAATATGCATGACACTCTCATGAACATGCATTGAGACTGGCCTTAAGCGTCGCTAAAATATATTTACTATTTAGATTAAGATTTTTAGAGACGTTTATTGATATGGGATTTTTCTCACTCCATTTCATAAGTACTCTTTATTTCAAATTATAAGTCGTTTTGAATTTTTTTGGTATATTTATTTTTCTATGCATCTAGATATAATATGTCTAGATACATAGCATAATAGATAAACAAAAAATAGTTAAAGTGACTTATAAATTGGAACCGATGAAGTACTCTATAAGCGTTGAACAGACCCTAATTGCATCGTTAACTAACTTGCTTTCCCATCCATACTGCCTATGTTTAGGCCTTGTTTAGATACACCTAAAAACTCAAAACTTTACAAGATTCTCCATCACATCGAATCTTATGGCACATGCATGAAACATTAAATATAGATAAAAAGATAACTAATTACACAGTTTATTTATAAATCACGAGACGAATCTTTTAAGCCTAGTTGCTCTATGATTGGATAATGTTTGTCAAATAAAAACGAAAATGCTACAGTGTCAAAATCCAAAAAAATTTTGGATCTAAACAAGGCTTTAGAAAAGAAAAATTGAAGGCAAGATGAAAATTTATCTCTATTCTCTGTTAGGAACTCTAAAACATCAAATAATGTAAACAGAGGTTTAACCAGTCATGAAGAGTGAGGTTTAACCAGTCATGAAGAGTGAGGTTGACTCTATGCTGAGGTTTAACCAGTCAGAAATCTTTGGAAAATCATGTGGGAAAAACAAAGCAATACCAATATAACATGAAAATCCCCTTAAAGCCCCAGTGAAAAAAAATGAAGGGAAATACCACAATATACAATCATCAATGTTACTTGTATCCTTTGAAATAAACTGAAACCTAAAACACGTTAATAAGTTGAGCCACCTTAACTTGAGGATGGATGGATTGATAAGCAAGAGCATCAGATTCTGTCAACATAGGGTCTCATTGGTTGCCTGCATTAGCATGTATCTACACTTGATTAGTGCATTTTGCTCATGTTTGGTTGCCTGAATATCCACTTATGCAGACTTGAATAGTGCTCAAAGCAAACCCAATGCTACATTAGCTAGTGAACTATATTAATTGGGTCGTATTACACAAGGCGATGCACAGACAAAATGAAATATCCTCATCTCCCATACCTTTACTAAAAACATGGGACCTAAACTAGAATATATTGGTGACTACGTGCAACAAAATGTTAATAAGTAAACATAATTTTATCAAATACACACCAGGACATTACATATGTTTATGCTATCTTAGATTATTCTACTTAAGGTTCAATATAGGCAAAAGCTAATGCAAGCAACCGATCAGTGTCGGCATCAATCTATTAATTTGCATGTTAAAAGATGGTGTTTTAATGATTGTACTCCCTCTGATCCGTCTAAAAAAGAGTGTATCTCTAACCTTTTTTCTTAGTCAATTTATCTCAGGTTTTGTAAGTGCATTCGCCCCCGGTGTGGGTTTTGATAATTAATGACAATCAAATTAGGAACTAACATGTCTATCAAGTGTAATCTACAGGTGTTAGTTCACTGATGGAATCAAACAAACGCATTTGGTGAATCACAGCACCCCCAAAATTTCTTCATACAAGCGACGTTTCAACTCAAGAAGCTACCTAGTTTTATTTCTTGGTTGAGTTATAGGAAACGCCGCACTATCAAGAGGGATGCAAATTGAGTCGGTAAGATGAGGATAAAGGTGCTCAGGTCAACTTAGGTCTTGCGCTTGAGAGACACACTTGCACACACGAACTTCGGGAAAGTTCCTTCTCTGCCAGGGTGAGCCGGTAGTACCGGCCCTCCGGTGGTACCGGCAGTGCCAGCTCTACTCCTGAGTTTTGCGAGAATTTGAACTACCGGTAGTACCGGCTACCGCCGGTAGTACCGGTGAAACGCTGGTAGTACCGGCAGGCAAAAATCCCGCAGAACTCATGTTTTGCGAGATTTTGCACTGCCGGTGGTACCGGCCTTCCACCGGTAGTACCGGCCCAAGGCCGGTAGTACCGGTAGGCTTTTTTCTCGCATCTTTCTCAGCCTTCTCACGTTTAGATCTGGGGGCGCCGGTGGTACCGGTGTTTGCACCGGTAGTACCGGCCAGTGTTCTGTACTCTAGTATAAATAGCTTTCCCCTCTTTTCTAACCGTTGGCTTGCTTATTCCAGCTACTCCACCTCTGAGAAAACAGTCTCCAAGCTTTAGCTCACCCACTCTCTCTCTCCCTCTTGCTCCTAGACTTCATTTCTTGAGAGATTCGAGCTAGAGAAGTGAGATTAGAGAGTTGGGAGCATCGATCTGCAACTTGAGCACTCCGTTCCTCGCCTTGCCGGTTTGGTTTGTGTTTGTTACTCTTGGGTTCTTGGAACCCTAGCCGGCTAGGCGTTCTTCGTTGTTGCCCGTGTTGACTCATTTGTGAGGGCACCCCGAAGTTTTTGTATTACCCTTTGATTCTTAGTGGAAACATCGAGCTAACCTCTGTGGTTGCTTGAGGAGGAGACCTAAGTGGTCAGACCTTCATGGTCACCTCAACAACGGGGACGTAGGTACTCCTAAGTGGAGATTGCCGAACCTCGGGAAAAATACCTTGTCTTGCTGTGGAGGTAGCTTCGACTACCCTTGCTTGTGTTCTTTGTGTTCCTCTCTCTCTTCCTTCTTTCAACAGGTAAACAAAGGTCGATCTACGGTTTGGTGAAGGATTGAGCTAACGGAACTCCAACAACATCCTCCTCTATGCTTAGGAAAGTGGAGTAAAACTCAGATCTGAAATTTAAGCACTTTATACTCAGATTTCGTAGCTGTCTTAGGGAGTCGGTAGTACCAGCAGTTTGCGTCGGTAGTACTGGCTGTGTGACACCAGTAGTACCGGCCCAAACTGTCGGTGGTACCGACAGGCATTTGATTTCCGCAACTTGAGTTTTTGAGTTTCAGGTTTTTAAGATACGCCTATTCACCCCCTCCTCTAGGCCAATTAGATCCTTTCAGGTTTTATTAAATTCATGTAAAAAATACTAACATTTATGATATACTAAATAAGACCCTGTTTAGTTTTCTTCCTAAAAAATTTTCATCCATCCCATCAAATCTTTGGACACATGCATAGAACATTAAATGTACATAAAAAATAAACTAATTACACAGTTTGGTTGAAAATCGCGAGACGAATCTTTTAAGCCTAGTTAGTCCATGATTAGCCTTAAGTGCTACATTAACCCACATGTACTAATGACAGATTAATTATGCTTAATAGATTTGTCTTGCAGTTTTTAGACGAGCTATGTAATTTGTTTTTTATTAGTTTTTAAAAACCCCTTCCGACATCCTTCTGAAACATCCAATATGACACGCAAAAATTTTTCATCTCCAATCTAAACAGAGCCTAAATATTATTAGACTAATTATCATAAAATATACTTTCATAGTAGATCTATTTGAAGATATAAATATTATATTTTTATAGACTTAGTTAAATTTAAAGTATTTGACTGACCAGCCTAAATCTAAAATCCTGCTTAGAGCGGTGGAAATATGTTTTTCTTATGCGACCTTGCTTGCAGCGAAGGCTTATCATCAGAAAACTGATTTAGAAAAAAGTTTCGTGGAATGTGTGCTCACTCGGCCCATAGAATGCTCTTAGGAGATACAAAATCCTGATAGACCGTTTGCATGCAGCTATATTCCAACCTGGGCTGGGCTAGAATTGATGAGCCCGTAGGTATAGTGTTCCAACTTAAAAGTTACTCCTCGTCTTGAATTTTTCTATTACAGGAAAGTGCACCGACGGTTTTCGAACTAGGGACTTGTTTAGTTCACCCTGAAATCCAAAAAGTTTTCAAAATTTCCCGTCACATCGAATCTTACGACATATGTATGAAGCATTAAATATAGACGAAAATAAGAACTAATTACACAATTTATCTATAAATCGCGAGACGAATTTTTTGATCCTAATCAGTTAATGATTAGACAATATTTGTCAAATAAAAGCGAAAGTGCTACAGTAGCAAAATCCGAAATTTTTTCGAAACTAAACAAGGCCTAGATCAACTATGTTATCATAATTCCTGAACTCATAAATCGACCATTTAAATTCTTAAACTTATTTATCTATCATTCTAGACCTTAAACTTTCAAATAGCTCATTTAGGTCCTTCAAGTTATTCGGTTGTGTCATCTAAATCCCTAAACATTCAAATCACTCATTTATGTCCTCAAACCTATTTAGCTGTGTCAGCCTGGTTGTTAAATATTGTAAACTTGTAAATTGAATATATATATATATATATATATATATATATATATATATAACACACGATAGCGTTATTCTACACCCTAGGTGTAGAATATTATTCTACACCGCAAGTCAAAACTGAGCACAAAAAATACTGAGTAGTACTGAACAACGTTCAGTATCATCCAGCCATACACTTAGGACCACGAAATACTGAAATATGAATACTGAATGATATTGAATTTTGTTCAGTATAACAGTTCGGTGTAGAATAGTATTCTACACCTAGAGTGTAGAATAGCACTTATATAGGACACATTTTTTTTACACGCGCGTGTAGTTACTCTCATCTATATATCTCTACATTTAAGGTGTATATGACCGGACGAAATGTATATAGACAAAATATATGATCATACTAGACCATCTAGAGTGATATGTATGATAAGTATGCATACATACATAGAGTATATGGTTATACTTATTGTATATAATATAGTAGTGGCAGTTTAGTAATATATTTAAAATCTAATTTTTTTTGAAAAATTTTCGCGTGTTAAGATCTAGAGTATCTTAATATGAGTATATAAGCATACTCAAACTGATAAACAAGTATAAATACATACACAATGTAGTTTATTGAAGATAAGAGTAACTACATGTACGTGTAGAAAGGAATTTTGTTAGACTTCTCATACATTAAAATAGAATAAAAGAAATCATCATGTATTTTCTATTTTCAACTCTATAGTTCAATAACTAAATAGGCACATACTTACTCGATACCCCCAAAAAAAGTCATTTTTGACAAGGTTTGGGTCAAACATTGGGAATATAAATCTTGAATAACTTTTAAGTTGTTGAGTTTAGAAATATAAAAACTATATAAATAGATTTGTCTTAAAAATACTTTCATAAAAATATACATATACCAATTTTTGATAAATATTTTTATAAAAACAAGAAGTCAAAGTTAGGCTTTGGAGACCATGTCATTGTCCTAAATGACTTTCTTTATGGATACGGAGGGAGTACATTTTTAGGAATTACAAAAATATATGTGACTATTTAGTCATTTAGCTATAGAGTTAAAAATAGAAAATACATGATGGTTTTTTATTCTAACTTAAAGTACATGTTATCAGGAGTCTAACAAAATTAGATTTATATTTTTTATATTTCTATAAATATATATATTGAATCTATAAGTTCTGAGGACCTAAACGAGTGATCGGCATGTTTAGGACCTAGATGCTACAGTCAAACAAGTCTGAGGACCTAAACGAGTGATTTGTAAGTTTAGAGACTGAGATGATATAGATGAATAAATTTAAGAAGCTAAATGATTGATTTACAAGTTTAGAGAGAACCGCCAGTGAACTTTACTTTTGTTTCTATATATCTAATTCTTGCCGCGATGGATATGTAGGTGTATAATAAAAAAAAAATGTGTAGCTCGAAAAGGTAAAATGAGAGAGTAGGACTAGCGTATTCCGGTCGGCTATTCGGAGAAAGTCCCCCGGACCCCGGTGCATTCCTTGAATTTTGGACCCTTTGTAGATGTTGCCACTTGCCCACTGTGCTCTCTGATCTTAAACCACGACGAATTTTTTATTAGACCTTCTTTAGTGAAATTCAATTTAAATTTTACTTCAATCTATTCTAACATATATGAATTAATGCGAATCTGATTACATTCGGAATAAGGCTTTGGGCTGGTCTAAAATCAACAAATGGAAATGCACTAAGTTAACCGTGCAAAGAGAGAAAACTAAACTACAATTTAACCACGCTGGGTGGGGAAAACGGAAAACCAAACCAAACGTACTGGCCCTTTTGCAGATCAAGGGCCAAATATTGGATTGTCTTCTACCGACGAACTAAACACCTCCCTCATTCCCACTGGAAAACAGCTGTGAAAGTGCAACAGGCACATCTGTTGCCGAGGATGCGAGGCGTTGGCTCCGGCAAATGGCACACGGGCAAGCACCAGCACAAAAAAAAAAAAAAAAAAAAAAAAAAAAAACAGACATCGGGTGTTCTCGCTGCAGATTTTTTTTTTCCCTGCTGCAGCGGCAGCTACGGTTGTAGCTGTAAACAGCAAACAGATTCTATAACAGATTAACAGCATGCAGCAGAAGACGCAGCCCAGAAAAATCACAAACGACCAAGCTGGCAGTAGGAATACCAGCAGCCAACAGAGTACCGCACGGCTCAACATCGACGTCCTCAACTCACGGACGAAGCTTGACGTGGAGTACATGGAATATTGGATCGTAGCGTCTGAACACAACAATGTTGTCCATCTTTAATCAGATATATCAAATTTAAAACATTTACGTAAGATTTTAGAAAATTTACTCCAATCAATCTATGACATATGTCGATTTTGAGTTCCCCCTTAAAATGTACATCTGTACTCGGTTTCGTTGTAAAATAAAATAAAAAAAAACTGACTGCACTGCGTCTACTTGATTGGAGAAAATCTACACTCCCTCTCTTAACTTTTGTGGAAGTCCGCTTTTTTTCCTGAACTTTAAAACTAGACAAAACACTTTCCTCAACTTTTAAAACCGTTCATCTTACCTCTCTAGCCCTGTTATAAGTGGTTTTGAGGACAATTTTGTTTTTTTATTTCAACTGAATCTTTAAAAATTATAATACATCAGAGAAAAATCATAAAATAGAAAAAAACTAATTTTGCTGGACTTTACTCATACAATATGGTATAATTTAATACAAAGTTTTTACCATAGCTTTAGATCTATACTTTTATGTAATTAAATAGATTCATAACTGCAGTTTCTATGGTCTAAATATGGTGAAATTTTTATAGTGCGCTAATTATTATATGTTAAACTGTAGTAAAAAATTTCATAATCAATGGATCATGTATAACTTAGTTATAGATTTTATTTAGTTTTATGCTTTAAATATAAATAAATCTACAACTAAACTATATATGATCCAATTAGTATGAATTTTTTATTACAGTTTAATCATACATTAATGAGCTCATCATAAAATTTTCATCACAATTGGACCATACAAACTGCAGCTATAGATTATTCTAAGTAATTACAGAAAAACATAGATCTAAAACCACAACAAAAACTTTGTACCAAAGTATATCATATTATATGTGCACTCTGTAGATCTACGCATGTAGAGTCAAAAAAATTAAATTTTCTATTTTATGATTTTTTTAAATATTAAGCTAAAATAAATAAAAAAATACTTTAAAAACTGCTTATAACTTTCGTGAAATTTAAGGAGGTAACGTGAACTTTTTTGTTACACACTTGTTATTCAGGCTATTGAGATGGGCCTCGCAGGCACTCTAAGACCTATTTGGATTGAACCGTGAGAAAGCTTTCTGGTGAGGTAGCAATCCTAGGTGTCCATTTTTGATGGTCTGGGATTGGAGTTGCATGGGGTTACCTGGCTAGGCCACCAACCAAATAGACCATCTTTATCATCTCGTGTCACATTAACACATGAATTACATGTTGTGATATTTTATCTCTGTAAATCAGTGCCAAGAAAGTTTGATTGTGTGTTTGTTGTTCGTGTCACCTACACTATGTTGCTTGCCACCGCACGATAAAACGGCTCAGTAAAAGCAACTCCAGCAGAGTCTCTACTTGAGCCCCCATAGTCTCTACTTGAGCTCCCATAGTTAAACATGGATGCCCAGGTCAAAAACATATCTCCAACAGGGACCCTACTAGAGTCCCCATTTTGTGATGGCACCCAAATCTCTCCTGCACACCTAATTTCTGTTGGCCCAATACCAGAACCCCCATCCTGTAATTCCTTGTCGTGCCTGTACGGAAACCGTATTCCCTTCCCCTTCCTCGACCAGATCGCTGGCTCCGCCCGCCCTTTCCCTTCCTCAACCAGATCGCCGGCTCCGCCCGCCCTTTCCTTTCCCTGCACGCCCTTCCCCTACCTCGACCAGATCACCGGCTCTGCCCGCTCTTCCCCTTCCTCGACTAGATCGACGGCTCCGCCCGCCCTTCATCCCCTTCCTCGACCAGATCGCCGGCTTTGCCCGCTCTTCCCCTTCCTCGACTAGATCGACGGCTCCGCCCGCCCTTCCCCTTCCTCGACCCGAATAGCTCAAATGGTGAGAAATTAAAGATGACAGGTGGGTCCTAATAGTCAGTGTCTATTAAGAGAATTTGAGGACTTTATTTTAAGGGCTTCTGCTGGAGCAAATGCAAAATAGATGGCTAATAAAAATGAGGGAAAGCACCTAACTTAAGAATGGGGGCCCTGATTTGGGGGCTATTGCTAGAGTTGCTCTAAGGTAGAAAGAGAGCGCTCTCTTATTTCACAAGGAGTCAAACAATGTTTGACCAAATCTATATACTTATTATACCAAATAAATATTATTAAATTAATCATAAATATATTTTCATACTAAATCTAATTAGAGATATAAATGTTGATGTTTTTTCTAAAAACTTGATCAAACTTAAGAGTATGTTTGGTTGAAGACCAAAGCTTGCCATGCCAAAGGTCAGTCATGCAACATTTTCTTCGGCAGCTGTTTGGTTCACTGTCACACTCCCACACCTATGACATTCGAGACTTTCTTAGCACCCTAACCCACATGTCATAAGCTCATCTTCATGGCAAAACTTGCCATAAGTGTGGCTTTGATTTTGTTTGCCACACTTTCCGTGACAACCACAGTTTGCCGAAGGTGGCAAGTCTTGGTCACCAACCAAATAGACCCTCAGAAAGGTTTGATAAATCTAAAATTTAGAATTATATATATAGGGAAATTTATATATATATATATATATATATATATTGGAATGCACGGAGCATGACTCAAGACGGTCGTCTCCTCCTGGTCCTGCCCAGATCCGGCTAGGCTGTCGACGTTTGGTGCCACTAGATTCTCTCACTGTCCGTGCTGATTAGTATATTTGATTACATTGCTGGTGACACACAGCCAGCCATTAGTATATTTGATTTGACTACATTGCTCGTTAGTAGGAGACGAGCAAGGGTTCACAGGAATAAGGCTATCTCCAAGGAGACCCATTTGGAAACCCAAACCTAAAATGGGTCTCCAACACAATACCTATAGTTTCCAACAGAGTACCCATACAGAAGACCTATTTTAGGTATCAGGAGAGGCATAACCCAAATTTGGGTATCCTCTCTCCTCGAGACCCATTTGCAGAGAGTGTTGTCTTTTAGGTCTTGTTGTTGGAGAAGACTAAAAATAGGTATGGAACCTTTTAACTGTAGCGCTACCTAAAGGACAAATGAGTCTTGTATTTTGGGTGACGATTGTTGGAGATAGTCTAATGCCTGGGCTGTCTGCTGCTCATGTTCAGGGTCTCTAGTCTCTACTCCAAGTAGGCGAGCAGCGCTGGTGCATGACAACTGCACACACGCAAACAAAACAACACCACATGTTTATATTCGTTTGAACATCCTCATTTCTTTTCGCCTTTTCTGTGTTCTGAATCGACTTCTAGTCATCAACTGTTGCTTCACTCAAGGTGGGGAAAGAAGAGAACGAAATAGGAGCCTTTGTGGGAACAATACCCGAAGGCACTCCACCGTGGCCGTGGATACTTGCCTTGTTCCAAACTTTCGAGTCACACCAGGAAAAGCGAAACAGGCTGTGTTACACTCCACTTCCTTGTGTGGATGTTTATGTGCCAATTTGAGCCAACTGAATTTGGGTGTGCTGAACTTGGCCAAAGGAGAACCTGCCTTGCTGCATGTTTTACAGCCAGTCATCTGATTGCAACTATGCTACTAGCATGTTTGCCAAAGCTTTTCAACAGCGGATTCAGAAAAGGTTTTGCACCAAAACTAATTGCACAGTTCGAATGTAAATCGCGAGACGAATCTTTTAAGCCTAAGTACTCCATGATTGAACAATATTTGTCAAATAAAAATGAAAGTGCTACAATGTTAAAATCCAAAAACTTTTTTTATCTAAACGAGGAGATATACAGGGTTCACAAGCATGTTTCTGGTCACAAGTCATAGCACAGGAATAAGCTCCGCCCTTCTGGGGGGCGGGGGGACAACAACAAAGCATATCGATACCTCAGGCAATGCCTACCCGTCGGCTCAAATCATGCTCTTAAACGAAGCTAGTAAGACTGAACTGCACACAAAGCAAGACACCGGTTCCTCTGGCCATTCTCCACTCATCACTGTTGCTTAACTCGAAACACCAAATGGGGACATGTGTATAAACAACACCCGAAGATATGTGTGTGCTCCTTGTTTGCGCTTCAAGTCAGACAAATGAATGTTGAAACAAACTGGGAATAACATTTTACTGACCTGCACTTCCGTAGGATACAATTCTGACATGAAGAGTACTCGTAGTGTACTAGGATACAATCCAACCGTACATATGCATTGAGCGCGCCTCTTCATGAACCTCTTTGTTTGGCAATAATATGATGTGCTTTTTAGCATGTTGCTAAGAGTACCTAACTTAAGATTACAAAAGGATCCTTTCCAGATTGTAAGACTGCGATGGCATCACGAAATTTTTAGTGGTAACACATAGTAAGCTTTAGAATCACATTTCTGATCACTACTCTTTGCACTCAGAAAGTAATTCCATTGTCTGCCTTTTCTGCTTATCACATGTCCACTCCAGCAGTTAACATTTCTATATTTGCATACCTGATAGTTGCAAGACACAATCACAAAGAACAATGGACAGAACTGAACATTAATACGGAAGCAAAAAACTAGCACTGAACAATATAATTGGACCTACATAATTTGTGCAGCATTGAATGTTCTCAAATAGTCATGCTATATATATTTACATGTGCCTGATCTTTCACTCATCACTAGCTCTGACCGGACTCGATCTTCCTTGCTTGAGCAAGATCAGGCCAATACACTTAGCTGAGAGATCAAATGTTCTGCCACACAAATTGCTCCAGCTAAACCTCGCCATCTCTGCCTCCATCAGATTTACACGCGTACAGCACTACCCAAGTGTCGATATCTCATCACCACAAATTTTCAGTTCCCTAACCATCCTATTTTAGTTTACACAATTGGATCACCTGAAACTTGAAGAACATGAAACCAGCAATCCTCATCCATTGCAGATGGCATTGAGGAGCACATGCCCCAGCATCAGGTCCACGAAGTATTGGTGCCCAATCTTGCCATCCCGCCACACAAGCCTCGCTGGTGCACGCCCGTAGTGCACACCGTCATTGCAACGGTTGTCGTAGTGCCATGGGAATGTCATGTCGAAATTGTCAATGACTCCACCAGTGAGCACCCCGTGCTGCCTCATCTTCTCAACGAGCACACCATTGAACGCCTCCATCTTGTTTGGATTGAATGCCAGGTCCCTAGCATAGCCACCAGTGGCGATCGTCGTGCGGTAGAACACCCTAGGCACGGCGTGCCCATGAGCCCGGACTTTGGCCATGACTCCAGACCAGAACTGTGCTGCAAATTCCGCACCCTGTGTGTAGGCGCGAACGCTGGTCCAGTAGCAGCCATCGTGCAGGCCAGAGTTCAGGACCACAACGTCCGGGACACGATCACCGGACATGAAGTAGGACCGGATGAGCTGCCGGAACCCTCTGTTCCGGAGGGAATGCAAGCCAAGATAGTTCATGCTCATGTTCCAGTGGCCGTTGAAGATGCTCGTGATCCTCAGAGTCTCTGCCCCGCCACTGGGATTGGTGAACACTGCATCGAACCGGCGCGTCACGGCGGACGTATCTGTGATGCCGAGGACGAAGGTGAGGAGGTTCCGGATGGTGTCGACATGGTTGGAGTCGCCCCAGAAGAAGAGCCACTTGCCGTCAAGGCACCGCCACGCCGCATCGGCCGCAAAGAGCTTGAAGGAGCAGTGCGCCGAGTACACCCAGCCGTTGCTCTCCAGCGCGCCGAGCGGCCCGTCGCACCACGGTGCCTCGCACGGGTGGTCCGGCTCCAGGCACCGGTACCGCCCCGCGGCGTCGACGTCCTCGCAGCTGTCATTCTTGGCGAGCCGTGTCCACCGTCCCGACCAGACGTCGCGAGAGAAGTCCGCCGCGCGGCACGTCTCCAGCGCCGGCAGCGACGCGTTATCGTCGGGCCGGAACAGGAGGGGGATGCGGCGCAGCTCGGCGCGGTACTTGAACCTCGAGGAGGAGAACTTGAGGCCCTCGAAGCTGCGGAAGAGGAGGACGACGGTGAGGCGGAACTCCCCGACGGCGAAGCGCGGCGCGACCTGGAGGCGGAAGGAGTAGGAGCCGTCGCCGTGGTCCACGATGGGGGGCCGCGACTTCCAGGCGTCCCCGGAGAGGTCGACCTCGAAGTAGTCCCCGCCGAGGCAGCGGCGCTGCCCGGCCTCGTCCAGCGCCCAGAACGTGACCTCGTGGATCTGGCCCGCGCCGAGAGTGGTGGCCTCCCCACTCGCCGCGGCGTCGTCAAGAACCCCGACGGAGATGTTCGCCGTGCGCGCGTCCCGGCACGGGGAACCCCCGGGCTCGAGCCACCGAGCGAGTAGGTCGTCGGTGAAGTTGGGGTGGTCTGGCACGGAGAGCCACGAGAGCGAGTCGGTGCCACCTCCGCCAACACCGATATAATGCAGGTACTGCTGGCGCAGGCGGCGGTGCGCGCCGAAGCCGGTAAGGGAGGCGTCGGCGGCGAGGAGGAGGATGACGGCGAGGAAGGACACGAGCGCGAGCTTGGCTGCGGAGGGGCTGGGCTTCTTGGGGTGGTGGTGGTGGTCGCCGCCGCCGCCGCCGCCGAAACAGGAGGAGGCCTTCTTGTTGGGGTTGGGGTCGGCCCCGAGGTGCGGCTGCTTCTTGGCGTCCCCGGCGGCGAGGGATGGGTGTTGGTGGGGCGCCGAGTGGGGCGGCGACATTGCCGGGCTGGGGTTGCTACTTGGGGCTAGGCGCGGGTGTGGCGTCGCATGCGTCCGCGTGTGCGAGGGCGCCGCGCTCGCGCGGGGAGCAGCGCGGGCCGCGGGGCTGGGTCGGATGGGATTGCCGGCTTGGGATGGTGGCGAGGCGAACGCCAGCGGCGGGAGGTTTTCGCTTGCCTGCCGCTTGGGTTTTTTTTGGACTTGCTGCTCTGGACGATGCCGACACAGATCAGGTCAGACTGGGCGTGATGATAAAGGCAATGTGTTTTTTGAGTTTATATATATATATATATATAAAAGAGAAAATAGGAATGTGTTTTACAGCAGTGTTTGATTGAAATTGATGGATGAACGATTACACATGGACCATAATAAATTGGTAGTCAGACTGAAGGGGAATTATATCTCTTCAGTCACATCCGTTTTAAGTCATTTTTTCCTACATATATGTGGGTCTTTTTTTATATGAATATTAGGTACACCTATATCAACTTTCTCAATATGAGCCTGTTCGTTTTTTCTTTTCAGCCGTACTTTTTCTGCCAGCTAACAGTATTTTTCTCTTACAATAATCAGTCAGTAGTAATTTTAGCTTTAACTTTTCAGACCAGCGAAGGTCTGTTTAGAAGAAAGAAATACAAAGTAAATAGGGAAAAACACACAAATACGATAGAGTGAACAGTGAAAAACTATACTCGTTCAAAACATGTGTCTGGATACTTTGAACTGTTTGGAATAGAGGAGAAAAGTACAAGAACATGAGCAAGCATATATATAGAGAGAGTAAAGATTCTTTTGCAACCGTTATTTCCTATTTTCTATGTTATCCACTGCTATATGGTTTCTCAACTTTCCTTTATTCCAAACACTATAACGTGATTTTTTTCCTTTGAAATTTATAGAAAATCAATCTATATTTCATAGGAAAATATAAAATCAATCTATATTTTATAATAACATACATGTAAAAACCTCTTAAATTTTTCTTTTAGAATTCTTTGACACCCACAAGAGGACCTTGGTTGAGATGCTCGCGGTCCTGCGGCGGCAATGATCTCCGCCTTGTTTACTTTCTCTCAAAAATCTAAAATTTGTCAAGATTTTTGTCACAACAAATTTTTAGACATATATATGTAATATTAAATATAGGTAAAAATAAAAATTAATTACATACAAACAGACAATAGTATCTGCGGAATTTTTTTATATAAGGAATTTTTTTTATAAGGAACTAAACACGGCTTTGGCTTCCGTTGCGGCATGTCTCTCTTCCACAGTTGGTTGGACTACTATCTGCGGCGGCGGCGGACGCAGAGGATCCTATTCCTATGCGATTGCGATCACGTGGCGGGGTCCGAGCACGCAACGCACGCCTCCCTTTCAGCCTTTCGAGGCGGTGCTGGGCCCGGGCTGTCTGTCTGGCTCGCACTCGCTTGCATCTGTTGGTCGAGGGTAGGAGACGACGACCACCTGAGGTCTTGTTTAGTTGTAAAAAATTTTGGAAAATCGATAATATATCAATTTCGTTTTTATTTAACAAATATTATTTAATTATAAATTAACTAGACTTAAAATATTCGTCTCGTCAATTCTGACCAAATGATGTAATTAGTTTTTGTTTTCGTCTATTTTTAATACTTTATGTATATGTTTAAAAATTCGATATGACAAAAAATCTAAAAAATTTTATAAAATATTTTGGAAGTAAACAAGTTCTGAGTGGCTGTCTGGCTGGATGGCTGACTCATCGCACATTTCCTTTGCTTGGGTGTGCGGTGCGAGGCCTCGCCTCCTCCCTCGCAAGAAGTAAACTGGCTAAATGATAAGGTGAAAAAAAGAAGGGAGAAGAGAGAGAAAAAACAGGCTGTAATCTTATAGTCAGTTTAGGCACAGAAACTAAGAAACTCTGTGAGAGAGATAAGTGAGCCGTGTATTAATAGTGAACAACTAACTATTGTATAAGGTCTTGTTTAGTTCCGAAAACTTTTTGGTTTTCGGAACGGTAGCACTTTCGTTTTTATTTGACAAACATTGTCCAATCATAGAATAACTAGGCTTAAAAGATTCATCTCACGATTTATAGGTAACTGTATAACTAGTTTTTATTTTTGTCTATGTTTAATGCTTTATGTATGTACCGCAAGATTCGATGTGACGAGAAATCTTAAAAAGTTTTTAGTTTTAATGTGAACTAAACAAGGCCTAAATAGGCTGAAAAAAGCTACAAATAAACTTTACAACCAACAAATAAGCTGTATTATTAGACTCGCTGTTCGGCTGATCCGCCGATGCCCGCGCGGCCTCGGCTCACGGGTGCCACGGCGCATCGACGGGGGAGATCGGAGCGCGGCAGGTGGCGGCGGCGTGTCGTGCTGCCCCTAGCTGCCAACAAACGCGGCCACTATGGAAGTGAGGTGGAGTAGGATGTCTGTCTCGGGTGTTTTGGGTGGTTCGTTCGTTGCTTGTTTCTTTGTGGCCTTGTTTACTTCCACCTAAAATCTAAAAATTTTTAAAATTCTACCTCACATTAAATCTTTAAATGCATGCATAGAGAATTAAATATAAACGAAAATAAAAACTAATTGTATAATTTGGTCGAAATTTATGAGATGAATTTTTTGAGCCTAGTTAACCTATGATTAAATAGTAATTACTACAAACAAATAAAAGTGTATAAAATTTTTGGGTAAGGAACTAGTTGTGCCGATTTTTTCCAGCTCCCCAATGGTCGGCTCGCGCATTCATGAGATGAGGGTGAATGTGGTAGGTTTGGGGTTGTTGTTGGTTGGCTAGGCCCCTTGTCAAGTGGTTATTGCATGCAGACGGAATAATGGAATGGAAGGAAAGTTCGGCAGATCACACGGTAGGTGGTGGTCGCAGTATAAAAAGTGGCAGAAACAGGAGCACTAGTTTCGCGTCTTTCTGTTTTTTTACCGCCCGTACTCCGTACTAGTACGCGTGTAACTGCATTTGCAAGTGCAGCACACTTTTGTGCCTCGATGCGTTAAATCCTCTTAGTTTTTTCGTGTTCTTTCAAACGAGAAAAGGGTATGGGCATCCAGTGCCCCATCTCAGAGAAAGAAGAAGCGAGCACCGACCGAGTGCCAACGTAGTCAACCGGCTTTCCATGCCTAATTACGTGAGTGGAGGGAAAGGTGGTTTCACGAAAGAATCAATCAATCAAAGAATGGAAAAAAGTGGGGTGCGATGCGACGGACAGTTGAGAGAACCGGTACCGTTGCTCTTTATGGGTGTGCAAACCTGCTCGTTGTGGACTACTACTAGCATAGTGCTATGATTCCTGTCATGGTTCAATGAATAATACGGTGCTGAGTGGTTGATAGATCAATAGATCTGCTGCGGGCAATAAAGAATGCCATGTCCTCCGTTGTAATGTTGGTTGGTTTCTTTAAAGTCCCAACACTGTCTAGTGCTGTGGAGCTTTATACACAACACAAGAATGCACAGTAACCATATATACAGGTCATATTTGCTTGTTCACTTGCTTCTCTAATCTGAAATTAAAATTCATCGTCTAAATTTTACTCCTTCTCACGAACAGTCAGCCACTATAAAATTTCTGACAGACCATTAGCCGGTATACTAGGTTGATATTGAAATGTTATGAGAGAAAACATTATTTCTTTATAAAAAATACTGCTAAAGTAGTGTAGCTGAACAGCGTATATTTATATTTTATATTAACTATTGAAGCATCAACGATAAAAGTTAATAACTCGGTCGAATCATTAGTCGATATAGCTGTGTTTCCATTCAGGAGTAAAGATGACAATAGGTGGAGTTGAGTGCCTATTGTCACACTTAAAGGTATTGTTTGAATGTTGTCGGATTCACTTCAATCCATGTGTGTTGGTGTCGGTTGAGATAGAATTTAGTTCAAGTTCCACTCCAATCCACTCAACACATATGGATTAATGTGAATCCGACTACATAACAGAGGTGTAGCACCCACGCGGGTTGGATCATCATCCTATCCTAGGCCTTGTTTACTTCCAACCAAAAACGTAAAAATTTTCAAGATTCTCCGTCACATCGAATCTTTAGACGCATGCATGGAATACTAAATATAGACGAAAATAAAAACTAATTGCACAGTTTGGTCAGAATTGACGAGACGAATCTTTTGAGCCTAGTCAGTTCATAATTGAACAATAATTACCACAAATAAACGAAAGTGCTACAGTGTCACGAAATGTTTTCGTTCAGGAACTAGACAAGGCCCTAATAGAGCACGACCCACATGCATGTGAAAATTGAAAGCATGCACACAGGGATATGATGGAATTCGCAGGTTCACGCACCCTCGTCAAATGTGGCATGTGCATCTTTCACATTCCTATATTCGGGACCATCATAGCCTAGCTTGTGTAGCAACGTACCTTGACATTGACAAAGATACTGTCGTAGAGCTCGTATGAAACATATTCACCTGTTTTACTGGTTTTATGGAGAAATGGAAAGAAACGTTCTATGGCTATTTTTAGAAACATCTCTTGAAAAATCTCTTTCAACTGCATCTTTAGGCCCTGTTTAGTTTCCCATCTAAAAAATTTTCATCCATCCCATCAAATCTTTGACATATGCATAGAACATTAAATTTAGATAAAAAAATAAACTAATTATACAGTTTGGTTAAAAATCACGAGACGAATCTTTTAAGCCTAGTTAGTCCATGATTAGCATTAAGTGCTACAATAACCCACATGTGCTAATGATAGATTAATTATGCTTAGTAGATTTGTCTTGCAGTTTTCAGACAAGTTATGTAATTTATTTTTTTATTAATTCTAAAAACCCCTCCCGACATCCTTCGGACACATTTGATAAGACATTCAAAAATTTTTCATCTGCAGTCTAAACAGGGCCTTAGCAAACAGGATCTAACCTATATGGGCCTATGACCCGGTAAACAACAGCGGCTATTAATATCTGACAAGCATCAGGAGATTGACAAACAACGCATGCAATTCCGAGGCAAAGCTTCACCCTACAGTACAAGCTTCGTCCGGGGTCAACAATTGGCTCCAGATATGATTGTCGTCCCCAGCCAAACAAAAGATGGGCTGCTGAGCACTAAACGCCACTCTAAGGCCTTGTTTAGTTCGCAAAAATTTTCAAGATTCCCCGTCACATCGAATCTTACGGCACATGCATGGAGCATTAAATATACATGAAAACAAAAATTATTTGCACAGTTCATCTGTAAACCGCGAGATAAATCTTTTGAGCCTTGTTACTCTATAATTGAACAATGTTTGTCAAATAAAACGAAAGTGATACAGTGCCGTTTTTCACAAGTTTTTACGAACTGAACATGGCCTAACTCCAACCAACATGGTCGATCGATCCCAACAATACAGAGGCAGATCTGAAACCGCGTGGAGTACGTAGCTGGCTACTAGCTTGATCCATATACGATACGAGGAGACAGACAAAAGAACTGTAGTCTGTAGCTAGATCACCGACTGTCGACTGGCCGGCCGACGTCGTTTTCCCTGGGTTTAGGCCACCATGAAAATCAAAAAGTTTTTCAAGCTGTCACATCGAATCTTACGGCACATGCATGAAGCATTAAATATAGACGAAAATAAAAAATAATTATATAGTTTGTCTGTAAATCGCAAGACAAATCTTTTAATTCTAGTTAATCTATGATCAGATAATATTTGCCACAAACAAACGAAAGTGCCTTAATTAATTTCCTAGCTATTCCGCTCGCAGAATAAACGCCAGCTTCCTGTGTCCGACAGAAAAAAAAAAAGATCTAGTCTGCATGCAATGAAATCATGCTCCGTGCCAACACATGTAGCGTTCTCCGTTTCCTCGTAGTATTCGCTGACGCGAAGCAGGGACGACGGTGCTTCGGCAGCTCGAGCCATTTCGTAAGATCGGTGAATCGCCGATCATCTGGAGCTCAGACTTCATTATCAGAACAAAAGCGGCGACAGCAGAGGGAGAAATGAAACAAATACTCTTAATGTTCAGCGGGAGAAGGCTGAAGGAAGAAGTCCACTCTAGGTCACTCAACTTTCGTAAAAATCTGTTTTTCATCTCTGAACTTTAAAATCGGGTAAAATACATCCCTCAATTTTTGAAACCATGCATATTACGTCCCTGACATGGTTATGAGCGGTTTTGAAGGCTGTTTTGTCTTTTTTATTTTTATTTATTTTGGCTGAATATTTGTAAAATTATAGTAAATCACATAAAATTCATAAAATAGTAAATCTGATTTTGCTGGACTCCAGATAAGTAGATCTACATAGTGAACATATAATATAGTATGCTTTAGTACAAAATTTTTATTGTAGCTTTAGAACTGTTTTTTCTATAATTAATTAGAATAATTCATAGCTATAGTTTGTATGGTCAAATTGTGGTGAATTTTTTATGTTAGACTAATTATTATATGTTTAAACTACGGTAAAAAATTCATACTCATTAGATCATGTATAACTTAGCTATAGATTCATTATAATTTAACAAGCATAAACCTAAATAAATCTATAACTAAGTGATACATGATTCAATGAGTATAAAATTTTTACTATAACTCAAACATAGAATAATTAGCTCACCATATAAATTTCATCACAGTTAGACCATAGAAAATGTAGCTATAATTAGTCTAATTAATTACAGAAAAACATAGATCTAAAGATGCATCTAAAAAAAAATTGTACTAGAACATACTATATTATATATTCAATGTGTAGATCTACTGATCTGAAGTTCAACAAAATTGAGTTTTCTATTTTATGATTTTTATGTGATTTACTGTGATTTTTCAAAAACATTCAGCCAAAATAAATAAAAAGAAAAAGGTAAAACCGCTTTCAAAACCAGGTCAAGGATGTAATGTGCACGGTTTAAAAGTTGAGGGATGTATTTTGTCCGATTTTAAAGTTTAGGGATGAAAATCAAACTTTCGCAAAAGTTGAGGGACGTAAAGTAGATCGCCCCCCAGCACGTAGGTGTAGGTAGCCCCGAGAAGACGAGCAGGCCCACTCGCACCGGCCTAGTAAACGGGTGAATTCAGCCTGGCGGCCTGCTCCAGAAGTTTCCAGCCGCCCAGTGAAATAAGGAAGGAAGGAAACAGGACTTACGGGCCCATCATCGGCCTCCCACGTGCTCGAGATGGGCCATAAAGTATAACCTCGGCTCAGCCCGTCGGCATAATGCTGTTCTAAACCCTGCCGAAAATACACGACCTGCGTTGCAAGAATCCAGAATCCAGATCGTGCTAGACTGCAAGTATAGTATTTCCAGTTTTTTTTGAAAAAAAAGTATAGTATTTCCTGCTCCACCAGATAATTCAAAAATTAAAAAAAAAATGCTCCGCCGGAACCGACCCGATCCAATCGCTAACAAAGGTAGAGAAAGGCCGCATACTCTCCCCACTTACGTTCTGCTGCAAAAGCTTCTGCTACCCATCTTGCTCTGGGATTTTCTTTCATTGAGCCTCTTTGATTAATTCGCAAATTTATTATATAAAGAAAAATATTATTAAATATATGATAGATTTAATAAATGAGTTTAAGCAAATAGAGTTTTTGTGCTGCGAAACTAGAGGGGCTAGCAGGGGCAGTACCCTCCAAGCACAGTGATTTATTTTAATACCTATATAAATATTGATATTTAAAGCATAAAAATATCGATTTCATCTATTTTTTTTAAAAAAATGACGATTTTGGTAGGAAATAGTGTAATTTTTTAAAAAAGTTTTTTAAACATATAATTTTGTATATTTAATCGCACTAAAAATACAAGTATGTTTGTTCAGTCTCTCTTAATCAAAACCGATGATTTCGCCCCTGTTTGTGCTGTTCGCTGGAATCTTTCTAGTTATTCTCATATTAGTAACTAGTAAGGTTTTGTTTAGAGTGTTTGTTTGTCTTATAAGTCGTACTTTTTATGCCAGTCAACAGTGTTTTTCTCTCGTAATAATCAACGAACAGTATTTTCAGCCATGACTTTTCAGACTAGCGTAAAAGTTTTGCAAAATGGACACTGTAGCACTTTTGTTTGTATTTGACAAATATTTGTTTAATCATGGACTAACTAGGCTCAAAAGATTTGTATCGCAAATTACAAGTAAATTATGCAATTAATTATTATTTTTATCTATATTGAATGCTCCATACATGTGCCGCAAGATTCAATATTAGGGAGAAACTTTTTGCAAAACTTTTTGGAACTAAACGTGCCTAAGGCCCTGTTTAGATTGAAGATCAAAATTTTTTGAGTGTCACATCGGTTGTGTCGGAAGGGGTTTTTATAAACTAATAAAAAACAAATTACATGGCTCGTTTGGAAACTGCAAGACAAATCTATTAAGCATAATTAATCTGTCATTAGCACATATGAGTTACTGTAGCACTTAAGGTTAACCATAAACTAATTAGGCTTAAAAGATTTGTCTCGCGATTTTGAACCTAACTGTGTAATTAGTTTATTTTTTTATCTACATTTAATGTTTCATGCATGTGTCCAAAGATTCGATGAGATGGATGAAAAAAATTTCGGTGTCTTTGTTTAGTTCCCAAAATTTTTCGAGATTCCCAATCATATCGAATCTTGCGGCATATGCATGGTGCATTAAATATATATATATAAAAACAAAAACTAATTGCACAGTTCATCTGTAAATCGCGAGACGAATCTTTTAAGCCTAGTTGCTCCATGATTGTACAATATTTATCAAATAAAAACGAAAGTGCTACAATGTTGAAATCCAAAAATTTTTTGCAAACTGAACAAGGCCTAAAACAAGAGGGTGGGAGCCTCCTTTCTCATCAATGGCAATGGTAATCGTGGCGACAATGACCTGACTGCAGCCACCGAGCCAACGTTGATCCGATTGCTCACGAGCCATGACGACGTCCCCACTTTTTGAAATGAAAAGTCCATGTGGTTCCATGCAAGAGTTGCTGCGATTACAAGTCAAATGGTTGCATGGCCGTCGTGCTGTCCATGGCAAAAATGTTCCCCACGTAAGTACTGTACTCCTCCAATCGCGGCGCCCGACACCTGTTGACCTCGCTCCAATCCCGAGCCCCGCCCGGGATCCACACCGCACCGGGATCGGCACCGACGATGCTTGCCTTGCTACCCTAGATTCTCACCAAACCTACTACTAGGCATTGTTTTAGTTCCTAAAATATTTTTTCATATTTTTCATCACATTAAATTTTACGTTATATGTATAAAACACCAAATATAGATTAAAAAATAACTAATTATATAATTTATCTATAATTTATAAAACAAATCTTTTAAACTTAATTAGTCTATAATTTAACAATATTTATTAAATATAAATGAAAATACTACAATTTTTATTTTGTAAAATATTTTAGAAGTAATCAAGGCCCTAGTCTGTAGACCAGACACACATGACTGTACTGTACGGTGTCGTGTCCCCTGATCCCCTGGCGCTGGCTGGAACGTCGCGGCGTGACGACCGTCACCAACCAACCAACCAGCCGCCGCACAGCACAGGCTCCCATGTTACAGGGGGGCGGCAGCATCTGCCATTCCCGGATCTGGATTCGTACAGCGTACTACATGCCCCAAGACACCATAGAATCCATGCACGCACGACCTCGCCCTGGGCTGCGTGATTCCATTCCCTCCACCATCATTGGCACATGCCACGAGCGAAACCGCAGCGCAGCATAGAGAAGTACTGTCGGCTAACACTGTTGGCAGGATAAGCTTAAGTGAACAAAACGTTAAGACCTTGTTTAGCTGCAATTTTTTTCAAGATTTATGTCTCTCAAATCTTTAGATGCATAGAATATTAAATATAAATAAAAAATAATTAATTGTACAGTTTATCTGTAATTTACAAGATAAATTTTTTAACCCTAGTTAATCTATAGTTAGACAATAATTATCAAATACAAACGAACATACTCATATCCAAACATAAAAATTTTCTTAAACTAAACAAGACCTAAGCTAGTGTTCCTACACCAATCATTGCACATTTGACATTTCCACTCTCTTCACCATGCACTGCACTGCACTAGTAGTAGTACACCAATCGCATAGTATTAATTCATTTCTTCATCTTACAAAAATGAGGGGAAGAAAGGAAAATACAAAAAAAACAATTAATAAATTGACTTAGCAAAGAAGAAAACTACGGCACCACCAACCGCTAGCTTATACTATACACAGAGATTATTCGTGTGGCGTGGTGCCCCAGCAGCCCACAGTCGTCCTCCCCTAGGGCTCACATTATAGTACATTTTTAACCCAGGGGAGTGGCAGTGGTTTTATTATTTACCATATAAGAATTGCAGTAATAATAATACTGAAAATTAATTAATTAATTAAACAGATTAAGCTAATGCGGCTGATCCCGATCGACGAGCACTTCGTTCAGCACCGTGTTGCACTGCATCCTGGAGTTAGTAGTTGTGCTTTTTTTGCCCTCCTTTTTTTTCTCCCCTTCTCTCCTCAAGTAGAAATCAGGCGCGCTTCTTGGTTGGCGCGCCCGCGCCGGCAGCCTGCGCCGCCCGCGCGGCGGCCTTGGCGGCGGCGGCGGCGGCGCCCCTGTTCTTGCCCTTCTTCTTGGGGTGCGCGGACCCGGGCGTGGACCGCGGGATGAAGACGCCGGTGCCCTTGCTGCCGCACTGCTGCTGCAGCTGCTGCCACGCCGCCGCCGCCCCGCCGTAGCTGGCGCCGTGGTGGTACAACGCGTAGGCCGGTGGCGCCAGCAACGACGCGCCCCAATCCTGCTGCTGCTGCTGCTGCGATGGCACATGGGCGCCGCGCGACGTTGCGAACCCCTGCATGCAGTTTCTTTTTGTTACAGCCAATCCAATCAATCCAGGCCGTTAATTAGCTGGCAGTTCGTGTCGACGCCGGCCTCGCACCGTCGTCGCACATGATGTGATGCGATCATGGCAAAGTTTTTTAGTCATATAAAATTCTATACTATGAAAAAGAAACAATGGAAACCGATCGGTGGCCGATAGCTGTATCAACTAGTAGATAGCATCAGTAGCCGGGCGGGAACATGACTGACTGATGGCCATGCCACTTGCGTGCATGCAAAGATTTCGGCACCGGATCTTGTCACAGATCGATCGAGCTGATGCCCGGCCGGATCGGAGAGGATTAATTAATTAAACAACAACGACACCGGTTCGTTCATGATATGATGATAGTACTGCTGCTGCTTGCTAGCAACAGCGACGCCCGGCCGGCAGGGGTCGCATGCATGCATGATGCATGGCATTGATGAGGTGTTGTGTGCAAGCAATACTAATAAAGGTCGTTGCTCCAAGCCTCGAAGCAACATCGATCGATCGCCACTCGCCAGCCACTTGATCGACTCGACGACGACGGATCGCATGTGGCATGCCATATGCAAACTTAGCAGAGCGTGGTGGATCAATTATCGTTGCAAGGGTATACTACAGTGCTGTGCTAATAAAAAAAGTTTTGAAGCCACGTACACAAGTGGTGGTTAGTCTTGGCAGCAATCGGGTTAGCGATGACGATCGAGTAGTTAACTTGCTAATCGAGTGCTTTGGAGCCACCAGCCACGCTAATTAGTACTCCTAGTATAGTAGGACAATTAAGCGCCGTGTGCGTACGGGGGACGGGGAGCATGTAGTATACATAATTAAGGTGATCGATCAACTGGAGTTTTGGAGGTACTCATACTAAGCACAGAGCGCATGTGCGGCAGCAGGGATGAGGCTTAAGAGACATGCTCGTAGAGCAATTACCAAACATGAATAGCTTTAAGCTGCAGCGCGACGCGGGCCGCGGACAGCCGTGTGTCGCGGTGGTGGTGGTGGCGGCGGCGGCGGCTGGTGGTGTCGTGGAGGGATCGAAGGCGTACCTTGCAAGTTTCTACTTGAGGAACGGTAAGGAAAGGGACACCGGCTGCTGGCACGTACACTAGCAGCTAGCAGCGACAACGCCGCGCCTGTGCACGTCACGGGCGCGGCCTGGGTCGTGCTGGGGCCCGCCCGGTCGGTCGGGCTAGCTAGCTCACGCCTCGCACGAAATTAGCTGTTCCAGTCCGTCATTGACTCGGTGTGATGAATCAACAACTCATCGCTCGATCGGTATGTAGCAGTAGTAGATAGCATACTACTGCCACTGTACACTACTGACAGAACCAGTAGTATGTGGCACCCATGACTATACGGCCGACACAAACATATTTTTTCTGCAGGTATATATATATTATTAGACTAGTCTGAGGGCAGCATTTGTACTACCTCTAAAATGGTCAATTTCCTTAAAAAAAAGTGATCAGTACTGTGCGTTAATATTTTCACTAATTTATTATAATAAAAAAATATTATTAAATGACTATAACCTCTCGCTAATTCAAACGACTAGTACTACCATTTACGAAAGATACAGCTGCAGCACTTATTGGGAGTAGTATCGGCGAGTAGCTCTAGTTCCGTACGCCGCCTTCCTAATGCTATCCTCCAAAAAAAAAAAAATCCTGCGCGTATGCACATGCGCAAGTGTCCTGTAGGTACTCCAGGTTGTTCTGATGCTGCAGTACTAGTAATTGCTCCGAGGTCCCAACTAGACCAGGATGATCGAGATGCCCTGTTTTTTTCCCCTAGCCTTGTGAGTTGTTCTTGTGCTGCGCTTATAGGATTGGGTGAGCGGAACGAACGGCCACGCCGTTTGGTGAGGTTGTGTGCAATTGCAGCCATGTGCTGGGGGGGTTTGAGCTCGTTGTTCAAGTTGCAACAGCCAACCAACTAACTACCGAGAAGCTCCGAGGCCGCAGGCAACAGAAGCTATGGCTTCGCCTGGGCCAGGTCCACTGACGAGCACACACACGTGCACGCACATGCTTGATTGAAGGAGAGGAGGGGAGGGAACGGAGGCTCACCGGGAGGGGCGTCGCGGCGGCGGAGGCGGGGATGAACTTCGCGGCGGCGGCGAAGTCCGCGCCGCCCTCGTCGTCGTCGGTGATGAGCAGCGATATCCGCTTGCTGAGCTCGGCGAAGAACACGTCGTCCTCCAGCATCGTCTCCACCTCCATCGTCCTGGTATTCTTCTTCTTCTTCCTTCCTTCCTGACGCTGCTGCGCTGTGCTGACTTCCTAGGCGGCGGCGGCGGCGCGCGGCTCGGAGAGCTGCGGCGGCAATGGAGGAAGAGACTGGGGGGCAGAGGAGAGAGGAGAGAGCAGAGAGCAGAGCGAGGGCTTCGCGTTATGTCGCGGCGGCTGGCCTCAGGCTGGCGCTGCGCTCGGACGAAGGAGGAAGCGGCCGGGGGCTTTAATAGCGAAGGCCCCTTTTCTGGTGTCACCAGTTTGAGGGCTGGGGATGGGGCCCAGCAGAGCAGCTGGCCCAATCCCTGCCCCGGAAAGGTCGTGGGCCCCACGAATGTGGAGGGGGCCGCGGTGCGGCCCTCCTGCACATGTTCGCAATCCGCTCCGTTCTCGCCGCGGTCAGGTCTCGGTCTCAGTGCGCGCGCCCATCCCAGCCATGGGACGCAGGCTGATTCAATAAGATTCTAATATTTTTCTTCTAATTTTAGACACAAATTTATAACGTAGTGTGGACTGAGATCTTTATTTTTAGATATATTTTGTGAATTAATATAAGACTAAGTTAATATATTTTTTTCATTGTGAAAGATCATAGTAAAGTTAAGTTGATGTAGCAATTTTATTCAGCTCCTCCTAAAATATTTTCTAGCATGGACGAGGCCCCACCTGTCTGTGTTGTGGAGAAGTGAAGCGAGAGTTGAGTGCCGTGCTCAGAGTCCAGAGAGCTTCCTTCTCGCAGTTGCAGCTGCTACGAGTGAGCCTAGGCCTGAAAATTTTGTAAAATTTTTCACATTTCCTGTCACATCGATTTTTTAGACAAAAATATAAACTAATTGCACAGTTTAGTCGGAATTGACGAGACGAATCTTTTAAGCCTAGTTAGTACATGATTAGACAATATTTGTCAAATACAAACGAAAGTGCTAAAGTGTCGATTTCCCAAAATTTTTCGGAACTAAACAAGGCCTAGATGACATATGCGGCCCGACATGGGTGATAGTAGGCCGGTTGCTGGGATCAGACGAGTTTGAACCGGAACCGCTCGTTGTCTGTCGTCTGATCTGATCCTTGGCCGCCGGAGGGCATTATATATGCTTTTTGCATGAGCGTGACCGGAACAGGGATCGCATGATGAACCATTAGTACTACTACTACTAGTAGCAAGCCTTCGCTGGGAAGGAAACCATCATATGCGCGCCGGCGCGTACACAACTACACTACACCGGCGGCATGAGTGCATGGCATTAACGACTGGCGATGGATGGATGTCCTGTAGGTGCGAGAGAGTGAGTGGTGTGGCTGGGTCCGGCATTATCCATCCCCTGCCGATGGAGCTCGAGCAGATGGATGAGGCTGCTCCGGCGCGGAGACGGCCACCGAAGCGAAGCCCAGGCACGGGCCGGGCACCGCGCAGCCAGCCGTCGTGGAACCCGCGATCCGGGGCCCGGGATCTCCGCTGCCCACATGGCCCCGATGGGCGCCAGGGTGGCCGCACGGGGCCGTCCGGATCGGGAGGGGGAGGCACCGCCTGCCGCCGCTCGCGGTCCTCCTGCCTATCCCCCCTCAGGCTCCCTGGGACTCCTCTCGGCATCAAATCAGACATCAGCAGGTACTAGCATGTTCTTGTAGGCCACGCACTGACACCAATCAACTGTTGCGAAACAAAAAAGGCACCGTGTCACGTCCAGCCATGCCGTCAGTAAGCAAGTACTGGTGGTACTATAAGGCCCTGTTTAGTTTCCCACCCAAAAATTTTTCATCCATCCCATCGAATCTTTGGACACATGCATAGAACATTAAATATAGATAAAAAAATAAACTAAATCTACAGTTTAGTTGAGAATCGCGAGATGAATCTTTTAAGCCTAGTTACTTCATGATTAGCCTTAAGTGCTACAGTAACCCACATATGCTAATGACAGATTAATTATGCTTAATAAATTTGTCTTGCAGTTTCCTGACGAGCTATGTAATTTGTTTTTTTATTAGTTTCTAAAAACCCCTCCCGACATTCTTCCGACACATCCAATGTGACACCCAGAAAATTTTCAACCCCAATCTAAACAGGCCCTAGGCCTTGTTTAGTTCCAAAATTTTTGGCAAAATGAGCACTGTAGCAATTTCGTTTGTATTTGATAAATATTGTTCAATCATGGACTAACTAGGCTCAAAAGATTCGTCTCGTCAATTCCGACCAAACTGTGCAATTATTTTTATTTTTATCTATATTTAGTACTTCATGCATACGTCTAAAGATTTGATGTGACGGAGAATCTGAAAAATTTTGCAAAATTTTTGGGGAACTAAACAAGGCCCTAAGCGAGCGAGATGCACACTGATTGGCAACCCAGGTGGTGCTAACTATTATTATTATTGGTGCCTGTCCGTCCTAAATGGAATCACCAGAGGACCCGAGGCAGGCAGGCAGGGCATGACGGAAGAATCAGAATCGCTGGAAATTCACCGGGCCACCTGTCGCCTCACGGTGCCCGCCACAGTGGTTGCCATCACGGCGCTCGGGGTCGGTTGGCTTGGTTTGGTTGCTCCTATCCGTAACGGGATGGATTCCGATAGGTTCTCACAGGTGGATGAGGAAAACTGGAGCGAGCCGGGGCGGGGGCCGGGGGCAGGCTCAGGCAGAGGCGGCGCGCGCTCCACGTCCACCTGCTCCTGCTCCTGCTCCTCCCCACTCGCTTGGGAATGTCAGCATCCGATGTGGAGCTGGGGGCGCCCGTAGAGCAGGCCCCCACCCGCTTCACTAGCCAGTGACCACTTCGCTCGACCAGCGAGCGGGCGGATTGTGTGGCTCCGGTGCGCGCTACGGCCGACGCGCCGGGGACCGCTCGTTGTACTATACGGCAGCCGCTGCGGCGGGCGGGTGGCGACGAGGTACAAGTAGCAGGATGGCTGCGCGGCTACTTGAACTTGACCGCGACCGGCGACGGGGACGGGGAAAGGGGAGCCCGTCAGCACACTTGGGCCACCGGTAACATGCGTTACGGATCACGGGGACAACGAAGAGCTGTCAGTGACGAGGTGACAGGTGCGTGCCGCCGAGTGACGAGCGCACGTCCGTGCGTACATGCCCATATCCACCCTGCTCGTGCTCGGATGCAACTCCAGCTACGCGGGTGCGGTTATTATTCGTGGTGTTCCTCAGCGTTTCGTCGGTCGCCACACCGTCGGTCCGGTGGTCGGCAGCGCGGAATGTTCATTTTCAGAACCGTTGCCTTGCAGAGGAATGTGCAAATTTTTTGTTTGTGCCAACGGAGAGTTTCCCTTAAAATGACGTGCTTTTCTGTGCGGACTGCGGATGGATGTCGTATTTCCTGTACCAAAAGATATGGATGCAGGTTACACCATCTGCAGGTAATATTTCTTTCTTAGGCCCTCATTGCTTATCTAGAAAATGCTTCCCAGATAAACTGCTTAAATAGAGTAGAAGCGCGATCAAATGAACTGGTTTGATCTACCTTCTACTTTCTGGTACAAATGAGAGTAGTAGGAATAAATCTGAACGAAAAAATTACATGTCATTGGGTTGTTGATTTCAGCTTATTTTGATCATAAACAGCTTAGAAGTTGTACAAAACAGAAGCACGAGGAGATGTCCTTTTATTTTATACAGTACATTCTATAGTCGGTGTCAACAATCTAAATACATTCCAAATCACTCTCTCAAAACCATAGGACGAGGAGATGTCTTTTTTTAGTACTTTCTAATAAATAATCCATGTCAACACTCTAAATACTTTCCAAGGTTGAATTATTTTTGGCCGTGTGTTTATGTGGCTACCGTGTCTTTTGAATCTGCAAAAAAAATTTGAAAGAAGTTCCTTTATACGTGTTTCCCAAAGGGACACAAGTATGGTCGGTACTCGGTACAAGCTGACCCATCATTGTAACCTACTTCCTCTGTCCTAAAAAAATATAATTATATTTATATTATTCAAATAATTTCAAATTTAATTAAATTTATAGTAACTAGTATTAATATTAATAATTTTTTTATTAAATTTACTATAAAAATACATTCTGTATTTAATCTAAGATACTTATTTTATATCATAAATGTTAGTAATTTTTGTATAGTTTTGGTCAACACTTTAATTATTTGACTCTAAAAAAATGAGAATTACGTTCTTTTTTGATAGAGGGAGTACACTCAAACAATATGCTTATCTCATAACAGTGTACAAGCAGCCTATAAGACCAGTTTCAATGGAGGTTTTATGGCTTAGTTTCCAAAACACTTGTATTTCGGAAACAATGCAGAAGAATTTCATCTCCATGAAACTATCTTTACTCCCATAAAACTCTCATCATCTCTCTCTTCATCAATATAATGCTATATCAGTATATTTAATGTGTATGAAACTTTCATGAAGCCTCCATTGAGACTCCAGTATGACCCCTACTACACACCCTAAATTTGTTGGCGCACCAAAATCCTCCCACCAAACCCCGAGCAGGGCCATAGACCTTTTTAGTGGCGACATGGATCCCTCTCTCCTCCCCCACTCGGCCAAATCTAAGGGTGTGTTGTGCTTCATTGCGCAGGAGCGGCTCCGGCCATGGGCGTCGGTGTGCTGCTCCCCCAGCTCGCCGCTGGGATGAGCAAGCTCCTGCCCTTGGTTCCCTTGGTTCCCTCTCTCTGGTGGCACGCAGTGGAGCCGACAGAACACAACAAGGATAAGAGGGAGGGATGGAAAGACATTGACAGGCAAGTCCCACATGGCAGTGGCTGTGGAAATAAATTTGGGGGCTTTGTTTGGGTGCTAATGCTGGAGTTGGAGCAAAATTTGGGATAACAAAAGTGGGGTGGGCAACCAAATTGAAAATGAGGGTTAGGATTTGTAACATCCTTGATGTTACGAACACTAAAAATGGATCATGTCATCATAAGCATTGCAAAGCATATTTGTTAAGCACATCATGATGCATCAACTTAAAATAAGTTTAATTTGGCTGAATGTGTTTAGGAATTAAAGTGTGCTTATTTTGTGTATGGATGCTTGTGTTGGTATTTAAAACCCTAGTGTGAAAAGTTTCCGAGAGCTTAAGGGGGGAAACCCTAATTTTAAAACCCTGATTTGCCCCCTTTTATGTAATTCAAAAACCAAGCAAAATTTGAAGTTGTGTTCAAAAGCAAAGTTGGAGATCTTGTCAAGATGTACAGCTTTGGTGTTTTGAGTTTTTGAAGTTTCAATGCAAAATTCAAAGTAATTTTGAAAATACAGATTTTCGGAAAGTGTCCCCTTTTCTAATTTGAATCTCCAATTCAAAATCTATTTGGAATTTTAAAAAATGGTCAACATGAAAGTTGTAGGGCTCAAAAAGTTGAACAACTTTCATGTTGGGATTTTTTCAAGTTGTTGAGAAAAATCAAAAGTAATTTTAGAATTTCTAATATGCCCCATTTCAAAATTGGAATTTCCCCAATTTGAGATTTGAAATTCAAACTGTTTTGATTAAATTCATCACCTTCCTTTCGAAATCTGAATTTGAGTCTTAAATGAATGTTGTAGGCAATTTTGTGCTGCACATTTCTTGCTTTGGTAGATTTCTGTGTTTTTATACAAAATAAAAAGTAATTTTGGAAATAGAAAAGGGGAGGATAAGAATGCTACAGTACATCACCAATGGGAGCAGGGCACGGCGACCCTGCTCGGTGGCGTTGCTTCCCCACGTCACCTCGAGCATGGCTGACACGCAGCTGCCTGCTTGGTTGAAGTCACCGTGATATGGACGAGTTGAAGGCATCCTCCACCATCTCCAATTCCCTGACCGGCTTTCTTTCTCTCCGGAGCCGGCAGAAACGCCGCTGCCACCCGCCACCGTGGTCAGCCCTCCTCTGTGCTTCTCCACCACTTCTGAGCAGCTTGACGAAGTCGTGCTGAGTCCCCGATGCTCCCCAACTCTTCTCCTCGCCTTCCCGGCAGCCGGAGCGCCACGTTTTCCCCTAAGCCCCGTCCAGAGTTCCGCCGGTGTCGCTGTTCACGTGGCCATGCCTCCACAGACCACCTCTGGCCAAGTAGAGGGAACCAGAGGGTGTGCGTGAGTCCAGGTGAACTCCCCCGCTGCTCCACTGCCGCCGACGAGCACTCCAACGCCGAAACTGCGATCTCCGACGAGCTGCTCTGTTTCCAGTTCGCGACCAGGGACTTCGCGCGACAATTTGAAGTTCTCCAGGGGTCTAATTGCATAGACCGTGACTCAGGTGAATAGTGCTATAAGGACTTGTTTGTAGATGTTTTGTTGAATCTTTGAAAATTCATATCTAGAGTTTGGTAGCTCCAATTTTGGTGAACCAAATTTTTTTGTGCTCCTTGAAATGTCTAGTTTTTATTAAAAATATGGAACTGACTATTTTTATAGTAAAATAATTAGTTATGAATTATGTCTTTTAATTATGCTTAAAAGGAAGAAATTCATATCTATTGTTGTATAGCTTCTTTTAAGATGAAACTTTTACGGTAGACTAATGATTATGTGTATGTGCTGTGGTTAAGTTTTTAGATTCATTGGATGACATATGATTAAGTTATTAATTTATCTTGTGTAGTGCTTATTAAATAGTTTACAATTAAACTAAAAATGAATAAATGTAAAATACAGTTCCTCTGCCTTTATATGAGGTTGTTATAACATATAGATACATAATTTAGCTATGTGTTTGTATAAATTGTTGAGTTTCTTATTTATCTTGTCGTTACATGCTTCCTTGTGATGGAAATTTATCTTTTTCATAGAAATTGCTATACTTATCCAAATGGCATGAAATTTATACAGTAGACTTTGGAGAACATATATGAGCTGCTGTAGTTTTCTCAGAATTTACTGTGTACTTTTGATATATGGTTATTATTTTGTCTATTTATCTAAATAAATAAATAAAGACATGAAAAGTATTTATTTAGGGATGGCCATGATGTTTTCTAGTATCCCTTTGATGTATTTCAACTGTTGGTGAGCTGGGTTTTGCCCAGGTTCAAGTTTGGAACATAAATGAAATATGATTTCTCTATAATTCAAATGTTAGTGGTTTCTCGACAATTTCTAGAGCATTATGAATTGCTCTAGGTAAATAATGTTGGATATGAAACTTGTCTATAACAAAGTATAGAATTCATGTATCTAGCTGGTGTTAAATTTTGGTGGCATTTGGCTCTATAGTTTCTGAGTTATGCCTGTTTAAATTTAAGTTTCAGAAATGGTTCCTTTCTGTCAAATCCTGGATCAGTTTCTGTAGTTGTGCAATTTCGACCTACTAAACTTATGAATCATGCTTTCATGATAAAATATGAATTGTATTAATTTTCATAAGCTTTCCAAAATGTTATGGATCATGAATTTTGGTGATCTAGAACTCTGGTTATAGATCTATGAAGCTTAAGGTCTGATTCTGTCTAAGGTCTGGACAGAATTGTTTATTCATACTGTTTGGCCATTTTATCTATTAAATCAGTTCTCGAAGATAATAACAAAGTTGTAGAAAATTATCTAAGCTTCCCAGAAAGTCTAATATCACCTTTATTGGATGCTTGGATCTCTAATTATGGTTGAATGAAGTTGCATATATGCTGCTGTCCTGGTTATGTGTGCAAATAGAGTTGATTGTTTTTAGCTAGCCTTTACTTAAATAATGATTAGTTTAATTTCCAAATTAGAATTTGAGTGCTTTTGGGATTGTGTGATGACCTGAGGTCATTAAGGTTAATGACCTTTGGCATTTAATTATTGTTTGATGTTATACTTAATTACTGCCATTAATATTTAATTAAGAATTGATTAAGATAAATAGAAAACCTAATCATTTTAGGTTTTGATTGATCTTTGGGATTGATTGACAACCAGTGGTTACTTGGCATGATATGCTCCCTGGTTATGGATTATTTCATAAATGATCTTTGTTGTCTGATAGCTACACAACCTTGTTTAATAAAGATGATAAAATTTGCTTAGTAGTAATCTATGTTTTGATAGCTAAGTTAGTTTGTTTCTATACCGTGAAGGTAAGTTGTACTCGAGGTAGTTATGTTTGTTGTTATCATCCAAGAACATGTAACCTGTCTTTATCATGTCATGAGCATCTCATTGATCATGCATATGCACTTCTACGTGTAGACTACGCTCCAGAGGAATCTGATCCTCAGTGGGTTGCTTCTGAGTTTGTGGATCCATCTGGTTTTGCTGAGTTGTCGGACTTCCCTTCCGGCCAAGGCAAGCCCCGGACATTAAACCCTATCCTTGTATTTTCATAAAGTTATTTATATCACTTGAGTTAATATGATGCATTAGGTGAATAAGAGTTGAGTGAATCCTACTTGCTGCATTATCTACCTTGATGATTTCAATATTAACCTTGATACTTGTTTTATGAAAATACTTAGTATGCTTAGCCCTGCTTATTAGATAAGTTTTCAAATAAGAAAGTTTGAAGGGTTGTTGTGGAATACTTTTAAGGTCAATAATGTTCAACTTGAGACCGGTCGGTGGACTTGCTTTAAGAATGGAGTCTTAAAGTAGTGTCTCCAACTGTGTCGATTAAGGACCGTACCGTTGTTGGCCTGTTGTGATTGAGACCTTTGAGTACAGCCCACATGCGGTGGTAAGCCTTACCTATAGCTATTCCGATACTTGAGAACGGCTAACCGCGTACTGGGAGTGGAGAGATGGCGAGAGTAGCGTGTACCCACCTTACGGATCTGAGATGACCGGGAAACATCTAGATTGGCTGTAGGATGGTGGTGTACTGTACTCTCGGGTGACGCTGGACCCGTTCTTGTATGGGAGGATCTATAGAAAAGGTTGACGTATGCAAGATTAAGTTCTACATATGTCGTGTGGTACTGAATCCCCAGCTGGGTTTAATCGATTCGAATCGCCGTGTTTCCTCGGATATGGAGCCTCAATCCTCACACCATCATCGTAGTAATAAATGGATCTTTGGTAAGAGAAAGAGGTGGTATGTTTATGAAAGTTTGATAATAGTTTTGGTTAGTCATAAATGATGATCTTGAGTTAAAACTTGAAAGTAGGTTTTACTCTTAGTAAGATTTTATGCAAAAGAAATGCTTGATCTTGATAAAGCTTTACCTTGAATCCCTATAGCCTGCATACCTGAGTCTTCACCTCTTTTCTAGTCGGTTAAGTCTTGTTGAGTACTTTTGTACTCAGGGTTTTATAACCCCTGTTGCAGGTGCTGACTTAGACTGCTAATGGAGGTCATGTCGGTGGGCGCGACATGATTTATCCACCTCTTCTACCTTAGAAGCTTCACCTAGGATGCTTCCGCTACTATACACACCTTTTGGAAATTTAGTTGTTTATATTCCATCATATGTTGTAAGTTGAGTTATAAATCTTCCGCACTCTGATGTAAGTCATTTTTGTAACAAATATTGTAATGTTGTGGTAACTCCATGTTGATCCTGTATGAGTTAAAATGTGGATGATTCGGGGTCCTCCGAGGGCACCCGACAGACTTCTTGAGTCATTTGGAACTCGTGCACGCCGATCAGAAGTCTTTGAGACAATGATGGGTGCATGTGGGCCAATTAATTCAGGAGGTTCTGCCACAGGATTTGAGGGCTACTGCTAAAGTGGCTCTAAAGATGACGATGTTATTCAAATGGTACGCAGAGAGATCCCTTATTTCTCGAAGACAGTCGATACAGTAATATGTCAGCATGATGAAGCGCCTCCCACGCATCATCTCAGCTCACTATTCAAACTACAATATGTATAGCGAGTGGAAAAGCAGAAACAAACGAAGCTAGGAATAAATATGTTGGGACGATTTTGAAACAAACGAAGCTAGGAATAAATATGTTGGGACGATTTTGAGTTATCATCATGTAGGAGATGTTTAGTTTCCCATAAAATACAAAATACAAAATGCCAACTACTTTAGAATGATGGAATGCAAAATACCGAAAGTTTTAGGTTTATGTTTAGTTCTATCTAAAATGCGAAAATTATTGCTCTCATGAGGACCACTTGAGGCTATTTTGGGCTTTTTTTTTTGCTCTTGAGGCTAAAATCCAAAATGGAGAATAACCACCTTTTTTGTCAAAAACTTTATGTGATGTTTAATTCCATTATGCAAAATAATGAACCAAAATCTAAAATTTTTTGGAATAGAAGAGAAACTAAACACCTCCGTAATTTCGGTTTTCCACGTAGACAGGGAAAATGATGAAAAAGTAGAAATTATGCCAAAACTTTGGTGGTACTGAACTAGTTATATGTTTTGATCAGGATTTATTTCATATGCTCCTCTGACTCAAATAAAACACAGAAATTTTTGAATGATCCAAAAGAAAAACCAACATCCGCTGCACACTTGCACTTCACAGAGAGAGGGGCAAAACTTTACGGCAAAGTAATATGATCCAGGGCAAGTGGATCTTGCATCTTCAAAGCTTACCACAGGAATCTGGACTATGGGAGCAGACCACCAGTTTCATTCATATTTTTTTTAGTACGTATCAGGAGTGGCTGTACTGCACAGAAAACATCAACTAGTTGTCTAGATGGCACCTAACCTATCAGCTATCAAGTTCGCTACGAAAATTGTGTACAGATGCAACAGGTTAATGGAAGGATCAAAGGATATTTAAGCTGGGTTCAGGTGCACTAGTGAACTTTACACACCTTTCGCTCCACTAGCCTGACACTTCAGCGCAGCAGATGACCTAAAAAGCGATGCTTTTGTTAAAATTTACCTGAAACACAGCATACCGCTTTTACCTCCAGATCAATGTTTTCTGGTCGGCTGGTCGATCCTGGTCGACCAGCCACCGACCAGGTGATTAATCGTGATTAATCAGCGACCAGGTCGATTAATCGACCCTGGTCGTCCCCTGGTCGTCCCTGGTCGTCCAGGCATATCAGCCGGTCGACCTATATATATACCTCTATATATACACTATATTATACACAATAAAAGAAGCATCAAGACTGCATTACTGTAAACCAACATTCCTCTTCATTTTCAACTCTTTTTATGTAAACCAACATCTCCTTCTTAACTATTTCTGGAGAACTGGGACAACCAACAGCATCTCCATACCCCCCACATATCTGCCCAGTCAAAAAAGCCCAAAAACAGAGCACACAACCTTGTCGTCCATGTCCTAATCGGACGATTAATCGCGATAAGTGGACGACTAATCGGACGACCAGGTTTCTGGTCGACCTGGTCGGGTCGGACCTCCTAATCAAGACCGACCAGGACGATTAATCGCGATTAATCGGACGACCTGAAAACATTGCTCCAGATTCCAGATAGTTGGTCAACCACAAGTCAATTGAGCTGTACCCTGGTTGATATATAAGCAGTACATAAAATTGTTACAGTAATAAATATGGAAAAAAACACGCTTTGTTATGCTCACTGAACTATCATGCAACTACTAGGATTTACTACCAGATACATTGGACAGAAACATCACCGAGATACTTCCCGGAAAACGAAAGAAATTGCAACATCACAGTACCAGTAAAATGTGAAGGACAACAACGGGCATGGAACATGGAAAGGCAAGTCTATGTCAAGCAAAGCATAAAGATGATAATTGACCAGGGGTGAAAAACGGGTAAAATTAGCTTTGTCAAGGCACAAAACTCTGACAAGGTAGTTTTTCAGATGCCGCTCCGTCCCAAAAAGAGTGTTGTTTTTGCTATGAATCTTGACAAATGTTTGTCCATATTCATAGCAAAAAAGATACTGTTTTGGGACGGAAGGAGTACTATAACAAGAAAAACCAAGCGATCCAATGCCAAATGAAGGTCTTCACAGTTCATTTCTAGACCACATCATCACAAGTTCACAACCATCAGCAGAACTATACACTTCAAGATCGATGTTGTTACAGGATTATGGACAATTACATAACATAGTGCAGCAGCAACGATACCACTCATACCAGCAAACTCTCCTTTATGGTTCAGAACTTCTAACTTTGATCTCCATCAGTTTTTCAACAGGCTGTCTGCATATTGGGCATTTATTTGATTGAAATCGTAGAGTTTTTGCGCATTCACTGCATAAACACTGGATAAGAAAGGAACAATCAGATAAAACCTAAGGTAACAAAAGCTAGATCTAGAAGATAAAAGGAACATACATCAAATCATGTACTTACCAAATGTCTACAAGGCATAACAGCAGTGTCTCTTGGTTCTGTCAAGCAGATAACACATTCCTTCCCCGTGTCATCAGCATCAGCATCGGCAACATCTGATTCAGTGGAGTTGACCATACCAAAAATTTCCTGTAGCTCATACCTAACGCCATCAATCCACAAGATTTGCTTCACAACTTTGACTTGAAGGTCGTTGTTATGCTTCTCCAAAACAGCAAGAGTAATCTGTGCACGAGTGGAGTTTACTGATGGGCCACCTTCCTCTGGAGATGGATATGCTTCTGCATAAACAACAAGTGGGAACACTTCCCCTGACGAACTCGAAAGCTCATCCAGAGAAAAGAATCCCAAGTCAACACCAGATCCAGAGGGCTGGATAAACCTTTGGGCCAACCCTTTCTCGAAGGGTATCTTTGTTGGCGTCTGTAATTCTGGGTATATTGAAGAAAAACTACAGTCCTTTTCTTCCTTGGCAAAGTAATATATAGTCACACTGCAAAAGATATGGACAAGTTCAAGTGTCAACTGATGTAAATGGTAACTAAACACTCATATTAATAGGAGAGCAATGCCTAGGATGACTAGACAGTCAAAGAAAGTCCTCGACAACCTAAAAGAAAATGACAACTATGCCCTTTTGGATGGCAACTAGCATGACTAGGCAGCCATATTGGCAATGGAGATTGAAGTTGCTTCCTCAAAATGGAAATGGAGACCAGCGTTGCATGCATGGCAAATTTTCAGCTGCTGCCACATGCCCCTTCTGCCTAAAAGTTTAGGCTTTAAGCACAACTGGTTGAGCTAATTAGGACTACAAAAAGTAGACGTAAACGATTTTACACAGTACCTGATGGCTGCAAGTTCGTGCTCAGCAGCTAGAGCTAGTAAACAAGCATGGATACTCTTTAAATATAGCTATTTATAGCATCTATTATCTAGGTAAGTAGGTGGACATTGTTGAGCACTAGAGCTCTTGAGCCCTTGGAATTTTTTAGTAAAATGCCATTTCCACCCATGCTGCACTAGTTCGAAAGGGAAATGATGTGTGATTTTTCTGAAGAAATATTTTTCAGTAGTCTCTTAAACAATTTTTTCTAAAGAAATTTGCTAGGAGCTGGTAGCCAACCAGCTACATGTCCAATCCCAAATTTGATTTTTCTATTAAAATTTCAACAACCTAACTAAAGAAACTGCCCAGCAGTAACAACAGGATTTTGACCACTGGTTGCACTAACAATATAAACAAAATGTGGTGGTTACTGTGGTTAAACATGAAGTCGTGTAATCTGTAGTTCAGATTGCAAAGAATTTTAAGCTAGGAATAACAAACATAAGAATATGATAAACCTGAGGAAGAAAAGAAAAATTAAACTATTCTTGTTCTTCCCATATACTCCCTCCGTTCTTTTTTACATGTTGTATTAGGTTTGTCCTAAGTCAAACATTTGTATCTTTGGCCATCGATATAAAAAAACTATATAGATTCACGGCATAAGATTTATTTTTTAGATTCACTATAAGAAATACTTTCATAATATGTAAATAAATATGTTGTGAAATTATAAGAAATTTTTTAAATGGATGGTCAAAAGTAATAATGTTTGACTTAGGGCAAGACTAATGTGACATGTAAAAAAGAAAGGAGGGAGTAGCATTCTGGGTAAGTCATTAAACTTCTGAAAGTGCTACTCTAGTCTCACTTAACTATTCATCTGCTTCTTTTCTCTCAGTAATTTATTATGGAAGTGGAGAACAATTACTGATCTACGAGCTTGAAGCATTATACAAAACAATAAGTCAGCAATTGTAATAAACCACCTAGAATTTGCTAAACGAAAGCATATCCCTCGTCTTATAGCTCCATTGTTAGTATTCTATTTCCAAGCTGCTGGATCGCCAATCTTATTACTGGACTTTCTAAGAAAGGTAGGTCATGAGCTTTGGTCTAAAATCGGTAACTGGCTAAGTTCTATTAATCATTAGCCACCTACATGAAGCAAATTATAAATCTCAAATTCCAGTGCAGTAGCCACATAATTCAGGTCGGCCAAACAAAACAAACACTACCGTTACCATTACATTACAGTGTTTTTAAGACACATACAGTAGCAACACCAGCACAAGCCGACCTCACCTGCCGTCGGTTATCGCGTCGAAAGTGAAGGCGACGAGGCGGCGGTCGGGGTCAGCGTCGTCGGGCACGAGCCTGATGGTGTCCTTGTGCAGATTGACGTAATTCTTCACCTTCTGCGCCTGCTGGTGCTCCACGAACTCGGGCGGAGGCCCCGTCAGCGCGGGCGGCTGCGGCTGCGGCGGCGGCGCGGGCGCGGGGTGCCACGGGCCGTGGTACGCGTGCGGGGGCGGCGGGTGCGGGTGGTAGTAGTACGAGGAGGGCGGCGGCGGAGGGGGAGGACGGTGGTGCGGCGGCGGAGGGGGAGGCGGCGGGTGGTGGTGGTGCGGCGGCGGCGGCGGCGGGGGCGGGTAGGAGGAGTAGTGGTGCGGCGGCGGGTAGTAGTCGTCCCGGCGGCGGCGGCTGGATGACGCGCCCATGGAGCCCCCGCGCGGCGCCGAGTAGTTGCCGAGCACGCGAGGAGGGAAAGCGAGCGGGGCCCGGAGAGTCGACTGACGCTTCCGCAGGGGGAGGGGGATTTACTAGGCGTGTCGCGGGGGCAGGCACGGCAGGCGGAGCGCGTCGTCGCGGGCGGTGGAGTCCGTCGTCTGACGCGACGGGCGAGCGGAAGGGGAAAGGCAGGACGGACGGGCAGGTCGCGGATTGACTTTTCACGGCAGCTCTGCCTACGGTGTTTCCGGGTGCGTTTCCCACAAGGTTGCGCGTTGGCGGTTGCCTCTGACGGTGGCCGCGACGACCGCGGAGAGGGTGAGCTAACCAAAGCGGCTGCCGTGCTCGTGCTCGTGCTCGTGCTCGGCGCGCGCGGCCACGGCAACGACGGTGTTGTTGCGTCGTCGTCGATGGCGAGGGCAGGAGAGGAGGGTGCTCGGAAGTTGGAACCGTCGACGGACGGGTGCGTGCTGTGGACACGCGGTGCCCCCACACGTACGATTTTGGCGAGGAAAGTGTAACGACGGGGCTGACAACGTTGTAGTCAGACACGTACCTGAAAATGTTGTAGCAGCAACGATGACAGTCGTTCGTTCGACACGGTTTGCCTTAAATGTTCAGGCCATAGTAGATAGTACCCAACTAGCCATTAGGCCTTGTTTACTTAAAAAATTTTGTAAAATTATATAGATTTTTCATCTCATCGAATCTTACGGCATATACACGAAGCATTAAATATAAAATAAAAAAATAACTAATCACAATCTAATTAGTCTATAATTAGACAATATTTGTTTAGTCAAGTTGGGCGATGCTGGTACACGACGTTCGATCTGCAATGTGAACCGCTTGTAGTATTAAACGAAGACGGCATGAAAGTGCTTCCTCGAGACTAACCACCCACATTAAAAAAAAACAATCTCCATCCGATCAAAGTCGTGCATGAAAGTGAGATTTTGGCCATTCACAGGCACAACAAAAATGAACTTCATTGTAGAGCTCTTTGACGAGACCGACTCAGCCCGAGACGTACACTCTAACATGACTACACTAACAAATATGTGATCCTTCCTTTAGGAGCAAGGGCTGTGAATGGTCCTTCCTTTCGGAGCATTTGAACGGTGGAGGTCCTTCCTTCCGGAACATGGCGATCGATTAGGATATCAAAGTTTTTCGATCACTTGCAATAACTTCCTGCTGGTGCACAAATACACAAAAGCGAAACACCCAACGTAAACCATGTTCCTTGCTTTGCTGGACATGTTTGTTGTTTCCTCATTTCACTTTTTGTCAATAAAGTCCGATGTAAAGCCATGTTGCTTCCATCTTTGAATCTAACAGAAGCTTGAGTGGTAAGCTTCTCATCATTGCGTGCTATACTGCCAACTGCCAAGTGTCTGGGCCAATCGACCTTGCAACACCACGAGCTGTAACCCCATAAAAATTTCCAATTCATGCTTTTTATACAAGACCAAAGTGGAAACTATGGTTATCTCAAATATTGATAAACCTTGGCAGAAAAGTTGAAGTACCTAGTGGATGGTGTCATCATCACCAATGTATCTGCTTAGGCGCTTACATACTCTTAAGCACCATATCTCCTCAGAACTTTGCTTAGTGCTGGCATCACATTGTACGCTTGATATGATCTTCTAAGCTCAATGATTGAGCCCACCTGAAATCATCATTTTTCACATAATTCATTGCTATACTAAATGCATGCAAAACTTGCGGATAATTATCAAATCCAAACTTAGCCTTAAATGTCTAAGTGAATAGATTCCAGTATGTTGAGGTTCACATTATAAAACAAAAATATGGAAAAACATTTCAGATTCTTCTGTGAAGGCATTAGAATTGAAGCCACATGGTCATGTATGGACAATTCAGAATTTTAGAATCTGTTCCCATTTCCAAGATGGCAAACCACCGCAGAGGCCAACATAGACAAAAAAAGGCTGATGAAGATGGCATAAGGGCACTCCCAATACAAGACTCTATCACAGAGTCCAAGGCAATTAATTACATATTATTTATGGTATTTTGCTGATGTGGCAGCATATTTATTGAAGAAAGAGGTAGAAAAAATAAGACTCCAAGTCTTATTTAGACTCCAAGTCCACATTGTTCGAGGTAATAAATAATTTTAGACTCTATGATAGAGTCTGCATTGTGAGTGCCCTAATAGCTGCAGTTCAACAACTAATTTTCATGGTAACAAGTTACAAGTGTGCCTGAGATGTACTCACAATAATCAAGACTGATGTGAACCCTATTGAAAACCCTTCATTTATTTGCCTGAGATATCGGTCAAGCAATAAAGAGGAAGTTGCAAGCAAGCTTAGCAGTAGACCTCCTGGAATGTAAGAGATTATTTTTTTTGCTTAGAGAAAAAGGCACAAAGTGCAGAAGGAGGATAAATCATAACAAAATTTGACAATGTGGTAAAATTTCTTCAAGGACACCTACCCCAAAAACGCGTTGATGTTTGTATCTTTGTAAGGTAGTCTACTGTTGCTCTTCCAGGCTTTATCCTTGGTACCCTCGCACTCATCTTATTCAGGTAATCAGATATCTCTTTGGGTAAGTTAGCCTGGAACAAAAGTTTCGCAGATAAAATAGGTGCAAATACGCATGCATCCCAATAAACTGACTATCAGTTGCTGAAAATATTAAGAACTTGAGTGCTATGACACTATAGGACTGAGATCATTATAATCTCTGCCATGTGCATTGTCCATCAGTGTTCCATATATGCGAGTTGTACTTGGTCCCACAATTACTAGTCATACAGATAACAGGCAACCATAAGAGATTAAAAAACCTTAATCACAAGATAATATAATGCACAATTTTTTTTTAATCTAAGAAAGAAAGTATCTTAAAATTAAACATGTAAGCTAAATCTTTGTGAACAGGTGGCATTTCCTTAAGCATGCTGATATTGCTTATGGAGAACTAGGGAAAATATATCTGAAAGGATGTAGCCATTAAATACATACAGAAAGTAGAACATCAATGGAATTGTGGGGATATTCATATCCCAAGCAACAGTGGCATAAGAATAAGGATTTGCTGTCACATGCTATTGAAACGCAAGATTAGCAAAAGCAGGTAGATAGATAAGATGTAAAATTTGTAAACCACTGGTGAAGTGGAAGATATTAGAAGCAAGAGTAATTTTGCAGACATTAGAAGTTTTTAAGTATACATGGTTATTAAAATGAGACACAAACTTACAATATCAAAAATATTGAAGACGAAGACAAGAAAAGCATATGTCGAGTAATAAACCCAGGGAGTACCACCAGTTGAAGTCTTTGGATTCAAAATTTCCCTCAAGTTTTCCCAAAAGGGCGAGGCAAAAATACTGCAAATATTCCACATTACAATGTTAGGGGAAGTGAATAGACAGAAATGAAACACACTATGGTTTACCTGGCCATGATGCTTGGAAAAGCTAGCAAGTATGAGGTTGTAAGCAAGGGCTGCATTCCAGTCGGATTGATGTTGAAGGGGATATATGGCTCAACCTCTGTAACTGGGGTGCTTTCATTCCTACAAAAGAAGGGTGAAATGGCTCAAGTATTTAATTTTATCTGAAAAACAATGCAGTACAAAGAATAAGAAACAGTTTAACATTAAATTATTTATAACAAGTGAAATACTAATATGTTCTATTGTTACCTGAATGTCACTTGTAAATTCAAAGAAAGACGAAACAGTAAAGTGTAAAACTATTCGTACGGATATCATATAAAAATAAATCACAAAAGAAAAAAATTTCTACCCTGCACCAGAAGCTAATTTAAATCCGTAGTACTGAAGTTTTATCTTCCTGCATCCTTCAGTCACCAGCACAGCCCCCATGGTGAGAATCATAAAAATTCCAGCTACTCCCAAGACGTAAGGCCAACAATAGGAAAAATTCCCTGTTTCAAAGAAAATGACAGAAACTAAAACTCCCAACGTACAGATAAAGAGGGTACAGGCCAAAGCTGAAGGTATGGCAGTGTGGTTTCAGGATAATTCCCTGAAAATATGTTCCAGAACACTTACAGAAAGAAACAAGGCAATACAAATGAACACCAAACGAAGTCATATTAAAAAGGCATTACAGAAAGTTGACAAGCTCAAGTTCAGAGAGCTAACCTGAAAACTGAGTTATCATCTTGTGTAGTGTATCTGTGTAGCCAGTCAAAATTCCCACACAGATAATCAAAGATGAACCATGTCCTGCAAATAAAAATATAGAAGAAACAATGAACACACAAGCTTTGTAGGTTGGTGGCACAAGACGATTAGAAGAGTTAAAAAGGAGCACAAAAAAGGAGTGAACACTCTAATTATTTTTGGCGCCTGGATTATATGGAAACATAGAAATGCTTGTGTGTTTGAGGGGGCTTCTCCTTCAGTTAACACGATTTTGTGTGAACTGAAGGATGAGCACAGCTTATGGCGCATGGCTGGTGCAAACAAACTGCAGGGGCTAGGGCTTTCTATTGCAATCTAGGGCAGTTGAGCGGTTGAGTCCTGTGTGTTGCTATGTGCAAGAGCTTTAAGTTTGTGTAATTGCCTCACTCATATTTGGTCCCCATATGAGTGAGGAACCTGTTGAGGACCACCCCTTCTCTTTAATGCAATGAAACACAGCTCTCCTGCGGTTTCAAAAAAAAAATGCTAACCAAGCAGAACATGATAGACACATCAATAATAACATTATCATCTGTTTCATGTTGGACTCGTCAATCAAGCCAATGACTCCTAACTCAAATACATGGCTTGTTTTTTTCTTAAGAGCCCAGTACCAGCAGATCAAGTAGTTGGAACAAAAGGATCAGCCACCAAAAATAACAGGCAGATAATTAATTAATTAATTATTTTAGCCTTTCAGGAATGAGAAGCTCCCCATACATTAAAACATCCATGAGCCCTTCCACAATATAGATCTGCAAACAAAATTGTCCCCCCCCCCCCCCCCCCACACACACACACAAAAAGAGAGAGATATTTTCTCATAGTTTCAGTTTATTTGGTATCGAGACAAATATAGCATATCAAGGTTCTTCTAAACAATTAATTATGCCCAGCATCGATATATGTGTAGAAGTTCATACTAGACATAATACATTCGGAGCATGGACAGGTTATAATAAATTACAAATATGCATGAGGTAAAGTATTACCAAATCCAGATTCTGTTATGGTGTCACAAATCCATGTCATTGACATTGCACCAAGAACAAGCAAAAGACTTGTTATAATTATATGCTTAACCCTGTAACAAAAGAATAAAAATAAATAGAGCTGTAAACATAGTAAATGAGTATTCATATTTCCTACTGTTCAAACAAATTAGGATTAATAAAAACTTTGGTCCCTCAAATTACTTATTGCCCTTACAGCTGATAATGCATCAGCATGAAAAACAAAGGAACAAAACAATGAGCTGATGGTGGCGCGTGCCAGCATGCTTGTGGGGAAGGAGTACTTTGAAGAAAATAAATTTGCACCAAAAGGTAGTTTACCTGTAACTTGCAGCATATACTGAATACTGCAGGGAATAGCATGACACAGTAAAAGCAGCCACAGTTGCAAAACACAAAGAAAGCCACCATCTACACACAAAAGAAAGGATTCAAACTAGATGAAATGGTATGTCAAAATCCAAATAATTTCCAGGGAAAACAAACTGGTCTCACTGTTCAAGATAGACAACTAAACACACATATAGCCTTTTAACTTCTCATGTCCGTCTAATCCTTCCTTGCGGAGCTTTTCAAGTGATGGAAGAACATGACAGAGAACCTGAAACAGATACCTTTTGTTATGTTTATTTTCAATAAAAATAAACCAGTTATTGTAACAACAGTATCAAAATAACAAGATGCATTTTTTATGAAAAATCAAATGCCATAAAAAGAGTCTAACTTGTGGTGTTCCAACTAGGTCTGTGAAAGGGAACATATTGATTGGTAAACTAACATGAGTAGATCCAAAATGATCTGTATTCTGCTCAATGTAACTTGTGCTTATTAGGCAAAGCGAAAGTGTGAAACATATAGCAACCTTTGGGGCCTAAAGTGTTAAGTTATTGAAACTAGAGCTCATATACCTAAATAGATAAATGTTAAAGGATGCATGGTACAACTTTCTTAAGGATTTACGTGCGAACAATTTCCAAGCCTCAAATAGCAATTTACCAACTCTGAATGTTTTTCTTTTTTTTGGGGGGGGTGGGGGTGGGGGGGGCTTCTCTACCAAAATTCTGGGCTTCTGGCCTATGCGTCAAGCACTCTGGCAGAGTACGTGCATGTTTAAGGATTCACTTATCAACCAAGGTCATGGAATTGGATATAGTAGTAAGAATAGGGTGTAACGTCCCGCCTCCACGAGGCCGGGCCCGCTTACATCTGGCAGCTTTTCTAGGACATAGTCAGCCCTCACAGACCAACACCAGTCTTTTCTGACAGTTTGTCCTCACTCGTGCGCACCCAGGAAGAACTTCCCAGTCGACCCCCATCCCTAAATTTCTCCCCCTAAATTTCTCTAGGCCAAGCACACTTAACTTTAGAGTTGTTTGGAGATGGGCTTCCGGAATTAAGCCCTGCGCCGGGTGTTACATCCTCACCCCCTTAAGAGACTAACGTCCTCGTCAGTCAACCCAAAGCCAGGAAGGCTCTGATTCCATTCTGTAACGTCCCGCCTCCACGAGGCCAGGCCCGCTTATATCTGGCAGCTTTTCTAGGACATAGTCAGCCCTCACGGACCAACACCAGTCTTTTTTGACACTTTGTCCTCACTCGTGCGCACCCGGGAAGAACTTCCCGGCCAGTCACTCATCCCTAAATTTCTCCAGGCCAAGCACGCTTAACTTTAGAGTTCTTTAGAGATGGGCTTCCGGAAAAGAAGTTGCAACTTGTTGGTATGAGTCTCCTATTAATCCTATTAAGCCCTGGGCCGGGTGTTACATAGGGCAAGTACATTGATACATTAGCAGTCTTGGAGGTCATCTCATGCAGTGCCACATAGAATTATTTTGTGATGAGAGAGGGAGGTGAGAGAAAGAGGTGTCATAAGCAAAAATTTAGAACTTTGAGACAACTCTTTCACCATTGTATGACTTGATGTCATGCAACTCACAAACAATGTATATGATGTCCTTTGGAGTACCAAAAGAGATTCTCAAGAAGTTAGATTTTATATAGATCTAATTTCTTTTGGCAAAGGGGACAACCATAAGAAGAAAAAATAAAGAGTTATAGACTGACAAAATGGGGAGTTTTATGCCTACCAAAGGAACAAGGTGGCTTAGGAATCATAGACCTTGTGACTCAACATGATTGCTTGCTAAGCAAGCACTCTTTATATTAATCAATGAAGATGGAGCTTGGCAATAACTTCTTAGAAAGAAATATTTGAAAAACAAAAGTATAGAGGAACACATTGGAAACCAAGAGATTCACACTTTTGGTAAGGCCTTATGAAATTCAAAGATCGTTTCCTAGATTTATCTTCTTTTAAATTGCATAATAGGGCCCTTGTTAGGTTCTGGGAGAACAAATTGTTTGAAAACTTGGCTCTCAAAGAACAATACTCATCTATATACAATATTGCTAGGGGAAAAAAGTATTGCAGTTGCTCAGGTTTTTAGTTCTAGACCACTTAATTTTACTTTCGGTAGAGTACTAGTTTGTGACAAGCTAGCCAAGTGGAATGAATTGGTCTCAAGAATAGCATTTGTGCAATTTGATTGCTAACAAGATTCAATTAAGTGGAACCTCAACAACCAGGGATATTTCTCAGTTCAATCAATGTATAAATACTTAGTGAACCAACTTGCAATGCCTCTAGAAAGCAATATGGAGGTTGAAGTAACCCGTTAAAATTAAAATATTCATTTTGTTGTTTCTGAAGGGTGTAACTTTAACCAAAGATAACCTTGTAAAGCGCAATTGGAGAGGTGATGAGAGTTATTGCTTTTGCAACAAAAAAGAAACTATTCAACATCTTTTTTTTCAATGGCCACGTAGCACACTTTGTTTGGTGCTTTTGGTTTACGCCCACCAAGAAACCCTGTTAGTTTTTTGTTCCTTGGCTTCAGCAAGTAGATCAAAACTTGCGCTCTCAAGTTTGTGTGGGAAGTGGGAACAAGCACAATCATTTCGTCTATTTGGTTCTGCTGAATGACTTGGTTTTTGACAAAAAGATACTATCTTCTTATTTACAGGTTGTTTTTAGGGCTACTCATTGGATATGTTTCTAGTTCATCTTAGACAGCGGCAATGGAGAACTTTGCCAAACATGGTGGCGGTCTGCAAATAGGCTTACTTGTTAGATTGCTATCCTTTTTTACATCTTATATGAACTTTTTAAGAGCTTGCTTTTATAAGCTAGAGCCTGAATTTGTAATAATTTTTTGTTGAGTGCATAACTTATGTAGAGATCAGAATAAAACTTCATTTTTTCTTTAAAGAAACGCAACTCAAAAACTTTCCTTTGCTCATTGCACAAATTAAGAATTAACTAAAAAATATGCAAGAATTTGTCACTGGCAAGTGGCATATATAAGCACATCAGGGACCAAAGGATAAGAATTACCAAACCTGCATGACAATAGATGCTGAAATTTGATGACTGATCCCCAGCTGGAAAAACGAAAGCTTCAATTCTGAGGAGAAATCACCTAGGTCATCTGCACAAAGGAAGGTAGAACTAGAGGCTATTAGCTTCCCCAAACAAAACCCCGTGCACAACTCGCCAGCATGTAACCCGATGGAGGAATGGAATAGACCTGCAGGAAGCGGGGAGAAGCTGAGGTAAGAGTCTGGGATGAGGCGGCGGTCGAACCCTGGGAGCGGGATGAAGTAGCCCACGCGGCTGAGCACGATGAGCGCGGCAGTGACGGCCAGCCGGCGGCGGATCTCGCTGCGGAAGAAGGCCTCCGCCGAGCCCTCCGCCACCGCCCCAAGCCGCGCCAGGTCCAGGAACCGGTTCCGGTACCCCGTGCGCTTCCGCCCCGCCGCCGTGCCACCACCTCCCTCTCCATGCGGCGGGACCACAGCGGACGCCGCCGAAGCACTGGCGAAGACGGCGAGGCGTCGAGGCGTGCGGAGCGGCCGCTGGAGCGTACCGTCGAGGAGGAGACCATAAGCACAAGGGGACGGGTGTTTGGGGGCGAGGCGGCGGGGCAGCTGGGTGGGGAGCGCGCGGCGCGAAGGGAACGGGAGTGAGGAATGCGCCAGCGCGAGAGAGGGGGACATGACGGCGACCGCCGGTCGCGCGGCGGGGGGAAGGGGTCGAGGTCCGCGGGGGATTCGGGGGATGCGGATTGGAATCCTACCTCCAGCCCGCCGGCGGCAACGACGGGAACGCTCGGCTCCCTCTAGCGGGTGACTTGCTCCATCGGGAGCGTCGGCTTCGGTTTTGCACCCTCGAATCGAATCCTCGATTGCACGGTCACGATCAGAACCGTGCGTCGCGTTAATTTTCAAAGCTTTTGATTGAACGAATTCTCAGGTGGAAAACTTTAATCTAAACAACTAGTTTAGACACTAAACTTTAGTCATACATAAGATAACAGGATTCAAACAAGCCTATGCATATAAGGTTACAAAAATCCTTGCTGCCTTTTGAGCTTTGGACCCAGTGGTGTTGGTTTGTACATGAATTTTACACGAAGAACTTGGAAACGAAATTTTCCTACAAGTCTCGTTTGGTTTGGGTAGCAGCTAAACTTTAGTTTATTTAGTCATTTTTAGGAAGCACATGGATTAAAAGAAGCCAAACTTTAGTCTCCTAAGAGCATCCCAACCGTTTTGCATAATTAGTTTGGCAAATAAGAAAGTTTGCCAAGTCCCAAAAGAATATAGCAGAGGTGAAAAAAGACAATCTCCAATGGTTTGGCATTAATCACTTGGAAAAAGATAAAATTATAGACCCATAAAATTTTTTTGCCGAGCTTTTCTCGTCCTCGTGCACGTTGGAGAATGTTCACGGCAAAAAAGTTTCCGCCGACGCGCCGTTTCCAGAGTTTGGCGGCTGCAGTAGTCCCTGCCGGCAAAAAAAAAAGAATTGTGACCATCTTGCAGGAGACCGCATCAAGGCGTGCAGCTGGAGTTTGGCGGCTGGACTCGTGCCTGAGTTTGGAGATCACATCCAACCGGCGATGGAAAGTTTCTGCAAAAATCTGGCGGCGCGACGCCGCCGCAGAAGACGCGCGATCTCGACCGGAGCTACGGACTTTGCACGAGTTTCTCAGATGCCAACCGAGGACGGGCCTGGCATATATGCCAATTCTTCTCTTCTTTTTGCCAAGTTAACAAAAATGCAAAGCCTAATTGTCAAACCATTGGATAGATGTTTTTAGGACTTTTTGGCAAATATATGAATGCAAAGTCTATTTGCAAAACGGTTGGGGATGCTCTAAGGGGAGTTAAACTGGACTAAATGGAGATAAACTTCACTTTTTAGTCCCATTTAACCAAACATCCCGACTAAAAGGCTACAAGGCCTGTTTTAGTCACTTAAACCATACACCCAATAACTAAAGTTTAATTTATAGTTTAGCTATTAAAATTTAGCAAGGTGAAACTAAACAGACTCTTTATGTTGATATAGAACCATGATGCATGGGGAGGTCATGGGCTCGGTCTTGATTGGAGTCATCAATGCATGTGTGCTAAATAAACATAATTTTATTACCATCTCGTCGCCGCAACTAAAGAAACGATTTAGGCCTTGTTTAGTTTAGTTTTTTTTTAATTTTAGATACTGTAGTATTTTTGTTTTTATTTGCCAATTATTGTTCAATTATGGACCAACAACACTCAAAAGATTCATCTCGTGATTTACAAGTTGTGCAATTAGTTTTTGTTTTCGTCTATATTTGGTGATCTAGGCATGTGCCACAAAATTCAATGCGACGAAAAGTTTTAAAAAAGTTTTTAGCTTCGGGATGAACTAAAACAAGATTCTTTACGGTATCAGATTCTTTACGGTAGCTCACATAGATGAATGATACAACTTAAACATGGGCCTATTTGGTTTAGGTTTAGCCCGATCAGGCTCTCTATTGATCGAACCTATTTGGCCTAAATTATTAGATATTTTGATTTGCATTTTTTCTCCGACGAATACATTTTTGAATAGTTAATTATTTGAAATTGATGCTAAGGCATAGTGGAACACATAACATGTGCCAGACGCAATAGCAGGGGCGAAGGTAGGTAGGCAGCAGTGGGTGCTAATGCACCACCCAAGAAATATAAAAACAGTGAGATTGACTAAAATTTCACCATACATGCACCACTCAACAGACATATTTATGCACCCACGAGGCAAGTGCACCACCCTCAAATTTGCTCTAGCTTCGCCACTGCGCAATAGTTAAATAAATCTAATCCATAACGTGTTGTGTTGTTCTGTTCTGGTATACGTTTTATACACCTGAAAAAACAAGTTGTATGTCTCGTTACAACATACAAATATTTTTGCTTAAAAATATATCACATGATGAATATTGTGATACTTATTTAGTACTCCCTCCATCCCTTATTAAAATCAATTTCTATAGTCATCTTAAATTATTTTTTAATATTTGACCAAACTTATAGAAAAAGCACAAAAGACTGTTACACCAAATAAGCATATCATGATAATATAGTTTAGGATGTATCCAGTATACTAATTTAGTGCCATAGATTTTGATGCTCTTTTTTATATATAAATTTAGCTACCAAAGTTTGTCAAAAGACAACCGTAGAAATTGATTTTTTTTTCAGAACTAAGTTATTATATAATAAATATTATTTCCTTTTTATATACATTTAAATCTAATATTATTTGATTGAGTTCGCAACATTCTAGTACGTGAGATTTGCACTCGTTACTGATGGTGCTATGCATGCTGTAGTATATCTTTTAAACGCTACTCCCTCTATTCTTAATTATAACAAATCTTAAGAATTTTAAAGACTGAACTTAAGTTTGATTAAATTTATAAAAAAAATTACAAAATTTATAACATCAAAATATACTACGAAAATATAATTAATAAAGAATCTAATAATATTTAGTTAGTATTATAAATATTTTTAGCTTACCTTATAAATTTGATTAAATTTGAGATCGTTTCCCCCTCTAACATTTATGGATTGTAAATTGGGATTGGGGAGTAACCGATAATAAAAAGTGGTGACCTGCACCACCACACGCACCACGCTGACGCTCGCGCGGCCACGCGGTAGGCGCCGGCAGCGACGGTCGACGATCACCACACAGGCACACACAGCCACGCGAGCGGCGAAACTGCGGGAGCCGCTGCCTATCAGAAGCTACAGCAATGCGATGATGTCCGCCGTCGCATCGTCTTTCCCGTCGCGCGGCCACGCGGCCCCGTTCGGCGGCTCGAGGGCACTGCCACCGCCGCCGTCTACGCGGCGCAGCACGTCCCTCCGCCGTCCGCGCGTCTCGGCGCTCGGTGGGGGCCTCGAGGGAGAGGCGGGGAAGATACTGGATCCGCGCGCCACGCCGTTCCAGATCCTCGGCCTCGACGCCACCACCGCCTTCTACTCCGCCGCCCAACTCAAGGCCGCCTTTCGCGCCCGGGTAGAGTAACGCTCACTTGTTTATGGGGAGATTTAGTCGATTGCTACTTGCTAGTGTATCTAAAGAACTTGCGTATGTACCGCCATGATTTCCTTTAATCCTGGTGTTTGGAACCACCATTTTTGAGTGTTGGTTACTTTGTGATTAGGGGAAGAAGGCACCGAGTGCCACGGTATAAAAGGAACTCATAGATTGTCCAACTTACTCGCATTATGCCCTCTTCTCCTTATTATACGTATATATTTTTTAAAAAAGAAACATTTCCATAAGAATAAGTAACATTTTGTTGTGTTATAAACTGTGGGGGTGTAAGGTGAGCTTTTGCTAAGCCAAAGCTGCTTTCTATTTTTCTGGTCTAACAATACTGCCACGACATAACATTGGGAGCTCTGTACAGGTGAAGGAATTCCATCCTGATGTTTGCAAGGACCCAGAAAACGCAGATTTAATAATGAGGCGAGTGATCGAGGCCTATCAGGTAACTCTGTGTACTTTACTTGTGTGTACTATACTTGTGTTTTGTACAAGTGCTTATGGATGCTATCATAATAACCACGATCAAACATCATCAAACAATTACAATTCACAGCGCAAATGTGACCTCAAAGGATTCAGAATTGTGAAGGAACTTTTGAGATAAAGCCACAAACAAGATTATGTGCAATCTAAAGTTCGATAGAAATATCCATGGCTATGTTTAGTTGGTTGATTTTTACTGGAGGGAGTCAGGAAGTGTTTCCTTAATTTTTTTCACCTTACATATCACTATTAGTTACACTGTTTTGTTTCACACACAGATGTTATCTGGCAACCAAGAAATGATGGTTGAAAGGTAGAGAATACATCCATCAGCTTGCATTCTAGACATATCATGTTATGAACCTTTTATATACACTTGTTTAATAATAATGGGCCTCTCCTCCTTTCTTATGGATTTTCAGTGATAGATTGGGTTGTAATTGGCAGTTATCATGGCAATCCTGAATATGTTTTGATCATAGTAATTGAAGAGCTGTAATTATTCCTGGTAAACTTTATAATAACTACCAGTACACTCAAATTCTGAAACATTTGTGGATCAAAATAGTTGGATAATTCTGCACTAGCAATGGGGTTGCCTGAGGAGAATATATGAGAAAAAGAATAAGAACTACTTGATTCATAGGTATTGCAGATAGTATGCAGTGAAAGGTCCATTATATAATCATGATTTGCACCATATAAGTTGCCATTGCCACTTCCTTTATAAGAAGAGGATGAGGTAAAACCTAGTATGCATCATGTTAAGTACATTTGTTGCTTGTGCTGAAAATATATTTTGGTTTGTTCTACTCAACAAACTGGCAGTTATATTTTTAAGGGGAAAATCTGGAATTAATCAGTGGGCTTAGTTACCAACTCATCTCTCAATCCATATTCCAAAATCCAAACCTATTGAGGATTTTATGTTCTTTATCCACTTTTCAATTTCATTATGACACTGTAATTTCTAATTTCTGCTTTTGTGAATGCTTTTTTAGGCATCGAAAACTAAGACAATAGGGATCTATTTTTCAGTAGCCTCAAGGAAATCCTACTCATGTGCTTATGTTACAATATTGTGCAGGAATAATGTTGACCCATTTGATGAACCTGAGTGTGAAGCTCGTGACATATTTGTCAATGAACTTCTATGCATTGGCACTGGTACTTGTGCTTGTATTGCTTCAGTGTTAAGGATGAAGGTTTTGTGAATCGGCCTTGTTGTTGACCATAGTATTGTTATAAGAATAAGGTTTGCTGCCAACTTCGAATTAGGTATTAGTGTCAGAATTGGCACCAGAAAACTAAAGTTTCACATAAGTTTATCATTTTTCTAATCTCCCTAACTATAAGAGATTAATCACCATGCTGTGCTAACTGGCACACAAGGTACCTATTTTTGTTGAACAATGCTGTAGTCCTTATTTAGAAGCAGAACATTACACATAGGATTGTGTTCCTTCCTTTGATGCAACCGAGTTTGTTCACTTTCCTAGTTTTTACAGACTTTATAGCCTATACATTGGGGACATAGGCCTTTCGTGTAGTTGTTCAACACAAATCATATGGACATATTTTGTCAACTTTATCTGACAGATTACAATTGTTGATGTCTACTGCAGGATGCCCATATTCTTGTGTTAAAAGGGCACCTCATGTGTTTTCATTTTCAGATGATATTGGTACAGCTCGTGCAATATCTCAAGGTAGGTCCACCAAAACCACTTGGCTTAATTGGCCCACATAGTAGTTCCATTAAGCAGTTTATAAGTATGACCACACCTTTACCTTTTCTAAGAAAAAGTTCAACCCTTTTATTTGCAGGTAATGGAGAAGATGACCTTGTTCAGCTTGCTGTTGGGCAGTGTCCAAGAAAGTGCATATACTATGTGACACCATGCCAACGCACTATTTTGGAGGATGTTCTTGCTAGGTACATATCCTCTCTCATGAGCTACTTTTTTTTGTCAGTTAGGATGATGGTAAAGAGCTGATTTATGGTAAGGAACCACCTGATTCTAGATGAGGTGGTGCATCATGAGCTCATTCGTCAAATTTGGTGGAATGACTCTATTTCTCATACTAGTACTAATTATTTGTTTGTGAGGAATAGGGTGGTGATGAATCAACTCATTTCATTCTGTTATGGTCGTGGGTATTTTTGGAATAGCTAGGCCTTATGCTTTGCCAAGAGCTTTGGGATAACTAGGCCTTATACTTTGCCAAGAGCGTGGGTATTTTTGGGATAGCTAGGCCTTATGCTTTGCCAAGAGCTTTGGGATAACTAGGCCTTATGCTTTGCCAAGAGCTTGAGAGATTGAGGGAGGCTAGAATTGTTTCTACATAATTCATTGCTTGCTTTCCATTGTGCCCCATAGGCTGAATATAAAAGGTACATAGGACTAACACCTCTTGTGCCTAGACAATATGGTACTATTCCTATAGACAAATAACTATGATGATGGATAAGTCTCTGTTGGCTGGTGGTTGTGGGCTGCAGTAGGCAGCACATGGTCCTTGTGTAGGACAGCATCCTTGACTGCTTTTAGGACAGCAGTTAGCATCTGTAGGACAGCATCTTGACTGCTTTTAGGACAGCAGTTAGCATCTGTAGGACAGCATCTTAGACTAGCATCTTAGACTAGCATCTTGGCATATGCTGGCTGGTTAGCAGCCCTATAAATATGTATCCCCAACCCCTCAGGTTGGCATAGCATTGTGTGAGAAATAAACCCAGAAAATTGCCCCAACTCAGTGTGCTATCCTCTGAATGAGAGTAAGGATCCTGCTCACTCCTAGAGCAAGGATCCAGCGACTAACAAGTGGTATCAGAGCTGTAGTATCCTGTAGCCTAAGCATTTCCTGCTCAATCCCTTCTCCAGTCGAGCTCCCTGCCTCGCAGCAGCCCCGGCTGGCAGCAGCAGCTGTTCCGGCTGCCTCTGCTCTCCGCGCAGCAGCGCGCAATGGCCGCAGAAGGGCAGTCTCAGCACTCGGGCACCTCGAGCGTGCGGCGTCGGCAGGAGGCCGACCTCGCTGCAGCAGAGGAGCGCAGGCGAGCAGCGGCAGCGACCGCTGCAGCAGCAGCGAGGGCATCGAGGCTGGCCCAAGCGGAGCTGGCAGCAGCCAGAGCGGAGGTGGAGGCAGCAGCAGCTGCAGATGCAGCGCGTGCAGCGGCAGCGGAGGTTGAGGACCTGCGCAGCAGTCACAGCAGCTCCATCGCTGCTGATGACAGTGCTGACCTAGACCTGGAGCTGCTGGAGAGAGATGCAGCACGCCGGCGAGCGGCGCAGTGGGCAGCTGTGCACGCCCACGAGCGTGGCCGCAGTCCAGACAGGCGTGAAGGCGCCGGCGGCGTTCCTGGAGGAGGCGCGCACGGCAACAGCGGTGGACGGGTCGAGGAAGAGCATGGCCTTCGCAGGCCGCGTGGCTCTCTCTCCCCGGACCGGTACCGTGGTGGAGCCGGCGACGCTCCTGGAGGAGGCGCACATGGCAACGGCGGTGGACGGGTCGAGGAAGAGCACGGCCTTCGCAGGCCGCGTGGCTCTCTCTCCCCGGACCGGTACCGTGGCTACCACGGGTACCAGGCTGTTGCCAGGGACGTTGGCCCTGGTGGTGGGTGGCCTACCCTCACCAAGACCAACTATGTTGAGTGGGCTGCGGTGATGAAGGTGAGACTTCAGGTGCTGCACATGTGGGAGGCAGTCCGGTACGGCGACGTCGACTACGACCAGGATCGACGGGCACTGAATGCCCTCATCGCTGCAGTCCCGACCGAGATGCAGTTCTCGCTTACCAGCAAGCGGACTGCCAAGGATGCTTGGGACGCCATTGCTGCAGCACGCATCGGCAGTGATCGCGCCCGCAAGTCCACACTGCAGCAACTCCGTAAGGAGTGGGAGGACTTGGCCTTCAAGCCAGGTGAGGACGTTGATGATTTTGCTCTCCGTCTCAACACTTTGCTGCGGAAAGTGGTGCAGTTTGGTGACAACACCTACAGCGAGGAGAGAGCTGTCGAGAAGCTCTTCCGCTGCGTCCCCGAGAAGTACAAGCAGATGGCTCGCTCAATCGAGTCCCTGCTAGACCTCTCCACGATGTCGATCGAGGAGGCGATAGGTCGCCTCAAGGTCGTCGACATTGACGAGCCACAACCCTCCTCGGGCCCAAGCTCCTTCTCACCCGGGAGCAGTGGGCTGCCGGGAAAGGTGACAAGAAGAAGGGGGAGCCTTCTTCTGCAGCAGCCAGCCGCAAGCGTGGCAAGCGCGGCAAGTCACGCAAAGGCGCCCAGGCCGGGGCGCAAGGGCGTGCCAACGGAGGCGCCCGCGGAGGTGTCCAAGGCGCCGCCGCCGAAAAACCCAAGCCGACGCAAGATGACTGCTGCAGGAACTGTGGTCTTGCTGGCCATTGGGCTAAGGACTGCAGGCAGCCACGACGCGCCCAGGCCCACGTCGCGCAGGCGGAGGAGGAGGAGCAGCCAGCTCTGTTCATGGCACATGCTAGCGCCGAGCCATCTCCAGCAGCACCGGCTGCAGCGGCTCTTCTCCACCTCGACGAGGCCAAGGCACACGCCCTCCTCAGCAGCGGGTCCGGCGGCAGCGACAAGATCGATGGGTGGTGCCTCGACACCGGCGCCACCCACCACATGACAGGCCGGCGGGAGTTCTTCTCCGAGCTCGACTCCAACGTTCGAGGCTCCGTCAAGTTCGGGGACGCCTCCGCCGTAGAGATCAAGGGCGCCGGCTCCGTAATCTTCGTCGCCAAGAATGGTGAGCATCGGCTGCTCACCGGCGTCTACTACATCCCCGCGCTGAGGAACTCCATCATCAGCTTGGGACAGCTGGATGAGAATGGCTCGCGCGTGGAGATCAAGGACGGCGTGCTTCGCATTTGGGATCCTCGTCACCGACTTCTCGCCAAGGTGAACAGGGGGAGCAACCGCCTCTACGTCCTTCACGTACAGGTGGCGCAACCTTTTTGCCTTGCAGCTCGGCGGGACGATGAAGCCTGGCGGTGGCACGAGCGCTTTGGGCACCTCAACTTCGAGGCCCTAAAGCAGCTCGGCAACAAGGAGATGGTGCAGGGCATGCCGTGCGTCGACCACGTGGAGCAGTTCTGCGACACCTGCGTCCTCACCAAGCAGCGACGGCTGCCCTTTCCCCGCCAAGCAAGCTTCCGCGCCAAGGAGAAGCTGGAGCTCGTGCACGGCGACCTTTGCGGCCCCGTGACACCGGCTACACCTGGAGGACGACGCTACTTCCTCCTCCTCGTCGACGACGCGTCCCGCTACATGTGGGCTGTCCTCCTCGACACCAAGGGGGCAGCCGCGGACGCCATCAAGCACCACCAAGCTGCTGCGGAGAAGGAGTGCGGCCGCAAGCTTCGGGTGCTGCGCACGGACAACGGCGGCGAGTTCACGACGGCTGAGTTCGCGGCGCACTGCGCCGACGAGGGGATCCAGCGCCACTTCACCGCGCCGTGCACCCCGCAGCAGAACGGCGTCGTCGAGCGCCGCAACCAGACGGTGGTCGCCACCGCCCGCGCCCTCCTCAAGCAGAGAGGGATGCCGGCGATCTACTGGGGAGAGGCGGTGATGACCGCTGTCCATCTCCTCAACCGCTCGCCCACCAAGGCGCTTGACGGCATGACGCCGTACGAGGCTTGGCATGGGCGCAAGCCGGTGGTGAGCCACCTCCGCATCTTCGGTTGTCTGGCGTTCGCCAAGGAGCTCACTCACGTCGGCAAGCTCGACGACCGGAGCACTCCAGGAGTGCTCATCGGCTACGCCGAGGGCGCCAAGGCCTACCGCATCCTCGACCCTGTGACACAGCGCGTCCGCATCTCCCGGGACGTCGTGTTCGATGAAGGGCGAGGCTGGACTTGGGACAAGGCGGTGGAGGACGGCTCGGCTTCGACCCTCAGGGACTTCGTCGTCGACTACGTCCACTTGGAGGGATCCGGGGGAGCTAGCAGCTCGTCCTCACCGAGCTCGCCCTCCCCGGCACCTAGCTCGCCATCAGCTTCGGCGAGCCCACCACCGCCTTCACCACCAGCAAGTCCAACACCACCGGCTACACCACGCACTCCTGCACCGGCTCCCCACTCTCCTACACCGGCACCGGCAACTCCAAGGTCGGCACCAGCAGCTTTGGTCCGTCAGCGTTCGGTGGAGTTCGCCACTCCACTGTCCGGCGACGAGGATCGCGTCGACGCCTACCACGACGATGAGCCTCTACGCTACCGCACCATGGACAACATCCTCGGTAACCAACGTGTCCCTGGGTTAGCGGTACACGACTTCGAGGCGGAGCTGCACCTGGCACATGAGGACGGTGAACCTCGCTCCTTCGCTGAGGCGGAGGGAGACGCGGCATGGCGTGCCGCGATGCAGCAGGAGATGGACGCGGTCGAGTAGAACCGCACTTGGGAGCTTGCTGATCTCCCTCGTGGTCACCGCGCGATCACCCTTAAGTGGGTGTTCAAGCTGAAGAGGGATGAAGCCGGTGCCATCGTCAAGCACAAGGCTCGCTTGGTGGCTCGAGGTTTCGTGCAGCAGGAGGGGGTCGATTTCGACGACGCCTTCGCCCCCGTAGCACGGATGGAGTCCGTGCGACTTCTCCTTGCGCTAGCTGCCCAGGAGGGCTGGCGTGTCCATCACATGGATGTCAAGTCGGCGTTCCTTAACGGCGACTTGACGGAGGAGGTCTACGTGCACCAGCCGCCTGGATTTGTGATTCCCGGCAAGGAAGGCAAGGTGCTTCGTCTGCGCAAGGCCCTCTATGGCTTGCGGCAGGCACCGAGGGCGTGGAATGCCAAACTGGATTCCACAATTAAGGGGATGGGCTTCAAGCAAAGCCCGCACGAGGCGGCCATCTACCGGCGGGGCAAGGGACGAAAGGCCCTGCTGGTGGGTGTCTACGTCGATGATCTTGTGATCACCGGCACCGAGGAGGTGGAGATCGAGGCGTTCAAGGAGAAGATGAGGGCGACCTTCCAGATGAGCGACTTGGGCCCTCTGTCCTTCTACCTGGGGATCGAGGTCCACCAGGACAGCTCCGGCACCTCTCTCCGCCAGACAGCCTACGCCAAGCGCATTGTGGAGCTGGGCGGTCTCACCGGCTGCAACCCAGCCCACACTCCTATGGAGGAGAGGCTGAGGCTGAGTCGGGAGAGTACGGAGGAAGAGGTGGACGCGACGCAGTACCGGCGTAGTGTGGGCAGCCTTCGCTACCTTGTCCACACGCGACCGGACTTGGCGTTCGCCGTCGGCTACGTCAGCCGGTTCATGCAGTGACCGACGACGGAGCACCAGCAGGCCGTGAAGAGGTGAAAGCCCTAGTTTGGTTTTGGATAATTGATGAAACCCTAAGTACTAACCTCTATACTAAGTGTGTGTAGACTTAATGAGGTTGGTACATGCCAAGTGATGGAGCAAGTGATGATCATGGTGATGATGGTGATGACCACAAGGTGATCAAGTGCTCAACTTGAAAAAGAAGAAAGAGAAAAACAAAACCCTATGGAGATCAAGGCAAAGGTATTGCTTAGGGTTTTGGTTTTGGTGATCAAGACACCATAGAGGGTGTGATCACATTTAGGATAGATAGCCGTACTATAAAGAGGGGAATTCTTTGGCTAAGCGGTTATCAAGTGCCACTAGGTGTCATTGTTCATGTGCATGCATTTAGAACCTAGTGAGCTAACTTAACTCCTTCGAAGAAAATGATTGTGAAAATGCTAACACACGTGCACATGTTGGTTTACATATTGTGGTGTTGGCACACTTTGAGAAGGGAGTTGAAGTTTGAAGGGTTGAGAGAGGATGGGTTCCTCAAGCTCGGCGGGATTCGGCGCTTTTCGAGAAAATGAAGTGCATATTTTCTATTGCGCCGGAGGGAAATTTGGTGAAGTTGCGGGAGTGTTTTCTCGCTGCACCGGACGCTGGCTTAGTGGCACCGGACGCTGTGTCTGAGCGTCCGGTGTGCAGACAGTGCCTGGCCCAGCTAGGGTAAGGCACCGGACGATAGGCACCGGACGCTGGCTTGAGCGTCCGGTGGTGCGCGTCCGGTGTGAGGGGTTTTTGAAACCCTCTCTGCGCACGAGTCCGGTGAGCACCGGACCGTCCGGTGCCTAGCGTCCGGTGAGGTCGCGAGTTTGACAAGCTCTCTGCGCATGAGTCCGGTGTGCACCGGACGCGTCCGGTGCCAACCTGCTCAGCGTCCGGTGCTCTGCAGGTTACCGTTAGACTCTGACACTCGGCTGACGTTGGAGCACCGGACGCAGGTGTTGAGTGTCCGGTGCCCCTTTAAGAGCGTCCGGTGACCCCGTATTTCGCCCAGTGAAAGAGCCAACGGCTCTATTTGTTTGAGGGGCTATAAATACGTGTTTGGCTGGCTTGGGGCTTAGACTTTTGGCATTCTAACATACTTGACATCCTTGTGAGCCTAAGCAAACTCCTCCCACTCATCTCCTTCATAGATTAAACATCTTTGTGAGATTGGGAGTGATTCCAAGTGCATTTGCTTGAGTGATTGCATCTAGTGGCACTTGGGGATCGATTTGGCTGCGGTTTTCTTGTTACTCTTGGTGGTTGCCGCCACCTAGACGGCTTGGAGCAGCGGAGGAGGATTGGCACGAGTTGGTGATTGTTCGTGGCCATCTCCCGGTGATTGTGAGAGGTTTGTGCCTACCTCGGCGGAGAGCCAAAGGCAACATTAGTGGATTGCTCGTGTCATTGAGCTACCTCACTTGTGGGTAGGTTCTTGTGGTGTCCTAGTGAGGACGAGGTTCGTGCTACACCTCTTAGCCACCGAACCACCAAGTGTTGGTCGACACAACGGGGACGTAGCGTGCCGGCAAGCACGTGAACCTCGGGAGAAAAATCGGTGTCTCAATTGTGTTTGATTGGCATTCTCCCGGTGCTTGATTGTTTATATTGGTGATTGGTTCATCCCCTACACGGCGGTATAAATATCTCATCTTATCTTTACTTACCGCAAACTAGTGTAATTAGTTTAGTTGCTTACTTTGACTTGTGTAGCTTAGTTCTCTAGTGTAACTTGTAAAGTCTTAGTTCTTGTGTGCATAGAGATCTTAGCAACTAGAATTGTTAGGTAGGTGGCTTGCAAACACCTCTTTAGAGCTAGAGCAAAAAGCTTCGCTTTGTTATTTACTAACCTTTTGCTCTAGTGAGTTTGTAGAATTTTTTAAATAGGCTATTCACCCCCCCTATAGCCATATTAGGACCTTTCAAGAGGATCCTCCGCTACGTCGCGGGCACCTCCGACTACGGTCTGCACTACCCGAGGTGCCCCGGTGCGGCACATTTCATCGGGTACAGTGACAGCGACCACGCCGGCGACATCGACACGAGCAAGAGCACCAGCGGGACGCTCTTCTTCCTCGGCAAGTGTCCGATCAGCTGGCAGTCGGTCAAGCAGCAGGTGGTGGCTCTGTCCAGCTGCGAGGCAGAATACATCGCAGCCACTACCGCTTCTACTCAGGCTCTGTGGCTGGCTCGGCTGCTTGGCGATCTCCTTGGCAGAGACGCAGAGGCAGTGGAGCTCAGGGTGGACAGCAAGTCTGACTTGGCCTTGGCGAAGAATCCAGTCTTCCATGAGCGCAGCAAGCACATCCGGGTGAGGTACCACTTCATCAGGAGCTGCCTGGAGGAAGGGAGCGTTCGGGCCAACTACATCAACACCCAAGATCAGCTCGCCGACTTTCTGACCAAGTCCCTTGGGCAAGTCAAGTTCCAGGAATTTCGCACCAGGATCGGGATGGCTCAGCTACCCCACAAGGAGCCACACAAGACTTAGGGGGAGAATGATGGATAAGTCTCTGTTGGCTGGTGGTTGTGGGCTGCTGTAGGCAGCACATGGTTTGTGTAGGACAGCATCCTTGGCTGCTTTTAGGACAGCAGTTAGCATCTGTAGGACAGCATCTTGACTGCTTTTAGGACAGCAGTTAGCATCTGTAGGACAGCATCTTAGACTAGCATCTTGGCATATGCTGGCTGGTTAGCAGCCCTATAAATATGTATCCCCAACCCCTCAGGTTGGCATAGCATTGTGTGAGAAATAAACCCAGAAAATTGCCCCAACTCAGTGTGCTATCCTCTCAATGAGAGTAAGGATCCTGCTCACTCCTAGAGCAAGGATCCAGCGACTAACATATGAGAGACACTAATTAACACTAATGGGCTTAAGGCCCAACTAGGACACTTGCGCCCTACGGCGCCCCTCTTTATGCCCATGACATCTCCCCCGCCCTTGGAGACCCAGCTCGTCCTCGAGCTGGAGAACTGAAGCGAAATAGGGTTAAGCCTTTTACATCTCGGCTTCCCCTTTTTATTGAAGACTAAAATATAAGGATATCCACCTGGATCCCATGGAAAGAGTGCCTCTGCTGGCTTCATGTAGACTGAAGGGTGGAGTGTGAAGCAGCTGGCTCTTATGCTGAAAGTGTCTAGCACCACGGCAGGCACAAGGATGAATGAGATAGCCTTTGATGCCTGATGCTGGATGCTGATGTGAGGTCGCTGCACTGGAAACGCCCATACTTGGACCTCCACTGCAATTGGAGCCGCAGGCCGTATCGGCGAGTCCGAGTGGATGAACACGTACGACAACGTCGAGCTGAAGAGCATGCGTATCTGCCGCACCATGCGACGGACAAGCATTCCTCGCACTGCTGCCTGGAGGCGCACCGTTGCTTGCTCCTTTGATGCTTTTGTGGCACGAAGAGCCTGCGCTCGGCGACGTGCCAGGAGTCCCCGTGCTGCTGCCTGGAGGCGTACAGCTGCCCGGCGTTCACGGTCCTCCTTCTCGAGACGCACCCGGAGGCGTTCCAGCTGTGCGGTTATCTCCGCAAGGCTGCGCAGGCAGTTGTCGACACCAAGGGACAGCCGGTGGAGCGGATTGGGGCGCGGAGTTGGTTTGAAGCGCCGCTGCAGGAGCTCGGTGAAGCGACGCCATGCCGGGTATTCATCTTGCGTGACTTGGCGGAACCACTCGCGGGCATCAGCTTTCAAATTGCGAGAAGCTAGCCGTACCCGTTCTTCCACCATGATGCGCTCCCGGCGGAAGTAGAGCTCGCACTGGTTGATGAAGGCCTCCGGATCAGAGGTTCCATCAAACTGCGGGAACTCCATCATGTACGGGCGTCGACGGGTCGAGGTCGCGCCTGCTGGATCGGCGGCGGATAGTGCTGATCGGATCGGGATCGGAGAGTTGGCTCAGCGGCTGGAAGCAGGGTTGTGGCTGCGCGAGATGGTGGTGGGGGTTGGGCTGTGGTGGTGGCGGCGCGTAGTGGGCAGCGGCGGCGGCGTGGTTAGGGTTGAGGTGATGTTGCTGCTGGCTGCCAGGATCGGCTGATCTTTTTGTTTTTGGAAACAAAGGGGATCGACGGGATAGTTGCTGTTGGCGGTGGCTGATGGAGAGGGAGGTGCGGCGGCTGGGGGCTGTGGTGGTGGATGGCCGTGGAAGATGGATCGGCCGGCGATCTGGATTGATTTTTTTTTTTTGATGTAGAGGATTGGCAGCAGATGTGGATGGATCGACAGACTCGTGATACCAGATGTTATGGTCGTGGGTATTTTTGGGATAGCTAGGCCTTATGCTTTGCCAAGAGCTTTGGGATAACTAGGCCTTATGCTTTGCCAAGAGCTTGAGAGATTGAGGGAGGCTAGAATTGTTTCTTCATAATTCATTGCTTGCTTTCCATTGTGCCCCATGGGCTGAATATAAAAGGTACATAGGACTAACACCTCTTGTGCCTAGACAATATGGTACTATTCCTATAGACAAATAACTATGAGAGACACTAATTAACACTAATGGGCTTAAGGCCCAACTAGGACACTTGCGCCCTACGGCGCCCCTCTTTATGCCCATGACACATTCTGTAAATCAAACAAAAAAGTACGGAGTGAGGAGATGATGGATACTTCATTCCTCAAGCTAAACACCCTATTAACCGATCATACAATTCATGTTTCAGTTTTCAAAACAAAAATCATGCTACACTAAATTAGAACCAGTGAAAGAGGTCACATTAAAAATTTGTACACTTCATTAATATCTTTCATGGTGGCATAAAATAATTCATATTAGAGCTGTCCATTAGTTTAGGAACTTGTTAATTGAACAGGATGAGTAGACAGGATTTATAAGCGAAACTGAGGTTGAGGGAGTTCAGGACCTAAATCCTGATTGGGTACAAGCAATAAGTAAAAAATTATAATAGCTATACACAATACAATTATATTACCGCCTGTATCAAATTATATTATTATAGTGTCCTAAGTCAAACTTCTCTAAGTTTGATCATTTTTTTAGAAAACTATATTAATATGTACACATTCAAATAAATGCACCATTAAGACATTTCATGGAGAATTTAATAAAACTAATTTGATCTTGTAGATGTTGATGTATTTTTCTATAAACTTGGTCAAAATTGAGAAGTCTGATTTAGCACAAAGCTAAAATGAACTATCATTTGAAACGGAGGCGGTAGTAGCAAGAAAAACAGGGATTGTATTATCCACATATTACTGCTTCCTGGTTTAGCGTCAGATATCCTGATCTTTTTTCTATCTATATATATCCTCACCCATGTGGATATTATGCCCAGTGTGTTGATGCCGCCTTACGATATCGCTGAAGCAGCAGTTCTGGATTCCCTCCTTTCGAAAGCGAAGTTTGAGAATAACAGGTACAGGAAGCCCAAAAGAGGAGCAAAATCATCCTCCGATTATGTTGATTGGATGTGATCTGATCCTGAGGCACAAAGGGGGATGCCAGTTCAGCCAAGGCAGTTCAGTAGATTTTTGTTGGTTTTTCTGTTCTCCTTGGTCAGTTGGCATGACGCATAGATGTATTGTAGTTTACAAAATAGAATATGTTTATGTGGACAAACTGCTTTGTCTGTGGCATTGCTGGTAATTTTCATTTCATTTTCTGACAGAGAAGCCGGACCAAGTCAATACTGTAAACCTCTGGGTATAAATGGTCTGGATTCTTGATTCCCATATATTTCTTTCTACCTCTGGGTATAAATATAGTCTGGATTCTGGATTCCCGTAATATTTCTTTCTGCCAGAACTTTACTCCATCTTTCTGTCATGGGCATAAAGAGGGGCGCCATAGGGCGCAAGTGTCCTAGTTGGGCCTTAAGCCCATTAGTGTTAATTAGTGTCTCTCTTAGTTATTTGTCTATAGGAATAGTACCATATTGTCTAGGCATAAGAGGTGTTAGTCCTATGTACCTTTTATATTCAGCCCATGAGGCACAATGGAAATCAAGCAATGAATTATGAAGAAACAATTCTAGTCTCCCTCATTCTCTTAAGCTCTTGGCAAAGCATAAGGCCTAGTTATCCCAAGCTCTTGGCAAAGCATAAGGCCTAGTTATCTATCTCCCAAATATCCACCGCGTTCATAACATCTGGTATCGATAGAGTCCAGCGATCCTCCTCCAGCACCTCCGATCCTCCATCAGCCGAATCCTCCAGCACTTCCGATCCGCCATCAGCCATTTCAAAAAAAAAAGATACCGATCCAGATCACCGCGTCGCCTACCTCATCCATCGTGCCGCGCCGACGCCACCAGCCGCCGCCGCACCCCCATCACCACAGCCACCGCGCCGCAGCCCCATCACCACCATCCGCCGCCGCCGCAATCATCGATCTAGATCCGCCACAACACACCGCCACTGCCACGCTTTGCCTCGATGGATTTTCCTAAATTTGCAGGGAAATCTGATCCTGTGGCCTTCGTCAACCAGTGCGACTCCTACTTCCGCCGAGAGCGCATCATGGAGGAAGAAAAGGTATGGCTGGTTTCCCGTAATTTGGAAGATGACGCCCGGGTTTGGTTCCTACAAGTCCAGCACGCTGAAGGAACCCCGGCGTGGCGTCGCTTCACCGAGCTCCTGCACCTGCGCTTCACATCGCCCCTCTGCCCCGACCTGCTCCACCATGTGTCCCCTCCTACCAACGACACTTCCCGCATCTTTGCTGATATATTCACGCAGCTGGATCGCATCAAGGAGTTGATCAACGCGAAGGAGAAGGACCGTGAATGTCGGGCGGCTGTACGTCTCCAGGCAGCAGCACGGAGACTCCTGGCACGTCGCCGAGCGCAGGCTCTTCGTGCCACAAAAGCATCGAAGGAGCAAGCAACGGTGCGCCTCCAGGCAGCAGTGCGAGGAATGCTTGTCCGTCGCTTGGTGCGGCAGATACGCATGCTCCTCAGCTCGACGTTGTCGTACGTGTTCATTCACTCGGACTCGCCGATACGGCCTGCGGCTCCAATTGCAGTGGAGGTCCAAGTATGGGCGTTTCCAGTGCAGCGACCTCGCATCAGCATCCAGCATCAGGCATCAAAGGCTATCTCATTCATCCTTGTGCCTGCCGTGGTGCTAGACACTTTCAGCATAAGAGCCAGCTGCTTCACACTCCACCCTTCAGCCTACATGAAGCCAGCAGAGGCGCTCTTCCCATGGGATCCAGGTGGATATCCTTGTATTTTAGTATTCAACAAAAAGGGGAAGCCGAGATGTAAAAGGCTTAACCCTATTTCGCGTCAGCTCTCCAGCTCGAGGACGAGCTGGGTCTCCAAGGGCGGGGGAGATGTCATGGGCATAAAGAGGGGCGCCATAGGGCGCAAGTGTCCTAGTTGGGCCTTAAGCCCATTAGTGTTAATTAGTGTCTCTCTTAGTTATTTGTCTATAGGAATAGTACCATATTGTCTAGGCATAAGAGGTGTTAGTCCTATGTACCTTTTATATTCAGCCCATGAGGCACAATGGAAATCAAGCAATGAATTATGAAGAAACAATTCTAGTCTCCCTCATTCTCTTAAGCTCTTGGCAAAGCATAAGGCCTAGTTATCCCAAGCTCTTGGCAAAGCATAAGGCCTAGTTATCTATCTCCCAAATATCCACCGCGTTCATAACACTTTCGTTGGCATAAAAAACTCCTATGATCGACGGGGAAATTCCGTGTAAAAGGAAATTAGTAAGTAGGAGTACTACTAGTTCTTATCCCAAGTTCTTAGATCATGTTCGGATCCATATAATTAGCTATCAGATGTGTTAGCCAAAAAAAAAAAGCTAATAGATGTGTTAGCTAGGGGGAAAAAAGAACTAATAGCTACTCTCTCCGTTCCAAATTATACGTCATTAGGATTTTAGATTCATAACCTTTGCTATGTATATAGACAGCATACATCTAAGTGCATAATAAAAACAGTTTCAAAAAAAAGTGCATAATAAAAATTATGTACCTAAAAAGTCAAAATGACTTGGGTTTTTTAATTCATATTTTTTGCTATGTATGTAGATATAACATGTATGACCCATAATAAAAGTTATGTGCCGAAAAAATAACTTATAATTTGGAATAGAAGGAGTAATTGTTAGCTTGATATAGTGTCCATGAGTTCTTTGTCCTGACTTAGGATGTGTTTGGTAGAGATCTAGATTCTGAATATGGATTTTCTCAAGAAACATTTTAGGAGATAAATCAGAATTATTTTATGAAACTGTTTGGCTAGTAGGATGAATTATGATTTGTAAGATTTTTTTACACAAAAATTACAAATAAAAAAATGTTCCAGAAAATCTATTTTTTGCTAGACAAAGAACAATTTAAATACAACCCATTTTAATTTGTTACATCAGAAAAGAATTGTAACTAAAAATTAAAATTGATAGCATGTACGGGAGGCATAAAAAAGTAGAAAAAATCTACATAACTCCTAAACTATCTAGGATAAAATACTTCATCCCAAAACTATAAACCGGATATTCTACCCCTGAACTTTCAAAACTAGTCAAATAACCCCCTCGAGTGGTTTTAGAGGGTGATTTTTCTCTTTTTCTGTTTTATTTATTTCTGCTAAACTTTTGAAAAATCATAATAAATCACAAAAAAATTATAAAATAAAAAATTCAATTTTATTGGACTTCTGATAAGTAGATCTACACAATGAATATATAATATGGTATACTTTAGTACAAAGTTTTTTGTTGTAGCTTTAAATATATGTTTTCTATAATTAATTCAAATAATTCATATATGTAGTTCCTATGGTCCAATTACGGTAAATTTTTTATGGTGGGCTCATTATTGTATGCTTAAACTATGGTAAAAATTTCATACTTATTGGATCATGTATAACTTAGTTATAGATAAAGCATAGATTTAACATGAATAAAGACAAATAAATCTATAATTAAGTTATACGTAATCCAATGGGTATGAAACTTTTACTATAGTTCAAGCATACAATAATGAGCCCACCATAAAAATTTTACTATAATTGAATCTTATGAACTACATATATGAATTATTATTATTAATTATAGAAAAACATAGATTTAAAGTTACAACAAAAACTTTATACTAAAATATACCATATTATATATTCATTATGTAGATCTACTCATTCAAAGTCCAACAAAATTGAATTTTTTATTTTATGATTTTTCTATGATTTTTTAAATATTCAGTAAAAATAAATAAAAAAAGACAAACCACCGTCTAAAACCACTTTAGGGGTTATTTGACCGGTTTTGAGGTCAGAAGGTAGAATATCTAGTTTTATAGTTTTGAGATAAAATATTCCACCATAGTTTAAAGGATTATGTAGTCTTTGTTTATATAAAAAAAATAGACCAGAATCGCCGCGAAGCTACCCGGTAGCCAATCGGGATCCAAGGAGTAGAATCGCTTCGAAGCTGCCCTCTAGGCAATCGTGAGAAACATTCCTCTCCCATTTCGTTTGATTTGATGTCGTTTCTCGTGATTCTCGGGACACAAAAATTCTCGTGAAATAGGGTTGCAGTCTCGTGGTACATCGTCATCTTGCAAAATTTAGTGTTAATCAAGGCCCGGTGTAAACAGCAAAATTCCTCCCACTACCACTATGACGGTCCAGAGAAAAATTATCCAGCAGATTGAGTAGGATTTCTTACCTAATTCTGCTCATAATCAAGCGTATCCACTATGGCCGACTGACAAATTGGTTATATTTAAATTTAAACAGAAAAAAAAAAATCCAGTCCACACGGCTACGGCTCCCCCGCAACGTCCGCCTCCACGGCTGACGGCTCCACACCACCCCACCGCAAGGGCGCGGCCTCTCCAACGGTCATTTCAGCCAAACCCCAACCCCAACCCCAACGGATCGGTCCAATTCAAAACTCGAATCCTGCGCTCCTTCCCCAAACCCCTCCCGGCCCCGCGTCTCATTCTCATCCTCGCCAGCCTCCCCGACCCCCCAGATCAACGAGATCCGGCGAGCGAATCCCCCTCTTCCCCGACCACCATATCGCAGCGATGGAGCCGGATCCGGTCACCGCGGCGGGGGCATCCTCCTCCTCGCCGCCGCCGCCGCCGCCTTCCGACCACCAGATCGCAGCAATGGAGCCGGATCCGGTCGCCGCGGGGGCATCCTCCTCCTCGCCGCCGCCCTCCGACCACCAGCTCGCAGCGATGAAGCCGGATCCGGTCGCCGTGGGGGCATCCTCCTCGGCGCCGCCCTCACCAGCGCCGGCCACGTCGTCCCCGCCGTCCTCACCAGCGCCGGCCGCGTCCCCGCCGCGGAAAACGCGAGGTACTGTTTCTTAGTTCTCAGGCTAGGAGTAGGGTTCCTTTATTATTGGGGAGTACCCGGTTGGCGTGGCGTGCGTCTCTTCGCCTCACACGGCCTGGTGTTTGGTTGCCAGATGACGATGGGCGGGAAGCAGTGGAGTGCGCGGATCCTGGGGGAGACCTGAACCCCGCGCCGCCGCTGTCGCCTCAGCAGGCTACAGGTTCGTTCTCTTCGTCTAGACGTACGCTAGCAGGAGATGGCCAGTAGGGTTTGCTTTGTCCGTCTCACGGTGGGGAAATTGTTCGCAGTTGAGGACGCCACGGTGGGCAGCGATGTCGCGCAGGAGGAGGAGGCAAAGAAGGAGGCGATGGCAGGAGCAGGGGAGGCTCTCCGCAGCTTCATGGAGGTGAGAGCTCCTTTGGATGCCAATTCGTGGCTGTCGCGATTTTGAATTCTCAAGATTCCTGCTCGTGCTTATTATAGATTCACAAATATCTGACATATCAGAGAAATTGAATTAGAAAAATCTTGAAGGCCATGAAACCGAGCAGCAAAATGTTGATTTCTTTTTTCTCCATTCGCAATTATGGCTGAACTTTGTTTCAAGAGCAAAGATGATAGGGCTGTTCGCTTCTGATTACACTGTGCCTTTTCTTCAGGAGTTTGGGAATCAAGGAGAGGACTCTATTATCTTGTCACCACGGCTGAAGGAGATTAGTACTCCTGACCGCCCAGCTGCCATCCGCTTTCTAGGTACACACTACTGTCATACACATGCTTTGCTTAAGTATTTGAAACATTCCTATAGTTATTTGTGGTATTTGGTCTTTGTTTGTGTGTAGGGGAGAAGTATAACAACCTCATGGAGAGGTACAAGAAGGCGGTGGTCAAGTGTTCTGAGGACTGTGAGCCCAGATATAATGGCCTGAAGAAGAAGTACACAGATGAGTGTGCCGAGAGGCGGCGTCTGTACAATGAGCTTATTGAGCTAAGAGGTAACATTAGGGTGTTCTGCAGATGCAGACCTCTGAGCTCCGATGAGGTCACCCGTGGGTGTGTATCAGTGGTTGAGATTGACCCGTCACAGGAGACCGAGCTGCAGTTTGTCCCTAATGAAAAAGAAAGGAAGCCGTATAAGTTCGACCATGTTTTCGGCCCAGAGGATGACCAAGGTATATTTAACTGAAACTGTACCTAGCTGACTTGTCAAATATGCTATTAGTATGCATGTTTCAGTTTGATGGATTTAACCGATCATATTCCAACCTTTTTGTGCAGAGGCGGTCTTTTCAGAAACAGTGCCTGTTGTTAGATCAGTGATGGATGGTTTCAACGTTTGCATCTTTGCATATGGGCAAACAGGAACGGGGAAAACTTTCACAATGGAAGGGATTCCAGAAAATAGGGGTGTAAATTATAGGGCTTTGGAAGAACTGTTCAGAATTTCAGAGAAAAGAAGTGCATCTGTTACATACACATTTTCTGTAAGCATCTTGGAAGTTTACAACGAAAAGATCAGAGATCTTCTTGATGAGAGCAATGATCAATCAAAAAGGTACAATTCCTTCCTTTCTCCTTTTGGCGAGAAAAGATACATTGCTTAAACATGTTATCTTGTTGCAATTCAAGGTTGGATATTAAGCAAAATGCTGATGGAACACAAGAAGTTCATGGTTTAGTTGAGGCTCCAGTTTATAACATAGATGGTGTTTGGGAGAAACTGAAGTTTGGTGCTCAAAATAGATCTGTTGGCTCAACCAATGCTAATGAACTCAGCAGCCGCTCCCACAGGTGAGGGCTTTGGTGTTTCACCTTGTGTGTTATTTATTCGTTCTAATTAATTAAAATCATAATCTATGATATACTTCCATTTTGTAAGATTGATCACCTATCGTTTAGATTAAGTTTTTGTCAATTATCATTTCTATTTGCAGTTTGGTTAGGGTCACTGTTAGGAGCGAGAATTTGGTGACTTATCAGACGAGCAGAAGCCACATGTGGCTAGTTGATCTTGCTGGAAGTGAGAGAATAGCTAAAACTGGGGTAGAAGGAGATAGGCTGAAAGAATCACAGTTCATCAACAAATCACTATCTGCCTTGGGTGATGTTATATCTGCCCTTGCCTCAAAAAATTCCCATATTCCATACAGGTTAGTCCTATTTACATACTAAGGTATCTACTTTGCTTAGCTGCTTTAAACTATCTTGGTCTTACCACCTCCAATTCCTTTTTTTCTGTCAACTAGGAATTCCAAGTTGACTCATTTGCTCCAAAGCTCTTTAGGTAAGTTTTCTCCTTGTACTACTTATGTGGCAATTACACTGTTCTTTTTATCTAACTGATGAAGTTTCATATCCTATTGATTTGATTTCATTAGTGTACTAGAATGTACCAAAAAATGACAAGGTGATGAACTTGCTCATTCAACATTTTTACAGGCGGAGATTGCAAGACACTAATGTTTGTGCAGATAAGTCCAAGCTCTATGGATTCAGGAGAAACTCTCAGTTCACTCAATTTTGCGAGTAGAGTCCGGTCTGTAGAACATGGCCCTGCTCGTAAGCAAGTTGATCCAGCTGAAACTTTAAAGTTCAAGCAGATGGTAATTTTGACTCCCGAATCACACTGAATAGCTATGACAATATAGTTTGGTTATATTATAACTATATAAAATCTATTTCAGACTGAAAAACTACGGCACGAGGAAAAGGAAAATGCACAGCTGAATCAACGCTTGCAGCTGATGCAGCTCAAGCATGCTTCTCGTGAGAATGTCTTCAGGACACTAAATGAAAAGGTATTTCCTCGAGTCTCGTTGTATTGATTTGGTTGGATCCTACTGGATACCTACTGTCATGGAATCAAATGTTAACACAAAAACACAAAAAATGTTTTGCAACAGGTGAAGGATGCTGAACAAGCATGCAGAAATTATCAGCAACGGGTAAGTAATAGGAGTCAGTTATTTCTAGTTCCTAAAGACTGGTCCCCTCTGTGTATTCTAACCTGTACTCATGAAATGTACTCCTCTGTACAGATTAGAGAGCTGGAAAATGAATTAGGTAATGTGAAGAGGGCTTCTAGGGATTCTGCTAGATCCTCGAGGCCGCCACTTGTTCCAACGAGGCAGAGACAACCTCAGGGAAGGAATAACAGCTTGGTACCACCTTCAGGCCCTTCTAGATGGAGGCTCAAAGCTGCCACAATTAACAACAAAGAGAACATTCCTGTGGCGATGAATAAACCAAATCCTGTGGATGATCCTAAGGCTGTTGGCAAAGCAAGGCGCGTTTCACTTACCCCGGTGATGCGACATGTCCTCCCCATCCAGCCCAAGAGGCGATCATCCATCGCAATACTGCCTTGTGTGAAGGAGCATTTTTCTGTGCTAAACGAGAAGAGAGGAGGATCTGGACTGCCAAGAGGATCAGTTGCCACACTTGGTGTGAATTTGGTTCCAGGAACACCCCTAGCAGGACGTGGTGGACCTGTTTATGCTACCCCAGATGGATCAAAGTTCAAGAGATTTGATTTCGGAAGCAGCAGCAAGTTCACAAGCCCTCCAAATGTGGGCATGTGGAACAAAATGGTCACACCGCAGCAGAAGCTTGGAATGGCACCGGCAGGAGGTCCTGCAAACGCAGCGAAGTTGTGCTTCAGCATCCAGAAAAGAGTTACGCCTCCACGTGTTCGGGCAACTTCTGGTTTGGGCATCAGCATTGTCGACGCAGCTCTGCGAGAGAACGTGGCTGTGGGGATACACGCCAAAGCGCGGCGGGTGCCCAACACCAAGAGAAGACAATCTATCCTCTAACTCTGGAAGCGAAGGTTTGGACGTTCAAACTGAGCTGCTGTGTGGTGAGAATGATGGTGCCTTAAGCGTCGTGTTCTTAGTGAAACCGTGTTGGGACAGAACGATGTTCTTTTCAGCATCTTTAAAGTGATTCTGCTTAGTTCTTTCTAGTTGATAAGAAAGCTATGTTAAAACTGTTCATGGAAGTCGTTGATTGTATTTGTTCGTTACTAAGAAAGCTATATGTTAACATCGGTCTTGGAAGTCGTTGATTGTATTTGTTCGTTACCAAGAAAGCTATGTTAAAATTGATCGTGGAAGTCGTTGATTGTATTTGTTCATTACTAAGAATCGCTTGCTTTACAACTCTTGTGCAATTTTAAATCATATTCACGGAACACCCAGATTCTGCCACGAACAGGTCTGGCAATCACATTCGTGATGATTTCAAATTAAACAGCGTGGCCAGACTCCAGTCAAACTCAAATTCACTACGGAAAAATTTGAACAGCCCTACTAACCAGAACAATTGAACTTCTTAAATGTCAAATAAAAGAATTATCAGTCCTTGGTCCCACACACTTTTTCAAAACTATTCTGTCAAATCAGATTTACCAGCTACAACCATGGACAGCCTGACTGCTGTACCTTTCCCGCACGAGCTCGTGTTTGCAAGTCTCATCGGCACTGCTGTTACAAATCAGGTGTTTAGTCACGTTGGCTGCTTGGACCTGAATTGGTCTCTCCAAAACAAGAACCAGAGCTTCCTTCTCCAACTGCAAGCAGTAGCTTCCAAAAGTCTCTATATCCACTTTGAGCCTGAAGTCCAGACTGAACAACAAATCCAGTTCAAGCATATTCATCTCTCTTGTGGTAATTCCTCCAACTCTCCCGTAGTATGCATTGTTGAAAAAACTGCAAACAAAATGTATCCAGAAAAGTTACTGGAAAACTTTCTTCAGTTTATTTTCACTATGGAATAAACAAAACCTTGATCAATATCAGCTTTCTTTTATTTGAACTGTGGTTATAAGTTTATTTTCCACAGTCAGGGTGGAATTCACTTAATAATCTGGGGCATATTGGCCATCAACACCTGCCCCTTTATCTTCACCTTTCCTTAAATTCCACCATAGGCCTATCGCCTGTTACAACTAATTGACTGATGCATTCCTATTAACTAGTGCTTTAACAAAAAAATGTACTGAAGACCTGAATGCACAAACAGCCTAACAGTCTAGCATTTAGAGATAAAGTGGCTTCTTATTTCTTACTCCATATATAATATAAAGAAGGCAAATTGCTTAAATACCCTAGAAGATAGCTGGCCACAAACCATGTAAAGTTGTTCTGGATGATAAGAGATCATATTTGGACATTTCCTAGTGATGCTAGTTTATTGACTCTAAGGTTGAGTTTGCATCTGCGGTCAGTATCATTACTGAAGACCTGATATCAGTCTATGGCTAACAGCCTAACAGTATGTAAGATCATACTCTTATACAAAGTACATATGTGAAAATGTAATTGTAAAGCTGTTATGGTGGGTCCTTACGCATCATCTATGAATTTGGCAGCAACAACAACACTTGCAATAAGCAAGCGATGGACACTAAATGACGTCATGTAAATGTTTGGTTGCTGTAGATATCTCTCAATGTAGATAAGTCCCAGCACAAAGCAAGATGGGCTGCACTTTGCATACTTGAAAATGCGTTCTGCATAGAGCTTTATACTAAGTTCAGGCACCCTCTGACCATGAAAGATAGTGGTTGACTCCTTTGTTTTACTGGAATCTAATAACTCTTCATTCTCCTGAACCTTCTTGTCAAGATACGCTGAGAGAAGCAACAGAACCTTTGGAAACTCAGCACTATCTTTCCCTGAGCAGGATACTGTCAAACCCAAGGACAAGTAGCTCTCGAGTTCATCACCAGCGGCAGTTGTAGGTGACTCCATTGTCATAGGCAAACATTAGTGCTGTAAAGACAAAGCAATTCGTATTCAACAAACGTTCTGTTGATAAAAGGGGGAATATAAGTAAAAGCCTTAGATACTGATGCATACATTACAACAACTAAATTTGGATAAGAGACTTTGAATATCCAAGCACACACAAAAGCTTCATAGGTTCATCGTTTCCCATGCAGGGTCAAATGTCAAATCCATGCGTTTTGCGACAAAATGCTACCAAATATGTTGCTGTGAGCAGGAACATGGGTTGCTGCAATTTTGTTCTCTTTACGTCCGATCTACTGTAAGGCCATTGTGAAGTCTAGCTGTTCTCTATGAATGCATGTGAAAATCATACAGACAACTGACAAGTAACATCATGAGGTTGGTCCAAATTAAATCAGCACCACCAAGTAGGCAAGCGCCAACCATAGCAGGCAAAGGAAAAATAAAGATGTAGCATGATTTAAGCATAGCGCGCATGGTTCTCTACGGTCCTGAGCCGAACGAAGGGGCTTCGTTCCCTCACATGAAACAAGAAAAGAAAAAGGCAAATAGTTCCAAAAATATACACAAACCCAACTCCTGTTTTGGCATCATCTTCCGTTCCGAAGAACATCACCTTTATTTCAAAATCTTTAGCTATATAAAAATAAAAAAAGGGGGGGGGGGAATCACACGGAACAGCAAAAAAACTGTTGAGATGCACAAATCTCACACCGTTTCCCGCAGAAAGGTCGCACCACACGACCTTCGAATCTAGAGTATCGAGCAATCCCGTTGCTTTTGCGCACCTAGATTTTGTCGGCACCGACACCGAATGCACAAACCTTGCTCGAAATTAGGGGAACAGAGACCACAGCGGGTACCTGAGCAGTTGCCAGAATCTTGACCCAAGGCCTAGATTGGAGCAAGTGAGAGAGCCCTCCGCCGCTAGCTAACTAGCACGTTCTGTAGCTAGAGATCTAAACCAGGAGAGAGAGAGAGAGAGAGAGAGAGAGAGAGAGAGAGAGATTTCCTTACATAGTGTGCTCTAGCAGTGTAGCTGTATCTCGGGAGAATGCATCCGGGGCTTCAGGTCCAACTCCTCCCCGCCGTCGCCGCTGTCCTTTCCCCCCAGAACGAGCAGGCGCTCCCCGGATGCTGAGGATGCAAAGACGCACAGCGCTACACACACACGAGGAGAGAGAGAGGAGAGAGGAGAGAGAGAGAGAGGGAGAGGGTATTGAGAGGGAGAAGGGCCACTCACTCACTGTTCACCATAGTGGGCATTATCCCATGATAATGATGGATATGGCACACAATTATGTGGCTGTTTTGTAGCCTGTCTCTTAAGACTAAACAAAAGCCATCTTAACTAAAACTTACTTATTAGTACGTTGTAATAATTACGTACAGTAGGTAATAAGTAGTTAGAGAAGGCGGGTCAAGTACAAGTAGTGGCAATCCATGTCACCATGTGACGAAGCACGAAGAGCACGCACGGCTTAATCGAGCTTCAAAGCGGGGCAGTCGCTTTCGTTTCGGTTTGGTTCTTCCTTATCCGTTGCAGCAAAATATTCGTGGCGGTTCCCACGTCCAAAATATCCGTGTCGGTGGAAGGAATCCGGACTGACAGAGACAAAAGAGGAAAAAGGTAAAGCATTTATATAGTTACTCCTCCGTTCATAAAAGAATTAATTTCTAAAATTCATATCGGTCAAATTGTTTTAAATTTAACTAACTTTATAAAAAATAGTAACATCTATGATATAAAATACATATAATATAAAAATATATTCTATAATAAATTTAATAATACTAATTGGATACTATAAATTTTAGTAATTTTTTAAAAATTTAGTTAAAGTTTTAAAAAAATTGACTTAAGACAACTCTAGAAATTTATTTTTTTGAGGGAGTACGATTCTCTGCTCGGTCCGGTTTACAAGGTGTAGTTAAATATGGTTCGGTCATTGATCACTCATTTATTCTATATTATAATTTTTATTATTATAAAATTATAAACATTGATAGTATTTTTTATCATAAATCTAATCAATTATATTTGTATTACAATAGTTAAAAATTATTCACCAATTATTAGTCAAAGATTGTGAAGTTTGAATCTTGTTTTACGTATTTATCATATAAAGTTGTCGTGAAGTAGTAGTTATAAATAAATAATTAAGTGAAGAATGTAATTAGGTTTGACTAGCAAATGCGTCCGTGTATTATAACGGAACTCAAAAATAAGAATTAGGCTCCATATCACCTTAATATATGTTTCTCTATTTCTCTCGCCTTGCAGTCAGAGCCATTTATGCATGGTCACGTTCAAGGACCACGTCCGTTCGATTTTCTCACCATTTTCCATTTATTATTATTTTTATTTCTTTTCTCTATCGCAATTTATTTTCTCACTTCTTTTTTTTCGCATTTCGTTTTTTCCCTTTCTTTTTTCCTTTTTTGTATTATATGTTTTTTAAAAATACGTTGAACAAAAATAATTTACGTGTACAAGTTATGATATTATAATTTGTAAAAGTTATATTAAAAGTTGTAAGTTTGCCATATGAACAAGAGTTAGACTTACAAAGTTATATAAAAATGTTACCATGACAAGTTATCTATAACATATAGTAAAAACATATTGACTAAGTTATGTTAATAAGTTATGTCTCATAAAATATATCATACAAGTCATCTATAACGTATACTCTCTCTATACCCATAAAAAAATTGTTTTGGACAAGTTTTGAGTCAAACATTGGGAATAAAAATCATAAATAACGTTTAAGTTGTTAAGTTTGAAAATGTGAAAACTATATAAATAGATTTTGTCTTGAAAATACTTTCGTAAAAATATACATATACCATTTTTTGATAAATATTTTTATAGAAACAAGGAGTTAAAGTTAGGCTTTGGAGACCGTGTTGTTGTATGGAGAGAGTATTTTAAAAAAAAAACATATTGACTAAGGGGGGTGTTTAGTTCCCCATAGAATCCAAAATGCAAAATGCCAACTACTTTGAAATGATGAAATGCAAAATGGCAAAATTTTTAGGGTCATGTTTAGTTCCATCCAAAATACAGAATCCAAAATACAGAATTTATTGCCTTCATGAGAGCCTCTTGAAGCTCCTTTTGGTTTTTTTTTTGTCCATTGGGGTGAAAATTCAAAATGAAGAATAACCACTTTTTTGCCAAAAAAAATTCGCATGATGTTCAGTTCTGTTGTACAAAATGATGGAACAAAATTCAAAACTTTTTGGAAAAAAAAAGGAACTAAACACCCCCAGTTATGTTAGTTATGTCTCGCGATATATATTATACATAAAAATTATGTTTGTAGCCTTATAACTTTCTAAAAACGAAGATTTGTAGAAATATTTTTTTAAGGAAAAGTTGCGGGATTAGCCAGCGGATCATGCATCTAATGTCATCTATGATGTTACATTGTTGTCTCGGTAAATCCAGACGGTGGTTCCACACTAGGAGATTAACGGACAGCTTTATCACTACGGGGGTCAATTTCTAACTTGCTCAAGCTTCATACATTAAACAGATGGGGGCATACACTGAACTGTGAACTGGAAAGAAACACTAAACTCAGAAACAAAGCTGGGACCGACGAATTAGGAACATCCAACTACAGCCTATCCCAGTGTAAGCTGGTCGATGGCTCGATGCATGACTAAGACACAGGTTCTCTTTACCCATATCCTCTACTAAATCTTAGAAAAGTTTGTTACACTGCTGATGTTAATTTGAAGGACCCGGCCACCATGTACACACAATAGATACCATCGAACGCTCAGAGCCAGAAACGTTACTGTACAGGATCTCCAGCAAACTTTGGTCAGATGACGGCGTCGGTGTCAATGAATTGGGACTTAAATCAAATCTGCGAGTTCCTGTCGCTTGGGCTTGGACTTCTTGATGAACTCAGTGCCTTGGTTAGGAAATTGCGGAGCTCTGGAATGACACGCTGGATCAGCTGTGGAGAACTGCATGCCAAGATTGCGTGTTAATATTTGAGTTACTTGAAATCGTACTGGTCTCAGATCAAAGGTTATTAGCAAGAGAATGTACCCGGCTCTGGTGCAGATCTTGTTAAAATGTTCCAGAATGTACAAGATGCATGTATGTCTCAGTGACACGGCATGAAAGGCTTCGGACAAGTCATACATGTCAGATACGTTATCAAGATTCACATCCTACAAGGCAAATAATGGCATTCAAATTAATATATATAATATGCGGTTTAAACAAGGAATAGAGAGTAGGTTTTCTAGTCACCTTCGCAATAGTATATTCACATAGGCGTTTGAGGCCTTCTAAGAGATACTGATCCGCAGCTCTAAGAAGATCCTGTGCAATTTCACTGGTAACCTGCACTGACCCTGTATAGATAAATCTGCAAAACCAAAGAGGATTTCAGACTTTAATCCAGCATACAGTGGCATAAAAAAATAAAAGAGGAAAAATAGTTGCAGATTCATCAACAGAAACAGAACCGTGGCCAAACGAGAAGGGAGGTCAACGACTTACTAACCTCATCATGAGTTCAAAGACCTCCCATTTGATATTTGGAATTTCAATGTCTCTTGCATCCTTTTCCTGGTTAAGAAAATGACCTTTGAATTAGACATGAGATTCAAGGTTTGTTCAAAACTAACATACTATATATAGCAGCAATATATCAACTACGGAAAGAGATCAACAGACTAAAACCAGCAAAAGTACATTATGTTGTGGCAAGTCAAAACTCACCCTGTACCCGCCATCAAACATTGCACGAAATGCATCTGAAGAAGCAAGCAAAGCAATTCTGTGTGCATAAAAGCGCTTTCCTGTAGAAGAAGGGATTAAGATTATCTGGGACACGATAGAAAATAATTATTTAAAGTACCTACTGATGAAATCACGGTCATGAAATAGTACCAACCTTCTACCAAGAAAGTAACGTCTGAAAGTGTTGAACTATTCACGTATTGCTCACCAAGATAAACCTGCAATGAAATATAAATTCAGTAACAATTGCCAGTGCCTCAGCCATTACCAGCACAATAGGATGGAAAAATCCCACAATGCAACAATGACTTTATTTAGGATAGCAAAATACAGGCAGTGTTTGGAAATCTTGTTAAAAATGCCGATGATAGCTAAATTCTTTCATAATTTTCAACACAATGCCAAGCAGTATAAAACTATCAACATGATATTTTTTTATCGCACATGCAGGAGAGCTGCATATCTTTGTACTATAGGGAAAAGAAATGGTCCATACAAGCCCCTCTTACTAGGACCAAGGTAAGGGGGTTACAACAAAGATGAGCTTCTAACTTCAGGTTTCCAACTGACTTAGCCCAAGATCCTGTAGCTTGGAAGCCCCAGCAAGCGTCCAGAGATGAGCTTCTAACTTCAGGTTTCTAGGTGTAGTAGGGACACTGGAGAGTCTCCCTCAAACACACACGCATTCCCCTGCTTCCAGGGCATCCAGGGACCCAAGATGATGAGAGTGCTAACCCCTTTTCTTTGATCTTTGCTAACTCTTTTGCTAACTCTCTGCCACCAAGTAGTGAAACTATGTTTAGTAATGCTAGGCACCAGCTGCTGCAAGTTAAGTGCAATGAACAACCTATGCCAGAGGAACATTTATTTTCCTCCAGCAGGTTGTACACACTGTCATTCACAACAGGTTGGACTACGAGGGACTCGTTTGGGCCCTTATATACCTTGTTCAACCAAAGCACCATTCCACGATGATTAATCAAAATAAATTCATGTGCATCCTAGCACACTGAAGATCATGCCATTGTGATACTATTTTTAACCATATTACAGTCAGCTCATAAAGTCACTGCAACTCAAACAGCATACGTAATACAAAGTAAATTTAAATTTAATAATTCTTTTGCATACCTGAGGTGTTGGGGATGGAGGAGCAGCATCCATGGGAGAAAGTGCTGCTGCTTTGTTGGCCAATTTGTATAATGCTGCTGAGCCATCTTGTTGATGTTTTGAGCTCATGGAAATCAGAAGATCAAGAAGCAAGTCGAGACCTGGATGACCCACAATTTAAATTCATGAAGAACACCATACAGTAGAATGGAAATGAAAAGGTACAATTTTCAGCGGTTGGAAAATTGTTTACCATTATTATCAATAAAAATTGTTCTTTGATCTTCAGGGGCACAAAGGTGTGCAAGAGCCAGAGCAACACGCCTTTGCACAGATTTCTCTCCTACTCGCATCAAATAAAGCAAGTGTTTCAACACCTGTAAACCATCACATGGGAACAAGCTTCATAAATACTAAAGTCAAGCACATCACAAACAACGAAATACAGAAACCTTGCAAGCAGAACTTACTCGTCCATTTATCTTCTCCTCTAACCTCTTCAATGTTTTTGCCACACAGTCCTTTGTTGCCTGAAATTAAGAATAGCTTAATAAAAAGCATTCACAACAAAGTGACCAATATATAATGAAGGCCAATGTACCTGGACAATAAATTCTCCATCTTGCAACTTTTGGACACCTCCAACTTTAATGAAGTCAGATACATAGTCCTATAAGAAAGAACAGTGATTTGCTTCTAAAATAATGAAGATAAGAAATATAAGATAAACATTTTATATAAAAAAATGAGTTAATCCCATTACAAAGGAACATGTAGTGTGGAATTATTAACCAAAAGTGGAAAAGGGAGATTTGAGAGAGATGGCAAACTTTGTGAAAAAAAAAATCGTAAATTACCTCATTATCTGCAACTCCATAAAGGGCAAATGCAGCATTATGTTGCAGCGATCCATTTTTTGAGTCAAGAAGTTTTAACAAAGGCGCCAAACCACCATTATATGCAATACCTGCTTGGTTATGTGTGTCCTGATAAAAGACTCCTTAGATTAGATTACGAGTTGCAACTAAACAAAAAAGAAAGAAAGATAGAAAAAGAAACAACCCCACTAACCATAAGTAAAAGGTAAAGATGAATGGGGATTTCCCCTTACATTATATGATATGAAAGAGCGAAAATGCGTTGGATCGTTAAACTTTTCCCAGATACTCAACTGGGTCCATAATCTCTCAAGTGAGTATCTGGGTCAACTTTTTAAATGGTTCACTCTGCATTGCACTCTGTATAAAACTAGCCAAACAATCTCACAAGAAAAATATATGCTACGATGTTTGGTTGGTTGCAATCGTCACAAATATTATCACTCTGCTAGAATGTACCACTGACAGAGTGGGTCTTTAATAGTCAGACAGCAGACCAGCTCCTAGCACATAATCGACGATTAGCTGGGGCCAAAGTCACAGGGAACGCTCCAAGCACCCATCATTGGACTAGGGAGGATAACTAAGCTAGGACGTTGTCACCTAGCATTTAGGACTTACAAATGCTCAAAAGTTCTGCTAAGATAGGCATGGTTAGTGGTCAGAGCATATGGTGGAGCAAAAACTAAAAGACATAATTCCCTTACAAAAAAAAAAGAATTAAATGCACTCCATTAACTTATGTGGGGGTTTTTGTTAGGCCCATCAACTCTAAAAGTTGATTTCTGGGTCCATAAACTTTATGTGGTTCACAGTAGGTCCATACCCCTTCGTTTGGCCCTTAGATCTGATGTGGCATGTGGAGTCAGCAGTCAGCATGGTACGAAATTTGCAATTAGCCCCTCCTCCCTCCATTCTCCTTGCCCCATTCCCTGAGCGGCAGTGTGCGGCAGTGAGCGCATGTGCCGGCAAGCGGCATGAGCGTAGGGGACAGTGGCCCTCGACGAAGGCCTGGTGACACGACATAAGGACGCAGGGGTGCATGGCAGAGACGCGAAGGCTCATGTGTCCCATGAATCATCTCCTTCCTCTTCTTTCTTCCCCAAATCAACATAGGCACAAGTATGGTGTGGAGGGGCAGATTCAGCCAAGGGAGCACTCAGCAGCGGCAATGGATGGGACCACGAGCTACCAGCACCACCCGAGAATGGTTTTAATTTGTCCGATGGCGGCCAGTAGCGGGTCAGCCATGAGCGTGCCAATCCGGTGGTTGACGGCAGGTAGAAGACTGCAGCAAAAATGGTGGGTCCGGCATAGACTTGCCCTGATTGCCTGCGCACTAGGACAATGGGACCTCAGCGCGCTCAACCGCACACTCATTGAAGCAGTGATGTCCTATACCAACGAGAATGGCAGTGCAAGCGAGCTCGACCATGGCAGGGAAGCTACAGTACAGTGGGCTAGGAGCTCCGACGTATGGAGAATAGCTGTGTAACTTCAATTACTTGGCAGAGCAATTGAAATGCTTGTGGTACCAGAGTACCTTGAACACAGCAGCACCCAGGGTGTGTTGTTGACAATAAGTGGTGAAGATGCAGTGCAAAGCAAGGGACTTGGCACATGCAGACACCAGTAACATGATGATTACATGAAGCCAGCATATCTGGAAATCTGTCCATGTCTAGGATGGACTGGATAAGCCAGCATATCTGGAAATCTGTCCATGTGGTGCCAGCAAACTCACTATGGTTTTGCCCTAAACATATTATGGTCTTTGCATCCCCAGTCCCCACATATAGTTCCCATCAACAGAGGAGCAAGGGAACTAATTTGATAAAGTTATACATTGTGTGGATTTTGTAAGAGAGCAAGAAAATTTCTGTGGTTTTTTATTTCACTGCCTACACTGATTCTCTAGAGTAGAAAACAGTAAAGTACCTTTAAACATTAAAAAAATATGTTAGATTAAAAATAAAAATTAAACCTGGGCAAGCCTGCCAAGTGCAAAAGCAGACATCTCCCGGAGTTGGACATCAGCTGACTGTAGCATTTCAATTAGTGGACGGACTGCACCTCTTTGCACAATATGGACCTGTAAACAAAAATATATATTAATCTATCAAGTTCAGAAACGAATTAACTGGAGAAAACATCTTATATCTTTTTGCTTTTGTGTCATTCCTTAGATTATGAGATTTATCATTCTAGATTTCCTTATACTGAACATTATATTCAATTGTTAAGTTCATTCTTTTTCTACCTTCTGCATCCATCCACTCAAAGGACAGACAACAAGTGGTCCCAATGGCTGTCCTCTCCCATCTCCCAAGGAAACATCTAAAAAAAATAAAGCAAAACCTACCTCTGCAACAAAGAAACTAACTTCTGAAAAAACTTAAATCTTATCCAATGATTTATTGGTGTGGGAGGGCTTAGGGTGTGGTGTAAGCCAGGAGTGGTGGAGCAATTGAAATGCATGTGGTAGCCGAGCTAGGTTCAGCTTGAGCATAGAATCCAGGGTGTGTTGTTGCCAAGAACAGTGATGAAGACGCAGTGCAGGTAAGGGCAGAGCTGGGACTTGGCACGTGCAGACACCAGGGTGAGGATGGACTAACTAGACAAAAGAAGATAAGTGTGCCAGCCGAATAGGGCAGTTGCAGAGGCTGCCATATGGCACACCAATCTGGATTCATGATTGTGTGGCACCCAGATCAGACCAACAATAAGAGATGCAGAGGCATAGTTGGAAAAGAGCAACAAGGAGAATAAGCGAGGTCATGCATGGACTGGCCAGCAGGATGTAGGCCCTATGAGGCATCATCTCAAAAGGCGCCAGACAGTCCCAGCAATGAGAATCTGTCACACCTGATGTGCTTGGCCAGAAATGGGTTTTACTACTTATTTCACTTCTATCCCAACATACAGTACACATAAATTAAATGTTACATATGTAAATCACCAGTACTTCTGAAAAAAGAGAGAATTGCACCACTAGCCCTTAAAGTTGTGTTGTTGCCTCACTCTCACCAACTTCCCTCAACTTGCAAATTACTTTGCTAGCCCCCTAAACTTCAGGTCTGTTTGCAACATTGGCCCAAATCACCTTAACATACAAATTGTGTTGACATGAGCATTAAACATGGGACCTGCTCTCCATGGCATGTTGACACAGGTTTTGGCCTATAACCTTAAAACATGTGCAATATACATTCCAATCACAACTAAATAACATGGATGGCTAAATTCCATCAAATTATGGAACAGTAAGTAATACAAAATAAATACTTCTTGAAAAAAAAAAGGGGGGGGGGGGGGGGGGGGGGGGGGGTTGATAGTCTAATATTTGCCAAATATACAAGGTATTGAAAGTCACAGTGTCACATTCATAAATAATGCCTAACTGCAATAAGGGACTGTTCACAAGAAGACACGGCTACCAGTTGAGTACACCATAAATAATGACTCATGCAAAAACAAATATTTTGTTGACTGGTCAAATCATTAGTCAATTTGATGGCATCATCTACATATCCATGTCAGTGATTTATTGATCAATGTAAAAGAAAAGGGAAGCGACGATGAAAATAAAAAGTCCAGTATAATAGCCCATGTTTGATGCCACACCAGCACCATCAATTAAACTAAGTAGCTAACGGTGATTTGGGCTGATGCCACAATGGGTCCAAAGTTAGAAGGGCTCACAATGTAAGTTACAAACTGAGGGGTGTGGAAGAGACAACCATGCAAATTCAGGTGCGATTCTTTCTTTACTTTTGACTAATCTACCAGCAGATTCGCAAAATTTACTGAAGACATGTAAACAATAAGTATTCCACATTTATTAAGCACCTTGCAATCTGAGTCGGCCGAAGCAAATTGCCCTAGCAACAAAGCAGCCTCTCTTTGGCTTTCTGTACAACATGAGCTGAAAAAAAAACAATGTTTCATACATCAAGCAGATATTCTTGAGGTGAGCTGCTGGTGTAGAGCAAATCATAGAACACCCTTTAAAACTTGAATAACAATGACAAATTTGAATAAGATGGTATTCTAGAATACGAGATGAGAAAGGAGCCAGTCGCTTGGTTGGTACAGTTTCCCAACAAGAAGGCCACCCACCCAAAATTCCAGTCCCTCGCCAAATGTGGATACCTCACTGAACTGGTTTCAGCGAGTTTTCTGGACAATCGGGGTTCAATCTACTCCCCCGCTCTTTAAGACAAAGCCATGGTAATGACAAGGATCTGAATAGAACTAGGAATGGCCTAGCCCACGCTCAAATATAATAATCAGCATTGTTTTGGTTGGCTTAATCATTAAATCTTCATGTACACTGGTGTCCTCAAAATTAGAGCATCTCCAACAGATTACTTATCTCATCCCTGATACTAAAAATATGCAATACAAGGTATTGTGGTTGCTCCAACAGATTACTCATCCTATCTCCAATACCTAAAAGTTTTAAGTAACTACTTAAAATCCCTATCCATTCCCTCTCCCCTATCCACTTTAAAGGTATTGGTAATCTGTTGGGAGGAGAAGAAAAAGCTACACTACGAATAACAGATCACTTATATAGACTTTTAGGGGATGCAGGATAAGTAATCTGTTGGAGATGCTCTAATAGAACATTTGTAAGGCATGCTCAACAGAAGATGCAGTATATATCTATACCTAATACTCCATCCGTCCCAAAAAGAATGTATATTCCAGATTTGAAACAGGTCAAACTTTCTTAAGTTTAACTAAGTTCAAAGAAAATAGTATCAACATTTATGTTTCCATTTAGGTTTACTATAAAAATATATTTTAATCTAATGATACATATTTTGTATCATAAATGTTAGTATTTTTTTAGTATAATATATTTGGTCAAACTTTTTATTGTATGACTCCTAGGGAAGAGAGAATTACATTCTTTTTGGACAATTGGGAGTATTAAAGAGCAAAAGTTTCTCTCCTCAGGATTTTGTCCGTCAACCAAGCCCATTCATACGTTCATCGCCCCACCAGCGCTCCCTACGCATGAACGTATGTTCCCCCATCTCGTCCAATGCTGCATCATGAATTTCGTCCAACTGTCCAAGACCACGCCCTTGGCTCACGAATCCGCCTGCCTGCTACACCTCCTTCAACACGTTCGTTAGCCCCACGACAGTCATGAAGCATGACCACCGGTGGGAGATCTGGAGAACACCTGTGAGAAGACGGCACCGGCTCTGTGGCCAAGCGTAGAGCTTCTTAGCATGCCCCTCGCCTTCCTTGCGATAGCGCAGTATTGGAAGCTCCGTCCTCCCCCTCCAACCTGGGATACCGGATCCAGGCATCTGTCATGTCGCAGTGGAGGCCCATGGGCCATGGAGTCCATGACTCTAGAGGTTTGGCTTCCTCCACGATCAACGAGTGGTGTTGAGATCTAGTCGTAGGCAGCACAGCCAACCCCACTCCCATGGAACCTGATGGCGAGGTCTGCAATTCTTCTCCTTTTCGATCTGTGTTTCTTCGGATTCACATCTAATTCAATTATTGAACACTGGCCTCAATAAATGTGTGTTTATTGGCCTCAATGAATATGTGTGTTGCTCAATCAACCAGCCACCATATCGATGCTAATTGAGTCGAATCAACACACAAGCAACTATATTTTAGAAGGGGCATGTTTCCTAGATTTTAGAAGTAGGTCCAGTGTAGGTGCATGGAAATTCTTGATGGCTCTACTAACAGATGAAAATCGAAGGAGCTAGCTCTTTATCAATATCAGACTCTACTCTGTAATGCATATGTAGAGAAACTCGCAGTGTTGATTGTTACCAAGCCATTCACTCAACTTGCACTAAAAACTTACCCACAGCATCATGGATGAGAATTTAGCTCTGATCTTATCTGATCTCCTTGAAGCAGACCAACTTTTTGAGACATTTATTTACCTTTTTTCCATCTTACTCCCTCCGTTTCAGAACACGTGATGTTTTAGGATACAAAAAACTTAATGTTTTATTCCTTATTTAGAACACTAGGTTGGGCCCATACCAGCTTGAGTTCTTAGAGCACCATGTTGCAGCCTTCATGTCTACATTCATTCCTTTGGAATGGAAGGAGTACCTTTGCAATAAGTATTCTACTTGGAGATATGCATCTATTTTGGTCCCCCTTTCTCATGTAAAGAATTAGTATTTTCCAATAGCAACACGCGGGCATTTCTGCTAAGAACCTTACTATTTTCTCCTCTTTTATACAAAAAGTCTTTTTCCCATTGCAACACACGGGCATATTTGCTAGTGATAATAATTCAATAAAAACATGCACAACTATGCTATCAGTATTGGAGCAGAACCTAACAAATATATACAATTACAAAGTTCTTTATGCACCTCACAAAGCTGCACTTCCCTATGATGACCATACCTTAATAATCCAATCACAGGTTGTAGTGCCCCTGCATTAAGAACCTCCTTCTTGATGTTTGGTGATGAATGAACCAAATTTCCAATGACACCAACCTAACATGTCAGTCGAGGAAAGTCATTAGAGTGCATTGCAATAAAGTTAAAGAAATCATGAATAGATTAGATCCAAGATTGTGCTGATATTCTATGAAAGTTGATCAGCAAACATGTTGGATTGATAAGGAAGTTAGTACAGAAAGGTAACCCTGCACCATGTAGAAGTTTATTCAACGGATAAAAGAGCATAGAACAGCAAGTCAATATAAGGAGGTAACTCAGAGCCTCGGACCAGTTTCATGCAATTTATTTGTTTTGCATAAGCTTCTACAATCAAGTTTACTTAGCAAACATGTTACAAGTAGCAGGTGCAGATTACTTTTTGAAATATTTCAGGAACAAAGTAGTAAATAGCCTCAGCCTTCTAGTGTTGTCTCAGTACTTGCCACACATTTAGGCATTCAAATAAACATTTAATACATCAAGCATCCATGTACATGCACCATGATACAGCTTAACCTGCATGGCTGCACCACTGGCCCTCAAACTTATTTGGGTGTATTGCAAGTTTTCAAATCTTCAATTTCAGCCTCAAAGATCACCTGAACTAACTTAATACAGCCATTAAGGTCTATCACCAGTTGACAAAAAAACAGAAAGTGTGTTGATTGCATTCAAGATGTTTACCTTCGCCAATTCAATAACCTCTACAGCACGTTTGGTTGGGGGTAATTGGTACAAGGGAATGAGAGTTTGGGGGGTAAGAGTTTAGAAATGAACCAAACAAGTGATTAGGCCTTAAAATCAAATTCTCATAATTCGCTCCAACAACTCCCACCACCAATTCCCATGCCCCTTTCCAATAGTTGCCAAATGCACTGCTAGTAGTTTCGCTAAGGTTGGCTATATGTAATAGATCAATATCAGTGCACAAATTCAGGGTAATCATGAAAGCAAATTAACATAATTCATCAACGGGATCAGAAAATATTAATCAAACTGCATCTTAGTATCTTACATGGCAGGAAATATTGAATAAATTATGCAAAGCCTATGATATAAATGTGTTGTAGGACAACATAATATCTGTAAGGTACTCCCTCCGTTCCAAATTATAAGACATTTTGGTTTTTCTAGATGCATTGATTTTACTATGTATTTAGACATAGATACGTAGCAAAATCTATGTATCTAGAAATGCCAAAACACCTTACAATTTGGAACGGAGGGAGTAACTGCTAACAGCCAACAAAACTAAGTTTTTATTCAACTTTGGAAATACATTCAAAATTGTCCATGTAATCGAGGATGAAGCACGGTCTAGCATGAAATTCCCCAACTAAATGTACAGTGTTATGATCCAGCATTAAGTTTCAAAATGGAGCATTAAAATTTTATATTTCACAAGGCCCGGCAATGATAAATGCTGATTAAGGATTGTGCAAAATTGTAGAATGGCACAATTTCAAATGATATGATCATTTATCTGTAACAACATTAACCTGCTCATAATCAATCAAACAATACATCTCAACAGTGTGAGAAAGTGCACTTAGAGAAGTGGAGTTGACATCAGAGTATTCAGTGCCTCATATCAAAACTGGAGAATAGCACAAGGACTTACTGCTTCATAGTGAATTGCAGCATCTTCAGATCGCAGCATTAAGATCAAAGTTGGCAAAGCATTGCATTGAACAATCTGCATTACAGGAATTCACCATGTCGTGAGTATGTGTAAAAGGCATATGCAAGTTCAGATGTCAAAATCAAACACAATTATAGCCTTCATTGATTTTGATATCTCACCTGAGTTTTATTTTCATCATTTTTAAAGGCTAAAGTCCGCAAGGCACCTGCAGCTGCCCTCTGCACCTTAAGATCCTGCGATTCTAACAATTCAACAAGTGGCGGGATTCCACCTTCCATTCTGCAGTAAAACAAAACCCTCAGCAAGTGAAAACTTCTGAAGGAAAACGTTATCAAATGACCAAAGAGGCATAAAACAATACCTGACGCTAGTTTTGATGTTGCTATTCTCATGTGCAAGATTTGTAATTGCATCAGCTGCTCTCTTGATAACGCTATTAACCACCCTCGAATTTGTAGTATTTTTCTGCCTTTTCAAGAGTTTCACTAGAGGAGGTAGTGCACCAGCATCAACTATAAGTTGTTGATGTTCAGGCTGTTACAGTGAACACAGAATAAATGATTATTGACCATAGCAATAGTAATTTGATGAAAAGTACATAAGAGTAAATCATCAATTGCTCAAAGCACAACTATTAAAAGATTCCTACAGAACTAGAACGATTATAGGATATCTTAGGTTCCTAAATTTTTCTGAAGGGTACTAGAGACTGACTAGAAAGGCACCAAGTATATAGGACTTGGAAGTTCCTAGGTTTTTCTAATTCTAACTATTCAAAGGCATTGGATCTTACAGTATTTTACAAGAAATACAGATATACGAGGATACAGGTTTAGGCATTCTGAATTATTGTATACAACATGTGGGATAGTTGAAGTTCTTAAACTTTGTAATCCTATGCCACAGGAAACTTGAAAATTCACAGTCCTATTTAGAACATAAATTTGTCGATGATACAAGTAATTGCATTGGTACCAAAAGTGCATCTAAAACTCAATTAGGGAATTAATGAAAAAACCTTTACAGCTAGGAGGCCCAGAGCGAAGGCAGCGCCCTTCTCAACCTCGTGCTCAAACGGCCGCAGTTGTTGTTCCTCCTGCGTTGGCGCCGCCACAGCAGGCTCTTCTAGGTGGCACACCAAGGCCGCCACGGCGCCGCCCTCTACAATCACGTTGACAACCTCCTCTGCTCAATTGACAACCACCAGATCCACTCGGTAAGGATGCGGTTGCACGGATCGGCGCGGCCGGAGTGAGGTTTGGCGAAGGGTGGTTACCGTTTTTGGCGAGCTCAGCGAGGACGTGGGTGGCGCGCTTGGCGGCGGCGCGGTCGGCGTGGCGCCACGAAGAGGCGCAGCGGACGAGGACATCAACCTGCACGCGGACCTCGCGGGCCAGCGCCGCGTGGGAGTGGCGGCAGCAGATCTCGGGGGTGCCCGCCGAGCCGTCCTCCTCCTCGTTGTCATCGTCGGCGCCCGCGCTGCCGAGCGAGGACGCGGCGGCGGCTACCGCGGCGGCGGCGGCGGCGGCGGCGGCGGCGGATGCCTCGTCCTCCAACTTCCGCTTCTGCCCCTTGCGGCGCGGGCGCTGGGGCTGCTTTTGCTGCTCCGCCTCCATTCGATAGGTCGACGGCGGCGCGCAGAGCGTGACGGATTGTGGAGGAGGAAAAGGCACAAGCAGTGCGATTCCGGCGCGGTAGGGTCCTGTTCGACAGAAATGTAGAAATGGGAAAAAAAACGAAAGTTTTTTTATTTTAAACAGTTTTTATATTTATTTAATGATCGATGTTTTAACAATGGGTAATAATGACCTCTCCTAGTCTTTTTTACGAAAAGGAACAAGTAGTGTGATTCCGGCGCGGTAGGGTCGTGTTCGACAGAAAAGGTAAAAATGAAAAATAAATGATTTTTTATTCTTTTATCTAATTGATTGATATTTTGATAATAATCTCTCATAGTTTTTTTATCTACGCTGGCTACGCCGACTGCATATCAGATCGTGTGTGGATTGTGCAACCGAGTTGTGGGCCTGCTTGCAAAATCACATGTCCCATGGATTTTGGCACAATGCTCCTTACGGGTGGCTCACACCCAACAAATACTTTGCTCGTTTAGCTGATAAATCATAATGTGAGAGAAAAAATTTTAAATGGCTGATAGATTTTACTTGCAAACTTTCTCAATTTTTTTGGTATGAATAAAACGAACAACGCCAAGGTTACATCCAACTCATCTCTTTCTCCTTAGACGTGTATGTCTAGATTCGTCTTATTTAGAGAACAATTTGAAACCCTTTATAAAAGAGTCGATCATTTAAGGTTAGTTTCCCTCTTGTGAAATGTCTCCATTAGTTACATTTAGGGTTAGGATACTAAAGTTATCTTTTAATTTGAAAAATCTATGTGTATTATTTTTTAAACAATGTGGTTTTGTGATATTTCTTGATACAATTAACTCATATAATATAACAATAGTAATAGTTGTACTTGTACAAAGGAATCGAAATAGATGACTAATTACTAGACAGGATCAGCAGACAATCTTAGCGTGGCAAGATGAGACCTTCCATGTCCAATGCTATTCTAGCTGCCATGCCAGAGCTTCTTCAAGAATCTCTTTTAAACTTATTTTCGAAATCATTATTTGAAGAACCACTTGAATAAAAATTGTTCTCTACGTCTGTCCATCCTCCAAACTCTAAAGAGACAACATTGTTCCCCCCTCTCTGGCTAGCAAAATTCTAGAATAGACATGACTATATTTTGAGATCTAACTAAACAAGTTGTCGAAGGTTATTTCTTTCACCAAAATCTCTATTCCCATCAACTAAAAGGATATAAAGAGACTCTTGGAGTTGTTCAGTATGTTTGTCGTATTGTATACACTAATGTGGCGAAATAGCTTTGTCACACAAGTGTTGTTGTGTTGTTGGTGCAGCCAAAAAGGTTAATCTATATAACTAAAAATTCACAAGTGCAATTTTCCACCATCTCCTCCCTTGGCAACCTAACCAATGCCTCCACGACACTTTGCGAGTGTGTAAACCCAGCCCGTTAGAAGCCAGTAGTAGTTCTATTGTGTCCCATCTAGCCCATGGTGGCACATATGCAGAACGGGTTCAGTACCACGATAAAAGTTTAGGAGGGTGAGGGTCAACTTATAATCTTTGTCGTTCTAAATATAACACCTTTGGGTTAACCTTTTTACACAAAACGAGAATAAAAGTGTAAGAGAGGTGCTACGCATATGCAGACCCGTTCTGCATATGAAGTTAACCATACAAGCATATTTTGAACGCATGATGTTATGGATGCCTCTAAAATAATTTTGTGGGTTTGATTTTGGTAATTGATGTTACACGATGCCTCTCAAAGAATTTTTGGGTCTGGGTGTGGTAATTGAGTGACAACCTTAAGTGATATTACATGATGCCCCCCTCAAAGAATTTTTGGGTTTGATTTTTGGTAATTGAGTAGCAACCTTAGGTGGACTAATGTTTTTCATGTGAGATGAACATGTAATTAGTTCACACACACTAGGTTGAGCAAGTCATAAAAGCTATGGTCGAGAGATGTATGTAGACAGGCCATTAGAATTTGACTAGTGGATTTGTTGACCATTGGACACCCTTTCTCCAGTGCTACCAGAGGATTCTTGTGCCTCTCTATTGCTCTTTGGATTCGTTCTAGAAAACACCAGAGCTCCATTCCTTCTTAGTTGCCTCACCAAGGCATGTTTGGTAGGGCTCTAGCTTTGAAAGCACAGCTTCGGAGTAGGTGCTCCATCATGGAGCAGCTCTATGATAGAGCTAAGCTCCCATAAACTATATGGTAGAGCTCCAACTATAGATGGGCTCATACATAATTATTGAAACATACACGAAAGGTTAAAATATAAAAAAAGACATCTTATTCCTCTCGCTTCTTTCTCCTGTGCACATCCCGTGGTGGTGGCCAGCGTGCCCTGCTCCTCTCGACGTGGCGCAGCGCCTTGCTCCTCCCGCGGTGATGCCCTACTCCTCTTGTCGTAGCACAATTCTCCTCCCCACGTGGGTGGCACGGTGCGACATCCTAGTGAAGACCGTGGTGCCCTCCATAGTCCTCATAGCACATCTAGTGAGGCCCATGGTCAACACGACATGGCATCCTAGCAAAGATCGTAGCACCACGCTCCTCCCGATATAGCATAGGCTAGGCTCCAGCACTGCCTTCCATGGCTAGCCTTCTAGGCGGTGGGCCAGCAACGCACGTGACACGTGCAATGACTAGCATAGCAACTACCAAGGTTAGGGGACGGTGGGCATCCTAGGAGGCCAATGGTAGGGTAGAGACCGACGGCTTGCAGCGAGCGGTGATGGTAGGGCTGCTACGCGTGATGGTCTGGGCATGATGCCACTCATGAGATGGGAGGAAGAAAAGCATGTGAAATAGTGAAAGAAAACAAATCATCCGGTATGTTAGTGTAATGGATGGCAGTGGTGGGTATTTTTCATCAACTCTATGAACTTAGTGTTTTCATAGCACCCCTTGAGGTGCTCCTTGGATTTGGTGGATCTAGGAGTGAGATCCACATTAGCAGATCTGGAGTTCACGGAGCTCAAGCATTTGGCCGGAAAATGGAAGTGAATCTATTTTTTGGGATCTAGAGCTGCGTGAAGCTCTGCCAAATAGCCCCTTAATTCTTCTCTCCCTGATGCACTCTCATGTGTTTGGCATCAATTCGCCAGTGAATGTGGGGGTAGCTTAGTTTCCTTTGTTCTTTAGAATGTCTTTTGTTAGGGCTTTGATCACTGTCTTGAACTTTTTACAAGTCTTGTATAATTTTCTAAGCTACTCCATGGTCTTCTTTGAGGTGTTGATCACTTAGTCTTCACATTGCATAAGTCCAATACATCCTTGAATCCAAACAAACTAAACCTTGTATACTAGCAAAGTTTATTAGTCTGTTTGGTCATGTTATCAATCAACCACCAAAACTAAACATGGCCCAAATTAGGTGTCATTTTTGTTACAACTTAAAATGGATGGATCTTGAGTGATACTACTTGAAAGGTGAGGATTACTAGAAGTATACCACTTGAAGAATATATGACCTATTTACATATTGTTGAATTCTTATTGAACAAGATTGTCTCCATGAGCTTCTTTCTTGATGGCTCGCTCTAGTTGATTTGCATACGCTTCAAGTCACAGTTTGAACCCTCGCCAAGCTTCACAAGAGCACAAAACCATAACCAACAAATGATCACAAAGGTAGAAGATCACAATTGTGAAACTAGTGCCACCTCATCCATATGAATGTATCATCGTATGCCAACTGATTAAAGGCAAAACAACAATACCAACAAATAATACTATTGCCACCACATACATATGAACTCAGAGTATACCACGCGCGTTGTCGTGGGATTTTTTTAAAAATAAATCAGTTAGACTAGACAAACACCAAAAATTTGTAATCATACAAGTGGGCGAAAATCCAACACAAAAGAACAATACCCACAAAAAAACTAATACAACCTCGTCCGTATGAATATTTCATCACATGTCTACAAAAGCATGACAACACAGTTATATTTCATAACATTCTTTGCCCGAGCTTAAATCAAAGGAGGAGAGGAGATCTAGTGTTATTTTATAATTATGTTTACACAATCATTAAAGAGAGAACCCAATCTTTTAAAGAGAAACACATAAATAAAAGGATTTGAATGAGCATACAAGTTAGGTACTACTGCCACATAAATAATGCAACAAGTTATCATGAATTAAGAGTAGTGAAGCAAACACACATGCATAAGCCTAGACCCTAACAAACTAAGAGCACTAAAGTGAACACACTTGCATAAGCCTAGCCTTAAAACCCTAACAAACTAAGAGCAGTAATGCGAACATATATAAGATAAACTCTAAAACCCTAACCCTAACATAGGGGAGAAAATAGTCTAACCTTCTTCTTGCGTGAGCATGCAGCCACAACGCACCATTCACCGCCTTTCAACGCCGGTGTCGACGTCGCCATCCATTTATCTCGCTTCGTAGAGCTCAAAAGAATCATTCTTGTTGGTGGCCAGCATCAGATCCTTCGTGTTAGTGCCTTTGCAAGGTAGTGGACGCTGCTATCGCGCCTTTGCCTCGATTGGCGGTGGTCGACGATGTTGTGTCTTTGCCCTTCTCCATGGTGGTCGATGGCTTCTCACCTTTGCCTTGCCCATGGTGGTATCGCCACTCTACAAGGCAAGGCGCATGTCGAAGGGGTCGAAGGGCTTCACCTCTTCATTGAAGTCGAGCAGGTAAATGAGGTCGCCATGTGTTGATATCGAACCCCCTCCATAGCCAACGCCACTCGACGGGGCAAACTAGCCATGCTCGTTGCGCGGATAGGTTTTGGAGTTGAAGTTGCGCCTCTCGTTCGACATTGTCGCGCACCCTACATAGTACAAGGGCGATAGGGTTTGGAAGAGAGGAGGCGATAGGGTTTGGGAGAGGAGGCGATGCGGTTGGGAGAGGAGACAAAGTGAGCGAGGAGGGCTAATATATATTTATTTCTATTAGAGACAGCTCTAAAGTCGGTCGCCTCTACAAATGGTTCTTTAGAGGCGACTGGTGTCACTAACCGCCTCTAAAATTGAATCGTTTTCAAAGATGGCTGATAAAGCCAGCTGCATCTAAAGAATAATTTGTAGACGTGGTTGGCTCCTGTTAAGATCCATCTCCAGAGTTAGCTTGGTTCACAAGACACTATAGAGGCAGTTCATGATTGAATTATCTCCACCAAAAAATGGTCCCATTACTTAATAGAGACATATTTTTCTCCATTAACTCTATTTGAATGTCTATGTATTCACCTCAATTCAAATGTCACACAAATCACTCCAATCCATATGGATTGAGGTTGATACAAGAATATCTAAATAAGCCCTTAGGATATGTCTGGCACTCTAGATTTTCAACCGCTGATTGGGTAGCACGACCATAAGTGTAACTTTATTTTTTTTAATATAGTGTGAGGAACGTCTAATGCGTACGAGTACGAATTTGCTAGTTGGTGCTCTAATTAATAACTGCGTGGAGCATCATTTATTTCTCTGTAACTTTTCTAAGCAGATGTAACGAAAAAACCAACTCAAGCAAATCGTTTGCACGAAAGGTGCACGTATGCCTTTATTTACGAATTACAAGTCATTTTCTGTACGACGTTCATACTCGTAGCGTCATTTGCTTGAACACCCTCCCAATTCCATCAAGTGTCCTTCGGAGCACGATGGATGGCTACCTTGCCCCTTATGTTATTTAAAAAGGATTTTAAAAGTCATTTCGAAGTGGTATGATGGAATGCAGCTAGTAAGTAATAGTACCAATTCAGGCCTTGTTTCTGTAACACTTTCGTTTGTATTTCACAAATATTGTCTAATTATGGGCTAATTAGAGTTCCATGTATGCGCCGCAAGATTTGATGTGACGAGAAATCTGAAATTTTTTGTAAATTTTTTTGGTACACTAAACAGGCCTCAGGTAACCGCGCACACGAGTGCACAAAATTCCTGGAGCACGAACCTGTACAAAATTCCCACCTGGCTACAAGAGACGGCAGAAAATACCGGCCGGGACATCGATCCTACTATTCCTACCCGGCCGTCTGGACTGGAGACTGGACCAGCGTCTTTTCACTGCAAGAAGCCGGCGCGCGAGCGCAAACAAACGAACCTCACGAGCCGGTGCAACCGCATGTGATTTCGGCCGTTTTGGCGCCTTGCCCGCCGGGATTTCCCACCGATCGGCCGGGTTGACTTCCCCGGGCAAGCACCGTTTTTTTATAGCTCGCCGTGTCGGAGAGGCTCCTCCATTGCAGGAGTAAAAACCATCACGGCCCGTGATATGGTCGCATCTACTGTCAGAAGAAGAACCTTGCAGTAAGTTTCATAATTTTGGCACCGTGCACATACCTGGTCCATACATTTACACTTCGACAACGGAAGAACCGTCCGAAGGCGCGATCATTGCCACCAGACAATGATCCGTGCATGGCGTAAAAATCGAACAGAAACCTACGCAGAATCTAGATCGATTGCATTATACTGATCAGTGCCGTCTCGACGCCACGGTGACCGGTGAATATTGAGCGGCCATCGTCGACGCCATTGCCAGCTCGTTGGACGAGCCACAAAGCCAGGAGTACAACCGTACAAGCGTGTACTACCAATACCAAAAGGCAGCTGCTGTTCCATTACCACGCACGTCCCTCTGCGTGCACTGCAGCCACAGGGAAAAGGGTAACAGTGCAGTAGATTGGGAGAGTTTCTACTTCTACGCTAATTCCTTGTGCACCCCCTTGTCGCAGCAAAGCTAATATCTGTACGCTCGTCGGCTCGTCGCCTTCCTTATCCCTCTGTTCACGCGCTGTGTCGTCTCGTCTCCGGCCACTGCCCTGTCCTGGCTACGTACCACAGACCCGGCCATCCTCTCCAAGGCGGCCGGCCGGAATGGCGGACGCGTTCTCCCCGCCTTCGCCGCCACCGGCACCGGCACCATCCCCATCCCCTATCGCCGCGGACGACCTCGCGGACGCGCGGCTCGCGCCGTGGACGACGTCGTTCTCCCCGTGGCCGGCGCCGCGCGGGGACCATGCCAGCGGCGGCGGTCGGGCGAATCCGCTCTTCACCATACTGCCAGTCTCGGCTCTGGCCATAGGCCTCGTGCTGCTCGTCGCCGTGGCCGTCATCCTGGCGGTGACACGCCGGGCGAGGCCGCGCCAGGCGGACGCCAGCGGCAGCTGCAGCGGCGACGGCAAGCCGGGCGCACCGCCGTCCAGCTGCGGCAGCCATAACACCAGGTGCGGCTACGCCGCCGCCGGTAAGTGCTACTCGACTACAGAGTTCGCCGTGTGCCCGGCCGTCGCAATATTGGGTTCGATCTTTTCTCATGACTGGATCGTTTTTTTTTTCTCTTTTGCTGGCCACGCGCGGCAGGCACAGGGTGCATATACGCCGGCCGTCTCGTGGGGTTCTCGGCTGCGCAGCCGCGGAGCCGTGGCGCGCAGGTGTTCACGTACCGGGAGCTGGAGCGCGCCACGGACGGGTTCAGCGAGTGCAACGTGGTGGGGCGGGGCGCCTCCGGCGCGGTCTTCCGCGGCCGGCTCGCCGACGGCACCACCGCCGCCATCAAGCGGCTAAGGCTTGACCACCGGCGGCAGGGCGAGCGCGAGTTCCGCATCGAGGTAAGCCAATCAAGCCAAGCAACTCTCCACCCTGCCCGGCGCGCGCACACACGTCGCCTTCAGCTCACGCCACCGTCCATGTGCACGTCCACGACGTACGTCGCGCTCCGCTTCGCGTACAGCTCGTACCAACCTTACCTGTTGCCGCAGCGAGCACCGAGCAGGGGTAGTTCGAGTTCCAGCTTCCAGCGGTTGGTGTGCGTGCCTGGCCTGGGATCGGCCGTTGGGACGGCGCCGGGACGTAACCTGGAAGGCAGGCTGCCTGCCTGCCTGCTGCGCGGGCGTGCGTGCGTGACTGGGAGCCGGGCTTCTGTGACAGACTGTTCCATCTTGTCTTGAGCCTGGTGGGCGTCGTGACGCGGCGCGCCCGGCTGATGGATGGCGTCGGGCTCGTCCGTTGCGCGCGGGACCAGCACTGCCGCGGCACGGGAAAGGTTTGCGTTTCGCGGTGGGTGAGGGTGACTGCGTGCCGCCGGTTAGTTGCGGGCGGGACGCGTGAGCCTTGTCGATCCGGTCCTGTCGATGGGCTGCCGCTGCACCCGCATTTCTGGGCTTCTGGTAACAGCGGCTGGTGCCGCGGCAGCGCTTCTGGTAGGTAGGGCGTGTCAGTGTCACGCGCAAGGGTTTTGCTAACGAATGCAGTGTTTCATTGTGCGTCCTGATTCGGCCATCCATTAGGCTTCACATTTGTGGGTTGGAGCTTCGCATGCATGGGACAAAAGACAAACGTCACGAGCAAAATCTAGGTTTGGGTCTAGATTTTGGAAGCTCACACAGGGGCAATCAATCATTCGTGTTATGGGCCAACCTTTTCTTTGGCACTGCATTGTAGGCTTCTTAAGCCGGTATCCACGAATGCCTGTCAGATTCATTCGTACCCTACAATTAAACTTGGTGGTCGCAGCCTAATAACGGCTTGTTTGGATCATCCTCTTTGAACAGGTGGTCTAAAATTAGTTATAAACTATATCCCACCTCACATTAGACATCAGAATTGAGCTAAAGTGCTCTAGAGTTTAGAAGTAGAGATCCAAACAGGCCCTAGTGGCTGTTCAGTTATCATGAGATGGGGCCAAAATTAGTGTTCCAATGGGCACAAGACTTCTCAAGTAGACTCGTTCAGAGATGGATGCAAAGCTGCAAACATATCGTCCACAGAGATGTTGTGATTGGTACCCTGCTGCCGCGAGTGTGGGACTGCAGGGATGGTAATCCTACCTGGCAATGCATTTACGCATGCTGCTATTTCTTGACCCGCAGGTGTCGCAGGGCTAGGTGGGCACGGACCGCAGCGGCCCTTGCCCGGTGCACGACTGCACTGCACACATCAATCTGCTGGCCACCGTCTGATTGCCTGACATATGGTCCCGTATCTCGAACGACCGATAGAAGTCCGTCCGCTGGGCACGGTGGCTGTGACGCTGATGCATTGACACGTAACTGGTACAACGAATCGTGCTCGTGTTACTAGTGTACTTTTGTGCAGATGCACAGGACGCAGTGCTGCTAATGCCATCAGTAGAGCGGCTTACCGGCATATAGGATCGAGATCTAGCCAGTGAGTTCTTTGCATCGAGGAATTTAACCCCGAGCATGTGCCATGTGGGTCGAAGCAATGCGTTGCTTACTTGCTTTGCTTAGGTTTCACACTTCTAGCATGCTGTAAGTAGGGAGTACATACAGTACTCGTGTACCCTGCACTGCAAAGCTGAACTTGACTTTTTGATCGCACTGCATTGCATTGCATTTGCATTGCAGGGGTGGCAGTAACAGAAAGCAATGTGTCTTTGTTGAATGCAGGTGGACCTGCTGAGCCGGATGGACTCGCCGTACCTGGTGGGGCTGCTGGGCTACTGCGCCGACCAGAGCCACCGGCTGCTGGTGTTCGAGTACATGCCCAACGGCAGCCTCAAGAGCCACCTCCACCCGCCCCGGCCGCCGCCGCCGCCGCTGGACTGGCAGACGCGGCTGGGCATCGCGCTGGACTGCGCGCGCGCGCTCGAGTTCCTGCACGAGCACAGCAGCCCCGCCGTGATCCACCGCGACTTCAACTGCAGCAACGTCCTGCTGGACCACAACTACCGCGCCCGCGTCTCCGACTTCGGCATGGCCAAGGTCGGCTCCAACAAGGCCGACGGGCAGGTCGTCACCCGCGTGCTCGGCACCACCGGCTACCTCGCGCCAGAGTACGACGACCACGCCGCCGCCGCCGCCATGGCGCCATTATTTCCGATCAGCAGCTTGTCATGCCTCCTTTTCTTTTTGCTTGTGGTAGCGTCGATTGATGATCGCAGGCTAGCTGTGTTGCAGGTACGCGTCGACGGGGAAGCTGACGACCAAGTCGGACGTGTACAGCTACGGGGTTGTGCTCCTGGAGCTGCTCACCGGCCGCGTACCGGTGGACACGCAGCGGCCGCCTGGAGAGCATGTCCTGGTTTCCTGGGTCAGTGCGTTACTACTGTAGAATATATTTGCTGCATGTATGTTTTTTTGTGTCCTCATGGCGACTGAAGATCTTCTTGTTTGCACAGGCACTTCCGCGACTCACGAATCGCCAGAAACTCGTGCAGATGGTTGACCCTGCCCTGAAAGGCCAGTTTGCCCTGAAGGATCTGATCCAGGTCTGACGCTACTTCACCTAGTATCTATTAGTACTCATTTACTCTGCAATTATGCCGCTCATCATTAGCCGTTCGATGGCACCAAGTACTACGACATCTAATTAACTGGCATGTGCCACTGGTAGCAGGTCGCCGCCATCGCCGCGATGTGCATCCAGACGAAGGCGGAGTACCGGCCGCTGATGACGGACGTGGTGCAGTCGCTGATCCCCATCGCCAAGACCACCCCGGCCATGTCCTGCTCCTCCACGCCGCTCAGACCGGCCTTGCAGCACGTCATCTTCATGGGCCCGCAGTGCGGCGGCAACAAGATCTCCTCCTAGCTAGCTAGCTAGTCCTGGCAATCTGGTTTGTAATAGAGGTATCCACCATGCACTGGATCGAGTCGGCCATCAAATCAACCAAAGCGAATTCACATTCCTTGTTCCTTGATGTATAGTAGAGCTCCCCCTCTTCTCCGGCCAGGATCTGCAAATGCATCATTGCAGTAGTGTAGTAGTACATCGTGATTGGGTTCAGGCGAAAGCGTACGGCGTATCATCTATTGGTAAGAACTGCTTTAAAGATAACATGAAAATAGAAATAAATATTTTTTTCTTTTTCTCATGAGCTTGCTGTGCCTTTGAACAATGTTTTGTTATGTTGGGCTATCTCGACTTCTCTACAACTGCGAAGAAGACTAGAAGAGTGAAGGATCTGCTTGGTTTGTTCGCCGGGGAATGTTTTTTTAAAGGAACAGGAGGGGCAAAGCCCCCTACTGAAATTTATTAAAAGGAAGTAGAAAATACAGAGATTACAAGAGTTTTGGATAAGAACACTAAACTAAGCGGACTAGAACTAAGAGGTCTCAGGGAACCAGAAAAGAGAGGAAGAAGGGGGACGAATCCACTCCCAGGACAACGAGAACCACGGGAACTTTTAGAATTACATGACTCTAACCAATGAACAAAAGCAATTTCTGAGCGTCTTCTAACTCTGAAACAAAGCAGAGTTAATTCTTTCTTGAAGTTGACTTCGCACTTCATAACACTTGGTTGAAGGCCCCCCCTTCCCTCCGCCACTGGATAGGAGGCCGTTTAGTTTTAATAAACTCAGTTCTTTCTAGTCTACCAATGTTTATAATGTCTTTTTTTAAATCTCAAAAGAAGTGCTAGAAAAAACTGAATGTTACAGATCAAAATTCTATCGATAGAATGACCAACACAAACAAAAATATAGATTAGTTAAATAAAAAGTTTTGTGCCAACCAAAACTAAAAAGTGGCTTAGGAATACAAAATCTAGATTTACAAAATAAATGTTTGTTGAGTAAATGACTTTTTAAATTATTAAATAAAGATGGTATGTGGTAGGAACTCTTGAGGAACAAGTATGTCAAAGATAAGACTATAGGGAGCTATGTCAAAAAGACAACAGACTCCCATTTCTAGAAAAGTCTCATGAATGTTAAACACACTTTGGCCTTGTTTAGATGCGAAAAATTTTTGGATTTTGCTACTGTAGCACTTTCGTTTGTTTGTGGCAAATATTGTCTAATTATGGACTAACTAGGATCAAAAGATTCGTCTCATGATTTATAGATAAACTGTGCAATTAGTTTTTATTTTCGTCTATATTTAATGTTTCATGCATATGCCGAAAGATTCGATGTGACGAGGAATTTTGAAAACTTTTTGGTTTTAACAAGTTTTTTTTTGAGTTTCGGGTCTTTCAAGGTGAAGGACGGGATGCATACCCGATTCTGGGTTGACATTTGGCTAGGTAGTCAACCACTTAGGGACAAATTCCTCGAGTTGTTCAATATTATGAGAATAAAACAATATTCTGTAGCAAAAATACTTAGCTCAATCCTACTAAATATTTCTTTTTGTTGGAATCTAGTGGGTAGAAACCTAAGGGATTGATATAGAATTGTTGCCTCTTTACATGATGTGAACTTATAGGAGGGTATGGATGTTTTTGTGTGGTCTTTACAATCATTAGAAATTTTTCCATCAAATTTTGTTCTAAGACTACTTTGTAATAATTGTTCTAATTTACCAATTGGTGGATGAAGTCGATATAAACTATCATTTATCTTAAAAAAAGGTCTAGGAGTTTTTACATGCCGCTAACAAAAGCTGTGCCGCTCTAGCACATGGCTGGAAATACCGTTCACTGATTTATCGTAAGAAAAAAATATTGTTGGCTTACAGAAACTACAAATTCACAGTCAATCGCAACTACAAGTCCACACAACACAATCAACCGAAACTATATGTCTCCGTACTTTTTTCTGCCAGCCAACAGGATTTTTTTTCTCACGGCAACGAACAATATTTTCAGCCATGACTTTTCAGTTGATTTATCGTGAGAAAAAAATACTATTGACTGGCAGAAAAAAGTACGGCAAATAAGATAAGCGAACGAACACAACCGAAACTACATGTCTACAACACAATCAACCGCAACTACAAGTCTACAATATTCTTTTTGGAATGTACTCCCTCTGTTCTGAAAGTTTCAATTTCTAAAGTTGTCTTAATTTAAACTTTTTAAACTTTGACCGAATGTTTAGAAAAAGCGCTAAGATTTATCGTACTAAATTAGTACCATTAGATTTATCATAGAATACTCATTTTATGTCATAGATATTGATGCTCTTCTCTATAAAGTTGGTCAAACTTAAAAAAAATTGACTGACATAGATTTTAGGAACCAAAGCTTTCACGGACAGGAGTAGAAAAATTTTATATTTATTGCGGAGTATGTGTTTTTTAAAATAAACTATTTTTTAGAACAAAATTATATAATTTGTATGAATGAAATTTCTGCATTCCAAGATGTTACCGTGCAAAAAAAAAAGCTGTTGCAGCAGATTAACCGAATTTTTTATAAGCATCTCCAACAATTTGTCATTCGATTTTTTCATCCTTATTCTTTTTGGTAAAATAAGAAAAAAAATACTCTCTCATCTTCCCTTCTATCTTTTCCAACTTTGCAAAAATTTATTCCGAGGGCGTATATATGCACTCGACCTAGGAGCACACATCTAGAGTTTCCTGATCCATCTAGTAAAAAGGAAGAAAGATAGAGTTTCAGATGAGAAAAATGTAAGAGAGAAAGATCTGGTAGAAGAATTTAAACGTCCACAGAAACAAATTCAAGGTTACTGATACAAAATATGAGTCTAATTGTAGGAAAAAGTATTGAGAAAAAACTTTTAAAATAGAAATATAGAAAAATTTTAAGATGACTTCTTTTTTCCTCCTCATACAAACACTATATTTGGAAATAAAAATATGAAAAGCTCTGGGAGATGCTAAGATCAACCGATTAGTTGGATCAGCAGTGACGTCACGTGCTATGCCATAAACAGACGTGGTGTCGCCGGTTCCCAATCACGACGACTCTTTGCGTGGATCCTTGACCCCCTGAGGTCGGGTGACTGGCCACACCGGCAGAGCGGCGGCCACTTGTTACTTGTATGTTGGCCCGCGACCCAGATCCGCTACTCGTGTCCAACCGTCTCCAGTCCACGTCGTGTGCCGCCCCGCCGTCCTTCTCCGTTCGCCGTCGGCCCTCCCCTCGGCCGTCCGCCCGCCCGGCTCCACGTAGCTCGGAATAACGAATCGCCGCTCGCTATCCCTCGGACCTCGGTAGAAAGTTCCAAAACGACAACGGCATCGTCTGGTCTCCCGGTGCCGACCTGCCGTTCCCCATTTGTATCGTCCTTCTTCCGCTGCATCCGTCTCGCCTCTTCTGCTCGCATCTAGCCCTCAGCCCTCAGCTCACCAACCACCACGAACCGAGGGAGAGAGGGAAGGGACCGGGAGAGGGACGAATGGCGAGCTCTCAGTGCTGCGATAACCCGCCGGCCCTGAACCCGGCCTGCGGGGAGGGCAAGGTCGTCGACAGCTTCGGCGGGCTCAAGGCCTACGTCGCCGGCCCCGAGGACTCCAAGGCCGCCGTCGTCCTCGTCGCCGACGTCTTCGGTACTTGCTTCGTTTTTCCTTCGAATCTGCTTCCCCTCGAGATCTTTCGCTTCGGGTAGTCACACGTTATTACAAGTACTAAAAGCCTTTCTCCTCTTGCAGGATTCGAAGCGCCGATTCTGAGGTATCACTCCTTGTGACGGACTTCCCCCCTGACCCTGTGTTCTTTATTATTATCAATATTATTATTTATTTTTTGCAAACGCCCTTGCATCCAAAGATTGTGAATCTTGGTGAATCTTTATTAGGGGATATGTGATATCAATGACAGTTGATTATGTGCTGCTAGTACAGTCTAGGCTGGTAGTAAAAACTGTTGATTATTTTGCTCGACTTCTAGTTGACACTGAATAGTGGTGAAACTTGTACCATGTTGCTGCGTTGCTGTATCCAACTCGGAGCCTATGCCAGTGGGTGTTAAGTCACCATCTCCTGCTGGTTCTGGGAGTTTGTTGTGACAAGATGGAAAAAAAATCCTGTAAATCAGATAACAGTACAGCTACAGCAACTATTCACCGTTCACTATTAGTAAGTAGCCTATTAAATAGCTAAATAGCTTATTGCTTCATATATTACACGTGCACTCTTCCTGTGTGTTTTTGCAAATGGATCATTGGATTGTTATTCAGAAACTTTGGAACCAGATGACGTGTGTTCTTACTGTGTTGTATTTTTAGAATCATTCCCAAAGTCCAATACTAAAGTTTAATGATGACCTCCTGTTGTGTCCTCTTTTAAATGCTACCAAATTTTATCATAATCACTGAGTGCCACCTGCAAACAGATTTTGATTGTATTTTCTTGTCTTATCTCATGTAGGAAGATAGCCGACAAGGTTGCTTCGTCAGGGTACTTTGTTGTGGTACCAGATTTCTTTCATGGGGATCCTTATGTACCTGAGAATGGGAAGCCCATCCCTGAGTGGCTAAAGTCACATACTCCGGTTCGTTGTGCCCTGCCCATTCCCTGAACGATTCCTGTAAATATTTGGCTGTACCTTGTTTCTATTTACAATGATTCAGATCAGATGAGAAATAAAAACTAAGGAGATAATGAAGAAGTTATTAGGTGGTTAAAGAATGTTTAAACTCCTAACTGTCTGGATTATTAGGTGGTTAAAGAATGTTTTAAACTCCTAACTGTCAATATCCAGATGACGCTAAACATGATCTAACAGCATCCATTATATTGGCATTCAAATTGTTGAGTACGATCTTTCTCATTTAAATTGAACTAAAGTAGAATTTCCTACCTGCATACATACTGTTTACTGACAGTACATTCTTTATGGTGCCATGAGATTTACATCTCTGGTTCCAAATCTGAGTTTCTTATATTTAGTGTGTGTGAATGATGATACGACACAAGTTATATTGCAATAGTTAAAAAGGCTATTCTAAGCACCTTTGTACTTTGGTATCATTATTATTTTCTCTTAACCCGTTTCTTGTAAAAGCATGGATTGGGTTGGAATTGACACCATGGTTCTAAAAAACCTAACTACACTTACATTTACTGTCCACTAAACCTCAAATGGACCCCTAGCGTCTCATTTAGGGCCTGAGCATCCAATAAAACTCTGGACACGTCTAGGCGGTGCATGCAGGCATGAGGTAGTGCCTAAGTGGCGCAGAAATGCGAAAAAGCGTCTGCCTGGCTGGCTTGGTGGGTTATGTGTGACCGCCCAGGCTGGCGGACAGGAAAAAAGCACCTGGAACTGGAAGAGCCAGGGAAATATGACGTGTGGGGATCAAAATTGCAAGTCCCTTCACTACTTCTTTGCAAGTTTGTAAGAATTGGAATCAAAATTGCCTGAATGTGTTATCAATTCTTCTGAGATCAGAGTTGGGCATCTAATATGAGCCATATGTGTTGCCAGAAAAAAAATAAAACAAATAAAAAAGCACAAATGCTTAGTCATGTTTAATCTAACTTTAATCCATCTAGGTGCTAGGAATTGGCCTAGCGCCTTCCTAGCGCCTAGCGTATTTTGGAACCTTGATTGTCACATATTGTTTCCTTCCTTTCTTTTGCCGAACAAATTTCATCAACAGAAAAAGGTATTTATTTGCTAGGAAAAAGGGTTTGAAGAGGCAAAACCAGTTATTGCGACTCTAAAGGAGAAGGGAGTGTCTGCTGTTGGAGCTGCAGGGTATTGCTGGGGTGGTAAGCAACATTTTTCATTGTACCTGTGGTTCTGTAACCGTCATCTTATCATCTGAAGCTTTGGTCCGCTGAGCATTTGCTTTCCTCTCAAATTCGCAGCAAAGGTTGTTGTGGAGTTGGCAAAAGCTCATGAGATCCAAGCTGCTGTACTGTTGCACCCTTCTTTTGTTACCATTGACGATATCAAAGGTCAAACTTCTTTCTTGTGAATTCTGGAGATGCACAAACATTGTTCTATTACAAATGATTCATTTGTTAACTCTACTATCTTCCAATATAACATCAGAGGTCAAATGCCCAATTTCTATACTCGGAGCTGAGATTGACAAAATGTCCCCACCAGAGTTAGTCAAGCAATTCGAGCAGGTCCTTTCTGTGAACTCAGGGGTAAGTTCTCATTTTCAACAACTTAAACCTCAAGCTAGATCATTTGCTTGAGTTGCAGAATCAGCCAAAATAGTATTCCTCTAGTGCCAAATGCATCATTCGTGCATATGCACTGCCATCGATAATTCCTTCCAAATTATGCTGGGTGCTTCTTTGCCAATTTTCATTGAACTGTTTTTGTAGATCTTCTGATCTTGAACTGTTTTTTCTCCTGGCCCACAGGTTGGTCACTTTGTCAAGATCTTCCCTGGTGTGGCGCATGGATGGAGCGTGAGATACAGCCACGACGACGCAGCTGCCGTGAAGAGTGCTGAGGAAGCCTTTGCGGACATGCTCGACTGGTTCAATAAGAACCTGAAATGAACTCTGCAATTGCATCCTGCCTTGTAATAATGCATATTCCAATGTCCTGAGATCGAATCTGCTGTGTTAGGGCTTGCGTGGTCAGGCCATTCAGAGTTCTCATGGTCTTAGGGTTGTATTAGTAGATTGGTTGTGCTAAATCCATAATAAAACGAGGTAAACTATTTTAGAGAGGATTAAGGCTTTTCCCCGTTTGTTATTAAGAAAAATAGTTTCTTTCTCTATGCCACTAAATTTAAAGCGGGTCTCTATGCTATGACATTTATCTCTTTTGTCTAGCATGCCATTCTGTCCATCTCCTGTTTGGATTTCAATATTTGATAGCTCTGAAGCGGCTTTCACCATGGCCTTGTTTAGTTCACCCCAAAAACCAAAAAGTTTTCAAGATTTTCCATCACATCGAATCTTTCAACACATGCATGAAATATTAAATATAGATGAAAATAAAAACTAATTGCACAGTTTACCTGTAAATCACGAGACAGATCTTTTGATCCTCTACAGTAGTGAAATCCAAAAATCTTTTCGCATCTAAACAAGGCCTTGCCGCCCGCATTTCTTGGGCTCTAGCTACAGGACCATTGACTTGTCGTCGAGACCTTCTATAGCACTTTCGTTTATATTTGGTAATTGTTGTTCAACCATGGACTAACTAGGCTTAAAGGATTCGTCTCGCAAATTACAAGCGAACTATGCAATTAGTTATTTTTGTATCTATATTTGATGCTCCATACATGTGTCGCAAGGTTCGATGCGATGGGAAATCTTGAAAATTTTTGAAATTCTTGGGAACTAAACAGCCCCCTATTTTGTTCGAGGTTACAAATGGCCTTGTCAAGGGTAGTTCAGTGAAGCAAAAGTTAGATGAAGGTGAAAGAGAGCTATGCAGATCAAGCCTGGTTCCAAGATGCATGTCATGTGGACCAGACCTGTCTCCAGCTTTGTTCGCAGCTTCTAATGGTTTTTCAACTCATCTCACGAGCATGATAACCAACATGTTTGCAGTCGTCCGAGGATGAGACTGAGCTGCAATTGCAACGAATCATGTCAAACTGTCAATGATCTCGTGTCAAATTGTCAATGATGTTCTGATTGAAAGAAACATGATATGTTGTACTATAGGTTACATGATATGGGAGTCCACTTATTGGCAACAATATGTCAGATGAAGGGTGTAGGACTAGGAGTAGCAAGCTGGCAATCTAATAGTGGTTTCATTGTCTCACTGTAAAATGTATTTTTTTTTCGTAAATAAAAATTGTAACTGAGTGGTCTGAAATCTGCAGTGTCCGATTGTTTCTCTGAAAGCTTTAATGTCTGGAAGAAAAATGTGAGGAAGAAAATTAAGAAAGTCTCTAATTCCTTTTTGACAAAAGAATATCACATATGTCTTAAACAAAATGGAAGTATGAATCATTCTTTTCTCATGGAACAACCATTTATGGAACTACTGATTTCTTTGATCCTTTTTCTCACAAAAAATGACCGACATTTATTTTTTCACCTTCTCACTTCCAGATTGCACACTTTAATTTATTTTGATGTCTGTCCTCTTTTCCTATTGTTCTTTTTTTGGTATTATTTATTTGCTCTCTAATTAATTTACTCAGTATTTTCTTGCTGAGTTTTCCCAAAAAAAAATTCTGGTGTTCATACCAATCATAAGAGGTTTATCGTACATATTTATCATAGAGAGGTTTCACAGGTTTCAAAAGTGATTTAAAGTTTGTGTCATAAGCAATGCAAACAGACTGACTGCTTGTTTAGTTCCGAAAAGATTTCGGATTTTGGTACTGTAGCATTTTCGTTTTTATTTGACAAATATTATCCAATCATAGACTAATTAGGCTCAAAAGGTTCATCTCATGATTTACAGACAAACTGTGTAATTAGTTTTTGTTTTTATCTATATTTAGTGTTTTATGCATGTGCCGCAAGATTCGATGTGATGGGGAATATTGAAAACTTTTTAGATTTCGGTGGAAACTTTTTTTTTTTGACAAATCGGTGGGAACTAAACAAGGCCTGAAATGTGAACTAATTTTAGTTCAGTCAATGGCTAAAACATCAAACAACAGCCATGGGGTTTGCTATAGTATAGAGTACATGCTATTCAAGCAAAAAAAAAAAAACTAAAAACTTTTGTTTCAATCATATAGCCCAGTTTGAGCAGCCAGCCTGGCCAGCCGGTCTTTGTACTTAATTTCGTTCCTTCTTAATAAAAATGATGCGCAGACTTCCTGCGTATTCGAGAAAAAAATAAACTGAAAACGGAAGTCCAAACTCCAAAATGGCCACAAACACAATTGGTACAGTCACACGATGATCTGTCAAGACGTCTTTAAATTTCAAGATACAACTTCAGATTTCACTTCAGGTATTTATTAAACCAGTGGGTCATGTCATGCAGAGCTTCCGCAGCACTACTCACAGCAGCCACATCATCGTCACTGTATCTCACAGCCCATCCATGCGCTACGCCAGGGAAAATTTTGACGGAGTGCTCTATCTGTGGAGCAAAATGAAAACAATTGAGAACTGATGGCACAGAATAGTATTACGCTGAAATAAAATGATTGTTGTCCAAATTGTTGTGTTGGCCTAACATTGAAATTTATATTTGAAGCAAATTTGGATAGAGAAGGAAAAAAAAACCGAAGGAGTGGACTGCTAACATGGTTACTCAAGCAGTAAGACTTAAGGAATTGCAGTGCCAGAGAAAGGGCTTAATCAAAAAAATAAAAAAAACAGAAAACAATATACTTTCAGGGGGCTCACGAATTGAGAACCCTCTATTGTATATTAAACCTTACTGCACAGTTTTGAAGATTAAACGATTTGAATGAAGTAAACATTTACTTAAGAACACATCCCTCCATTGCAGATAAATAATAAAAACTATATGCTCAACCCCAAATACTTTCGCACAATCGCACTCATACGCATTAGAACAGTTTTAGCATGGAGTTTTAAATATATAGAGCAATTTATCTAACAGTGGAGTCTGAATACTCTGGTATGCATGTAAATGTCCGAACTTAAAAATCAAGGTTTCAACGATGTCAGAACTTACCCCAGAGTTTGCTGACAGGATCTGCTCAAACTCCTCCAACAATTCTGGGGGTGATGCTTTGTCAATTTCAGCTCCAAGTATAGAAATGGGGCATTTGATCTCTGAATATTAGATAGCACATCAAAGAGTAAGCATTTTCAGCTCTTGCGTTAGAACAGTTTTAGCGTGTTAGGGGAAAAACTATCACAATATATTTGACCTTTAATGTCATCAACAGTAAGTAAAGACGGGTGTAACAATACAGCTGCCTGGATCTCGTGAACTTTTGCCAGCTCGACAACGACCTTTGCTGAAAAGTAGTGCAATCAAGTGTCTAAGGCTTAGTGTGGAGAAAGAGAGGAAGGGACTAGCACTGAGTTAATTTGCAACAAAGAAATGTTCAAGTATTACTAACAAATAAAACAATTCAAATATTTGTATTTACCTCCCCAGCAATAACCTGCAGCCCCAATGATTGCCACTCCCTTCTCCTTTAGAGCAGCAATTACTGGTTTTGCCTCTTCAAATGCCTTTTTCTGTTACAAGAATCAATCTCAGTGCTCAGTATAAAATGAGAGACAAAAGGGAACAAGTAGGCAAGTGCTCATAAGAGCAACTCCAAGAGTTTGGCTAAAATTTCATTATTTAACCATTTTGTAAAATAGATAACTTCTTAAAAAACAGAGGTCCACAACAACCTTGCTATCTTACAAAATTAGATAGCTAGTGCCAGTGGTTGGCTATATATGGCCACCGAAAATCAAGAGATAGCCAACTTTCTATTTTACAAAACCAAATACCACATCTGTTGGAGCCTATTTTTCTGCTATACAAGTTGTAAAATAGCCTCCACAACAAGAATAGCCAAGTTGTTGGAGTTACTCTAACCCCTAACACGACTCCAACATCAAGAAGCATTACTTTGCTTCAAAATAACCCTTACATGCTAGTAGCCAATAAAAAAAGAAGAGTTGTTCAATCATTTTATGCAGGTATGTGCAAAATGGTCATTCAAGTTGACAGCATTCTTGATGCCCATATCAGAAGTTTTTTTGTTGTGATTTTTTGTAGCCTTTCTGAAATTTTCAGCCTACAAATGTCATGGAAGTTAGCTAGACAAGACCCCCCCTCCCCCTCTCTCCCACTCACCCACCCAAAAAAGATCACTGAAACAAGCTGCCCTGGGTCTGTGATAAACAAAAGGTCGATGAAAAAATCCAGAATACAACATACCGGAGAATGTGCCTGCAACCACATTGCACGATTATTGGGATTGCTGGGGTCGAATGGATCCCCATGCAGGAAATCTGGCACTACAACCAAGTAACCTGACAAAGCAACATTATCTGCTATCTTCCTTCATGAGAAAAACTTTTACCATCAGTGTCAAAAAAAAAAAACGTTTAGAAAGCTGTAGCAACTACTTGCAATTCAAAGAACCCTTGGCCGAATTCTAACACTAAGCGATGAAGCAATTTGCACCAGACTGGCTACAGCAAACACCCAAGTCTGACTGTTTTTTTTTATGCGCTTAACAAACATTTTTTTCTCTCTGTTGACAACAGTCCCTATAAGGCTAGAATTAGGGATTAGCGAAGGCAAAATAGGTCTCTAGCAGGAATTTTCTACAACATATACAAGATCAGGTGTAAACTAGCATATGATGAGATGGGACCATACACACTTTCAGAGAACGGGCAAGAGCTTTAAATTCAATAAAACAACTACATGGCGATGGTGCTGCAAGTAACAAATCCAAGGGGGGGAAAAAGGAAGGGTACCTCAGCTTTGGCGCCTCAAACCCTGTAATAAAGGGGATTAGTTCGGGTGATTCTTGTAGGCGAATCTTGGAAAGTACAAGACTTTGATCCTTGCAATTTAACTCAGGCAATTACCGAAGATGTCGGAGACGAGGATGACGGCGGCTTTGGCCTCCGCCAAGCCGGCGACGTAGGCCTTGAGTCCGCCGAAGTCGTCGACGACCTCACCCACTCCGCCGGCCGGGTTCAGCGCCGGCGGGCTCTCCCAGCAGTGCGAGCTCGCCATCCTAACAGTTCTTTAGTTTTTCCTAATTGCAGAGTGCTGCCGTTGGAGTTGGACTGGAGTCTGACAAGTGACAAGGACTGGCATCAAGTGAAGCGGACGGCCGGCGAGAGCAGGCGAATGTTCACGCCAAGTCGCCCTTGGACTCTGAATTTTTGTAGAAAAAAAAGATAAGTGGTGAGGGTGCTGAGTGTGATCTCACTGCTGATGCAATTCAAGATAGTGCCTGACTACCGGGTTTGGTCGTTCGTGCATGTCTGGTTGCTGTGGTGAAGAGGGGATAGCAGCGTAGAATAATACTAGAGACTTGCAAGATATCTCGTCAGAATGATTGTGTTCTTTTCCTCAAAATATGACGCTCCATACGTAGGCAAAATATCCGATATCCCTCAAATCTGAAGTATATGAACTCGGACCCGAAATACCCGAAGCCGAAATACTATATCATAGTTTCAGATAGTAATAAAAACCAAATTTAATTCAGGTAGTTAGGGTGAATTTCCCCTATGCCCGAACAACCTGAATTACATAAAATATCTTAAATCTTTGCTCTTCTATTTCTTAATATTAAGGGATGCAGTGATTCAATATAGTTTAAATCTATCATTTGGAGGCTCAATATAGATCTGTACTAGCTTGATAATTGTTTTCTTATTGATTATTGATACGAAGACATGAAATGATTTGAAGGACTGTTGTTTACTGCTTTAAAATGTTACTGGATTCCTAGTTAAATTATTGATTTTGTTGGGTATATCAAGTAAAACTCGAATCCTAATTATCGAGTACCCAAAACTTCGAGTAAAACATTTTTAGGCCAAAATCATGTAGCAATTTGTAATACATAAATTATCTATTCCGAAATTTTCGAGATACCTAAATGCCCACCCCTACTCTATATCTAATTATTGGGCACGCGGCTAGAGTCAGGGTGACCGTGCGAGCTATAATTGGACACACCGCTAGGGCCAGGCCGACAGTGTGGGTGCATAGAAGGTACGGACAAGATGTTCGAGATAGGAAAGACCACAAAGAGATACAGAGATGATGACAATACGTCAGCGAGTAAGAGAAAGGAGATATTACTCCTTCTCGTAATTTTTTTTTGCGATGATACTACCTTCTAGTAAGGACGGGTGCACAAATGACAACTCCAAACGCCATACATCTGCCTCGACAATTGGTTAGTAGAGTTCAACAATGGACCTGAGTAAGGGTCTTTTTGGTCTCTCTCTCTCTCTCTCTCTCTCTCTCTATATATATATATATATATATATATATATATATATATATATGCCACTGTTCATATGTCATTACTTGGCCCAAAAATACGACAAGTTTATAGCATATTTTAAGTTGTGAAGAAATTATATTGACATCAGTCCTTAGCTATTGATAAGAAACGGTGACTGACTGAAGTGCCTTGAAACATTAAAATAATTTATAACGGAATGATTATTATTAACCTAGGTCTTGTTTAGTTCCGAAAAGTGAAAAATTTTCGGTACTGTAGCACTTTCGTTTGTTTGTGACAAATATTATCTAATCATAGATTAACTAGGATCAAAAGATTCGTCTCGTGATTTACAGCTAAACTGTATAGTTAGTTTTTGTTTTCGTCTATATTTAATGTTTCATACATGTGCTACAAGATTCGATGTGACGGAAAATTTTGAAAACTTTTTGGTTTTCAGGGTGAACTAAACATGGCCCTAGACTCAAACCCCGCATTATCTCAAGAGTGCACCTTGCGTCAGCAGTGAGATCACAGCACTCAGTATTTTCTACCACGGAATCTCGTCTGCGCGCGCCGCCGGTCAGCTTTTAACTTTCTCCAAACGAAAGCTCTTCGCGGTTCAAATCTATCTATACATATATATATCAATAAACTACTGTATGTATATCCCATCGTCCCGAGAGGCCGAGACAGCATCCATCCACAAACAAAACTAAACAAAGAACTGTGTGACTGTGTGAGAGCATGGCAACAAGCTCGCACTGCTTTGAGAACCCGCCGGCGCTGGAGCCGGCCAGCGGAGGAGGCGAGGTCGTTGACGACTTCGGCGGGCAGAAGGCATACATCACCGGCTCCGCCGGGTCCAAGGCGGCCGTCGTCCTCATCTCCGACGCCTTCGGTACTCTCTCTCGCGCGTGCTGCCTCGAGCCCCCCGAGTCAAGCTTTCCTCAAAGTTCTTGTGTTTTTGTTTAATTTGCTGGCATTGAAAATCCGTTTTTCTTTGTAGGTTTTGAAGCGCCAAACCTGAGGTACGTACGCTATGAATATGGATGATCTATTTACCTTTACTTTTCTTTCGTTAAATCTTAATTTTTGGATCAGTTGTTGGCAGTGGTGGGGAAAAAAAAATCAGTAAAGCACATAAAGAAAATGGGCACCTGCTCTGCTAGTCTCACTCTGCTGACCTTCTAGTCTGAGCTGGGTAGTTGCTATAAACCATAGAGTTAATCTCTTTGCTGAGCCTCTGGCCCTGTGGGGTTTAAAATTTGTCCAATGGGTTGTTTAGAGTTTGAATTGCATTAGCTTTAGTTATGAATTACTAGTAACTGATGTTACACTTTTATCTGGCGAAGGAAGATAGCCGACCAAGTTGCTTCGTCCGGTTACTTTGTTGTGGTGCCCGATTTCCTGCATGGGGATCCATATGACCTCAGCAGCAGCAATCCTGGAATGTGGATACAGGCTCATAATCCGGTTTGTCTTCTCTTCAACCTTATTCTAATACTTTTTTTTAATTACAGTATTACAGCATTGATAGTATGTGTTCGGATTTAGATTCAGATTCAGATACAGTCAGAATATAAAATTCCCAGATTCATGTATGTATGCGTATTCATATTTGAACCTCTTAATGGACTGATCTTGGGAAATATTGCTCCTGTTTTCATCCCTACTCCCAAGGTCTGTGTCTAAAGAAATGTTTCAACTTGAATGATCATTTTATAAATAAATAAAATTCTATTTACATCCCTCAACTATGGGCTGAGAACACTCTTTAACCTTCACCCACAAAATGTTCACTTTTTTTGAACCCTTCAATATCAAAATCTCACTTTTCAACCTTAGCTGAAATTTGAGGTAGTTTTGGGAGACATGTCATTGACATGATGTCACTGTTCACCCGCATGGCCCTATGGTGGTAGGGCATGTTTATTGAATTGTTCATCTATTCCGCTTAGTTGTCCATTTAGGCCAGTCTCAATGTATGTTTCATGAGAGTGTCATGCATATTAAATAGGGTGCCACATAAGCAAAATTGCTGACTTGGCAAGGTCATTAAATGAAGGAGTTTCATCAGATGAGAGAGGAGTTTCATCTCTATGAAACTCATATGGCTCGGTTACCTAGTTTATAGTCTTGGTAACCGTGTCATGAAACTATGCATTGAGACTGGCCTTAGCTCAATACATTCCATGCATTAATTACTATATATATATCTAAGACATAATAATAACGCTGATATATAGAGTAACTGATAAGTTCATCATAATTGGATAGAGATTACAAGGTATCTATCTATAATGAGTTGGAAAATAAACAAGTAGAAAGAGTGTACAAAGATCAGTAATTTTGATTAGATGTACGTACTTTAGTGCCTATTTTGAGCATGGTTTTTAAAATTCAATAATTAGAGTGTATTGAATAAGGTATCTAGCTAGTGGAAGAACATGAGTAGATGGGTTATTTTTCCTAATTTAAGCATGGCTTTTAAAATTCAATAATTTGTAAATGATTTTAATCCTTTTAGTAGAGTTCTATTGCACATAGAAAAGTTTAGTTTAGTTTGATCAAGATAATGAAAACATTTTAATTTAGTTTGAAACACGTACTTTAGTGCCTATTTTGGTGGTCCTAATATACTTTATTTGTAAAACTACTATCTACTTCAAAAAAACATGCTTTAACTTTATTTTAAAAGTCAAACTATCAAGTTTGACCAAGCTTGTAGAGAAGATTATTAACATTTATGACACCAAATAGGTACATCATGAAACTATATTTCATGATGAATCTAATCACACTTATTTAGTATTATAAATATTTGATTCTTTTGTATAAATTTGATCAAACCTAAGATAGTTTGACATAGAGCAAAACTAGAATATCATTGTTTTTTAGATGGAGTATTTATATAGCTTTCAAGTTTTAAAATTCAAATACTACATATGGCCTTTAATTATGTTGTCACATCAATGCCACCTCACAAAAATCATTCTAAATTGAGGCAAGGTTGTAAATTAAACTGTTCTGATAGTTGAGAGTTGAAAAGTGAATGATTTTGTAGTTGAAGGGTTAAATATAGACCTAGCTCATAATTGAGGGTTGCAAACTGGAATTTTATTAAATAGGCTATAATGGCTTAGTATGTCGTACGACATCTATAGTTCCTTTGGCGAACGGTATTTTGTTACAAGCAAATCTTTCTATCTGGTGGTAGCACTCACCATGACTTTAATGCTCTCTCCAAGGATGTACTTAACTTTATAGCTTCATATCCGAGTGTTGAGACAATGATTATTAAGGCCTCACAATCAACAATTGTTTCTGCACTTCTACAGTTCCTTTTCTAGATCAACTGTTTCCTTAGTCTGTGATTTTATATATCCTTAGCCCCAAAATTGTCTCTTTTGATAGCAAAAGCAATTTTTTGTGATGAGCAGCAAAATGCATTTAAAGAGGCAAAACCAGTAATTGCTGCAATAAAGGAGAAGGGAGTGTCGAGAATTGGAGCTGCAGGTTATTGTTGGGGAGGTAAGAAGGATTCTTCGCAACATTTTATTTTGAGCTTTTTGCAACCTAAAAAAATGCCTTGTGAGTATTATTTTGTTTATTTATCTCTCTTTCAGCAAAGGTGGTTGTGGAACTGGCGAAAGTTCACGAGATCCAGGCTGCTGTATTGTTGCACCCTTCTTTACTAACTGACGATGATATCAAAGGTCAATTATTTTGCAAGAGTTTCTTCCCTGACACCGTTAAGTTGTTCTAATACTGCAAGTGCTTGAATTACGCATTGATATGCTATCATCTAATCTAATACTCAGAGGTCAAATGTCCCATTTCCATACTTGGAGCTGAAATCGATAGGTCATCCCCGCCTGAATTGTTAAAGCAGTTCGGGCAAATTCTTTCAGCTAACTCTGAGGTAAGTTGTACTAGTAATATCTTTCAAACCTTGATCTACTTTGGGCTAGAATTTTTACATGTATATGAGATTGTGCAGATTCCACTGAATTAAACTGGCATGCAAAACTCTGTGCGTACCGAAATAATTGGCTCTGATGTTTTTTTTTACTACCAATAGAGAATCAGTCTGTCTTAAGTAGGTATTTTATTGTTTCTTCATCCATTGTTTAGAAAGCACAGCCGTGCATTACGTGTTAGTAATAGAGTAGTTACTTCTGATTGTTTGAACTTTGAACCCCACCAAGGTGATCGTATTTACCTTTTCGACCTCTATCATTATAACTCAAAAAAAAAAAAAAAGCCCTCATCAGTTCTCCATCCAATATTTCTTTTTGCACCGCAGATCGATCACTTTGTCAAAATTTTCCCTGGCGTGGCGCATGGATGGGCTGTGAGATACAGCGACGATGATGCATCCGCTGTCGCAAGTGCGAAGGAAGCTCTGCAAGACATGAGCCACTGGTTCAATAAGTACCTGGACTGAAACCTGTAGCGGCAGTTCTCCATGTAATAAGCTCCTGATATGAACATTATGCAACCATAATGTATTTCTATTTTATACAGTTGAACTTCTGCTTGCGTATGCGTGCTATGTATTTTAGCAGTCCACTTGATTGTGGTATTTATACTATGTAAGGAATATGGCCTCTTATAATGCCACTTTTATAGTAATTTTTGTTATTGAAGTGATGACATGTCAGCGCGCGGTGATGAAGTGGTTCGAACCAGCGGAGATATGAAATATTATCACTGTCTACTCTCACTAGCGAACAACGAAAACCGGCGGTCAAGAGGCGTTTTGAACCAGCGGTGATGAAGTTCGTGAGGGCGGTAGTGTTTGCTTAGATTTTTTTCTGTGTTCCGTGCAAGTTTAGCCGCCGATTGCTCACTAGAATAATAAAGCCACATGCATATCAGTTGGCATCCTTAGCAGCCCTGAAGACTGAAGTGTAGGTTATTTGTTTTTTTTTTCCTACGAGCATTCTTTTAGTAGTTCATTCACATCTGTACTCGTTGAGTAGGTCCACATGATTAAAAAAAGAAGGGTCCACATGAATAATATCCAACGAAAATGTGTGGTTCAGCTATCTGATGGATCAAAGAAACCGATGCATGACGAGACTGCTATTTGCCAACTTCTCTGAAACATTTTCACGAAGGCCTTGTTTGATACCAAAATTTTTTGAAGTTAACGGGTAACAACTACAGTTACTGATTAAGTGTATGATCACGTACAGTTACTAACTAAATGTAAGATGACTGCTCAAACTGATCTGATATTGGGATCAAGATAAAATTCAATTTCTCTTGGTTTTATTATCTTCGCATTCCCCACACAGGCAGTGGCAGAGGGTGAACCAAGATTAAGGAGGGACAAATCGACAAAACCATTGCTGCTCCTAGCTATAGTTGCTACAGTATGTAAGTACTCAAGACATTACAATCTACCAAAGCTAGGATTACTAGGCACCAAAGCACAGAGGAGGGGTGGGGGGGGGGGGGGGGGGGGCGAAAGTCCAGTTTTGCCTCCATGAGCCTCCGCCCCTGCACACAGGTAGTGCTTGTGCCGACACTATAATATTTTGTTTGTATTTGATAATTATTGTCTAACCATAAAGTCATAAACCAATTATGCTTAAAACAAATTATAGGCAAACTGTGTATGTGTTTAAAGATTTAATGTGATGGAAAATCTTGTAAATTTTTAGAATTTTGGGTGCATCTAAACAAGGCTGAAGAGTGGGTGAGAGGCATGCACCAGTTTTTACATAAACTTTTATTCAGGCATCCGTGGTTTTGCCGATTGGTGAAAAATGACGCTCACACCACCCATAACGTAGCAAGCTCGTCGATTACTGGTGATCACACTGGCACCACTCTCTATAACAACGTTTTCACTGCGCCGCCAGCTGCTCAACGGCCACCGCGCTATTGAACGGCCTCTGGCCGTCGCAGTCGAGGTTGCTCCCGTAGCCGATGCGGAAGACATCGCAGTAGCGCTTGTAGAACCCGATCCGGTCCGTCACCCGGGGGTCGGCCCCGTGCCCGCACTCGATCCCGCCGTTGATGATGTTGGTGATCACGCCGTACCCCGGCGCGCCCCGGCCGGCCGCCCTGTCCGCCGCCGTCGGCGTCCACTGCCCCGTGATCACCGCGTGGCACGACGGCTTGTTGTCCCTCGCCGTCATCCAGAACCACAGCGCCGTCTTGAAGGATACCACGGGGTCGGTCGCCACCAGGTCCGGGTTGTTCAGCAGGTCCACGCCGATGGCTCTCCCCGCCGGGCCGTAGTTGTAGTTGCTGATGCCATGGCATGCATGAGCTCGACATCAAGCGACAGAAATGGATGCAATGATGCAAAGATGACGAGTGAAATGCGTGCATGTTTGGTTGCTTACAAGGAGATCTGGATGGGGCCGCGGCCGAAGTACTTCTTGCCGGGCGCGCAGGGCCACTCCGGCCGGGGCTGGCAGTAGTCGGACGGCGGACTGCGCTCCTGCTTGAAGCAGTAGCCCCAGGAGAAGGGCCCGTCGGGGGCGGTCGGCCACCCGCCCGTGGTCTCGTGGGAGGTCTGGCCCAGGAACGCGGCGACCTCCCGCTTCCGCTGCTCGTCGCCGCCCGTCGTGCCGAAGGCCGGGAACGCGGCGGCGGCGGCGAGGAACGCGTCGTAGGTGTAGAACCCGCGAGCGGGGCACGCCGCGTCGTTGCGGTGGAGGAGGAGCCGCTCGAAGAGGTCCCTCGGCACCACGGACGCCACGCCGGGGCCCGGCGGGCCGCAGCCGGTGCACTGGCTCTGGCACCCGGCGCCGCAGTAGGCGGAGGTGTCGCCGCAGAAGCCAAATTGGCTGCAGCAGAGGCAGTCACGGCACGTCGCGCCGCCGGCCTGCGACCCGCACTGCGGCTGGCCGCTCGCGAGCGCGACCGCCGCGGCCAGGACGCACAGCCACAGGACTGCCGCCGCTGTCGTCGCCTGCCGGCTCGGGGTCGGGGCTCCTCCTGACGTCGACATACTTTGGGTCTTTGCTGCCGGGTAAGGCGCGGACTGCCGGCATTTTATACACATGGATTCTGTCGTCGCTGGAGCAAAGTCGCCGCACGTTGCTTCGTTGCACTGTCCTCCTGTCCACTCCATGTCCTTGAGAGGTTGAGATGAGAGGAGCACGTGGATACTTTGCCACGTTCGTTGAACGTGGAACATCTCGGGCTCTTTCGCTGGGCCTGGGCACCATGGACTTGTTTAGTTTCCAAAAAAATTTGCAAATTTTTTTCTGATTCTTCATCCCATCGAATCTTTAGACGCATGTATGAAGTATTAAATATAGACAAAAATAAAAATTAATTACATAGTTTGGTCGGAATTGACGAGATGAATCTTTTGAGTCTAGTTAGTCTATGATTGGACAATTTTTATCAAATACAAATGAAAGTTCTACAGTATCGATTTTCTAAAATTTTTTGGAACTAAACAAGACCACATGTTGGGTTTGGAGGGATCATGGATCAATGTACTCGTATCCTAAATTTTCAATATCTGTCACAGGCCGCGCTTGCTGCTTAGTCCCTTCGTCCGTTCATTTTTAAGTATCTTTTTTTCATTACTTTCTAAAAAAGCCAAACATACTCAAATTTGATCAAATATTTATAAAAAAATTATTAGTATTTATGATACGTAATTAATATCATTTGAATTTGTGTTTATAATAAACTTTAAAATGCCCTTACCCAATAGGAGTATGCTCACAATCTAGCCTTTGGGTACGGGCTTTTTGGTTCTGATTGTTGGAATACAAGTGAATTGTCCACCTGTCCCCATCAGCTTAAGCTTTTGGGTTGAACTGGTCGGTGCATGCAACTCAATATGGTATCAAAGCCAGAGGTCTCGAGTTCGAATCCTGGTTAGCGCAATTAAATAAAATAATTGCTGCTCGCTCCTATTTCACGTCTGAGGCCTGAGGGAGCCTCCATGTGAGGGGGAGTGTTGGAATATAAGTGAATTGTCCACCTCTTCTCATCAGCTTAAGCTTTTGGGTTGAACTGGTCGGTGCATACAACTTAATATACTGATATAGTGATCACTTCCAGCAGATGATCAGAGTAACTATACATCGGCTTCCTAGTTTTTTTTAAGGAAACATCGTCTTGCTAGGTTGCTAGATCATCCTCTCTCCCTTCCTCCGCAGTGGCGGAGGGAGAGGGCATGGGGGCTGGCACCCCCGTGACACACTATGAATCCTATAGTATATAGTGAGTATACATGTACTCCATAGGTATTAGCTATTGAGCCCCTCTAATTCTTTCCAAAATCCAAACGTAAATTGTATTTGTCTATTTGAGGCCTATGCGAATCTAGCTGCTGCTGCTCCCTTCATTATTGTTTGGAGTACACTATACGATACTGGCTTCCTCTGTTTCTTGGCCAAACTATTCGTCTTCCTATTGTCTCCTTCGCTAATCGCTAGTTTGCCGGACACCGCACCGTCGTGGCCGCGGCCGCGCTGCCATCGCTGTCCAAATTGACATCCCCGGCTGCCATCCATATTATCTCATGTTAGCTGACAGCAGCTGCAGCAACAAGAAATCATAAATCATCTAGTGATATTCACCTACGTTCTCTTATCTAATTAACAGGGGTACAACTCTTACCTAGTAAGAGGTAAGAGTTTAAATAAATCTGAGCCCTTAAATATTAAGAGAAATAAAGTAATAATAAAAAGAAAAATAAATAATATATTACTTCCTTTTATCTACATGTATACATGCAATTTGTTTCCTTTTTATTGCAGTCAACGATTACAACTTCAAGAAAGGCCATCATCGGGCAAGAGATGGTTTGGAGTCAAAATTCAACTTTCCAAGATATGCTATTTTATGTTTCTTATTAATTGGGCATGGTCACGTTACAATAAAAAAAATGTTACATTACAATCACGTACACTATGAATTGAATAAGCTTCATTTTTTTAATGTTCAAAACAAAACAAATTTAAATTTCCTGTTCCAACAAATTAAATAAATTTTACAAAATCATTTAGTCACATATTATAAATTATTGTGTTATTATATATACAATTAAATAAAATATGGCTGCACATGTGTGAACTGTGTCCCCCCATCATGTGTCCACGTCCATGTTATTAAAAACTCAAGATCATATTTGGAAAGTTAAATCATGCATGCATATTAGATATATATGAAGATATTTTCCTTGTATATCCTGTTACCTCTTTGGAGGTAATATTTGACAATTGATTCTTAGATCGACGGTCCACAGTTATTTGAGTGTACCATAGCAATACCCAATTAACAGTCACTAGTGATTCTAAATTTAAGTTGATAGATATTTAATTTTGTTTCGTTTAAGACTTGTGAAATATTATATTATTTGAGATTAAAACTAGCTGACATGGCTATCCGTTTTTACTTTAGACCTTGTTTAGCTCCACAGGAACTATTCTTGCCTTTAAACAGTTCCGGGCCAAGATCAAGTGGATCCAATTCCTCCACTCATTCCTCCACTTGGGCCAGTGATCCGGATGGTAGAAGTTCTAGTTTCATTCCAGGCCATGGGAACTAGAATTTTTTTTTATTTCGGACCAGTTTTCATTCCAGGCCAGCCCAAAACAAATACACATTTTAGTTCCCATCTGGATTGAAAACGGGCTGCAGTAATCCATCTGGAATGGGCCTGGAAATAGGTTGATCCGATAGAAACGAACAAGGCCTTACTTTGTCCATTGCTCCCTAGCTCAAATCCTGGCTGCGCCCGTGTGGACCTATGACCGCCCTTCTAGCAGTGGGCCATGAAGCAAGTCGGAGGTGGAACTTGGCCCATGACCGCCCTTCTAGCTGTTGTGCCCCGGTCGTAAGCTCCGGCCGCCGCGGGTACGGTTCCGCCAGTCGCCGCAGTCGCGGCCCGCTCGCCGTTGTTGGGAAATCGATCCATCGCGAGCTCCAGCCGCTGTGCCCCGGTCGAGAGCTCCGGCTTCCGCGGGTGCTGCTCCGTCGGCCGTCGCTGTCGCAGGCTCCGCCCATCGCTGGTGCTGCTCCGCTGGCCGCCGAGGACATGGCTCATGGCCCGCCCGCCATTGTCGCGGAATCTTCCCGAGCTCCGGTCGCTCTACCCCGATCGGGAGCTCCGACCTCCACGGGTGCCACTCCGCAGGGCATCACGGACGCGGGCTCCGCCCATCGCAGGTGCTTCCCCGCTGGCCGCCGTGGTCATGGCCCGCCCGCCATGGTCGGCATTCTCGCGGTCGCGAAATCATCCGTCACAGGTGCAGTTGCGGTAGGGAGGAGAGAGAAGAGGGCGGTGGGACCCACAGAAAGGATAAAATAACCCATGAAATTGTGGCATGAAACTCATTTTATATTTTGTTTCATGTTTTGAAAACTGGGAAGTGAAATTTTACATTGAGACTAGCCTTAGTGGAGAATTTCATGGCGTTGTTTCCAACACTATCATGTCATGTCCGATGGTACATGGGTCCGATGGTGGGCGGCTGCAGAGATTAGTGAGAAGAACCCCAAATCTAAAATGACCTAGATTTTTCCACAAAGGGGAAAATCCACAGATTCGAATTATAATGTGATAATTCAGAAATTGAGCCATCACATTATCATATATCAGCTGTTATCATAGTCATACATCGTGAAAAACAAGATTACAACACATTTACTTTACAACTCTTGGCTAACAATCCTATTACATCGTTTTTCTAGCGGAAACACACACGGGTTTTTATCAGAGTCGATGTAGCACGTCAGCGGTGAAGGCCCCTCCTTCACGGGAAATCATCAGAGTCGGCGTAGTTTATCAGCGGGCGTAGCTTCATCTCTGAACCAAACTTGAGCGCAGGAACGAGACCACCTAATCCTTCTATTCTCCATAGTTATCATCATAGACCTCGTTTAAAACCTGTTAAACAAATTTCAGTACGATTTGTACTGGCCACTGGCAACCACCCTATGCTTTTGCGTAAGCTTTGTGGTAAGTGGAATGCAAGGGGTAGATCAAGAGGCCTATATATATGGTTGTAGTTTTTCCTATGCAAGTTCATCAATATTTTATAATAATAATTCATCAAGTTTTAATCCATCTCATCCACACATCCATTCATCCATCCCACCACACACATCTCACCACACTCTCACTCTCTAGGCGGCAAGTACGACTCCCGCTCGTGCCTTGCCTCAACGGCCAACGCCGGATCCAACACAAACCTAGGGGAAGGTAGAAAGGACTCCTCTCACTAGTCAAGCGAAGCGGAACATAGGAAAGGTCCATAGCCGAGAAGACGGCATATGTATCGAAGCGGAACATAGGAAAGGACTCCTCTCACTCGTCTAGGCTGATACCGGGATGCCTTCCAACTAAACACGATGCCACCCAACCACTCAAGACTGGGGCCACACCGGAGTACCACCGGCATGCTGAGACTGTGAGGCGTAGTACCGGGCCCCCAAGGGTCACTACGCTGTCTTAGGAGGGTGTGGGTCCTCATGTCCGTACCTCCCTACACTATCCGCTATCAACCTAGTAGTAGTGGCACCGCACTAGCTGGTCGTACATCCATCCCACACCATAATAAGGCGAGTGGCGTGTAAGGCTTCCTACAAACCGGTTCTCAGAACCTGTCAGTCCTTAGGGTTACCAAACAGGACATCTTCACGAGGGGCCAACCGATGCCCCGCTCGACGGGACATCCGGCTACCCCGTGCTAAACAGCACCTCCCATCCCGATGCTTCGTCCCACGAAGACACTCCACTCCGGGACCTCTCCATGTCACATGTACCCGCCACAGGTATCTCTCATGGAGAATGCCCAGGTAGCGTTCCCCGGCAAGACTTGTCCCAAGACTCGTCGTAGATCCTGCTCGGTCGACTCGACCCTCACCACACACCCAAGACACACGCCAAGATCTCCCCAAATCCATTATCCATTTCTTTCTAGTTATCGGCACCACATGACTTATCCACTCACATCCAATCTCCCACATTGCATCACATCACAGATATAATGCATAGTAGAAGCAGTAGCAAGTAGTATGCAAGCATCTAACCTAACAGCGGGTGTGCGAGGGTTATAGGTTGCAACAAGGCAATGGCTCACAAGTATTTCTACCATGCAACCTATCACAGTTCATTTGCATAAAAGTAAAGCACTAGCATCTATAATATTGCATGTCTAATAGGATTCTACGAGGTTGGGTGGGACGTGGCACCTGTTGAGTGATATTTCCAAGATCCTCAGAGCACTTGTAGTTGTTCTCATCCATAGTCTTTCTTCTATCTGCACGTCCTTCCTTCAACTGGTTCCGATCCAATCAACGCTAAACGAAGCAACTACCTCGTAAACGTCAAACAAGGCAAAACAATCAGACCACTAGACCTAGAAAGACTGCGACGAAGGCGACAGAACACTGAAGAACAACTACACTAAAAGAGCACCGAAAGGAAAACGGCTTAGCCCTCTCGGTGGATATCCGATCCTTGGGCTAAAAGAAATGAGAATGGTTGTTCACTAAGTACAAGCTGGAGTCTTAGCCTGGCCGATTCTTCCCGGGTTGATTGTGCAACCTATACGACTTTAATAACAAAGGCGTAGACCCTAACTTATTCTAAGTAAACACCACGGCTTACAGTCTTCGGACCCAAGTGTCATAGAGATCGACGGGAATCGAAAAGACTACGAGCACGAGAAGTTCCGGTCTCTCTCAATCCATACGCCATTGTAGTTGGCGAGAGCCAAGAGAGGGTGGAACATGTAACAGAACCGACCAAATTATAAGAGATTAAGCCTAATAGTGACCATTTGCATAGTCGAACTATCACGCTTAAGCCCATATAATCCCGGTAGTCCGTGAAATCTCGAAGGATTTCAAACCACACATCACATATACAGCCAAGATCGTAATAAGTTTAGCGGTCGCCATCCACAAGCACATCCAGATTTCAACATTCATAAAATACATCGGAGTGCTTAAAGTTATTACAAACCAAGTTCTTCAAGTAGCGGAAGCTTCATAGTTTGAAATTACAACACACACGATAAGTCTAATACAGTGCCATAGTTCGGTCATTCCCACAAAAGCAAAAGAAGAGACGGAGTGACCATCGCCCTTGGTCTAGTCATCACCCATAGCTGGGTACAGACAGAGGATGCAATAACCATAGTACATTTGACCATCTGCAAAACAACATGGGAATAGAACCCTGAGTACAAGAAGGTACTCAGCTAGACTTACCCGTCATAAACCTAAAACAAAGACTCATCAAGGATCATGAAGGCTATTTAGTGGGGTGGCTGACAACCATTTTGCAAAGACCGCAAGGTTTTATTACCCAACCTACATAAATCTTTTCTTCTTTAAATCTGCTCAAGTTGAAAGTATCATTATCTATTACCTAGGTTTGCTCCTGTGCTATTACAAGCAAGTATGAGACTATGATAGTACCTCATCACAGCAGTCATAAACCCGTTTCATTATAACCCAAGTGTTCCATAGTCCTTACTACGAGGACAGGGCTCATGTCAAGTGCTCACTATCCAGGAGCGATGGCGATTCGAATCGATTTCTAACCAGCTGGCGAGGTATTCCCCACACAAACCACACTCACTGATCAAGTGAGCTACAGATCACCGTATTACACTATCCAGGACCAATTCGCGGGTTCGGCAGGCACCGCCAGTACCCGAGGACCGTTCCGGCGACCGAGGTATCCAAGGTATACCAAGGTTGCACGCCGCGCCCTCGTCGTTCTCCTCAACCACCACCAATACAGCGCATGGCGGCTCGATTCCCGGCCCGGATAGTGTTCAGGCTTCGCAGTCGGAACGACTTATCCTTCCAGCTAAGTGTGGGGCATGCGTTCAACATGACAAGAGGGCCGTCAACGATCGGTCCTTAATCGACACAGGCAGGGGCACCATGGTCAACCCACCATAAGACCCTGCCCGGTCTCCAATTACATTCCACACTTGGTTATTTCTTTCCCCAAGCAACCACTGCTTAAACAAGCAGGTATCCACCTATATCTCGCAGGTGACAGGACATCACCCGACTTCTACCGGACTAAGCAAGCTAAGCATAGACTCCGCGCCTGTCTACATAGGACAAGGTAGATAAACGAGCAGGGATAACAAGGAGTACATATGCAGCAACGGTATCAGGCAACTCCTATCACTTAATATGCAATACAGTAGAACAGGTATAACACTTTATATAAGTTAGCGAGAATAGGGAGACTTAGAATGCTCCGGGGCTTGCCTTTCTCAAACGTGCTGGGTCGGTGATCCGGACACTCCTGCAAATCCTCTCCGGGTTCCTGTGCTTCCGGAGGTTCCTGCTCCTGAAGCTCCTCGGGTTCCTCGGTTCCCACCTCGTTCTCCTGCGAGCCTGTATGATGCATACATGCTCATGAGGGGAGTGCGAGATGCCCGAGTGGATGCTTACATGAGGGAGTACCAAAGGAGTCATGTTATGATGCATAGGTAATGTACTTGGTCATGCTTATTACAAGGTAGTCAACATCATCCAAGAATAAACAATTGAATCAAACATTTATTACAATCTCTTCTATAATTATTTTTCAAATGAAATCAGCAACCTACATGATGCTTCAAAGATACACCAAACCCAACTTAGTCCATTCAACCCACATACACAACCATTCATAATTTTCTTTATTCATTTCTAAGCCCATTAAAAATCACATGCAATTCTGTTCATCAATAAATTCCAAAAAAATTACAGGAGACTACTAGCTCATCATAAAGTCTACCGTAAATTTTTCATAATTTTTGGTTACTTATTTTGAGCCACAAAAATCACAAGATTAATGAATAAGGCAAGTATAATCACCCTACTGTGATATAAGTGTCAAACAACAGATTTCATATTTTTACAATTTATCTAATATCATAAGAAATACCCACAAAATTTTCCAGATTTATTGCATGACCCATTTAATTATTAAAAATCATAAAGCACTGCCATGCAAGCATTTAAATTACCATAAATTCATTTATACACCAAATAATATGTAACAATATTTTCTCAGTGAGTAAACACACATGCAGAGCCAGCAAAACAAGTTTCACATTTTTCTGAGCCATATTTCATTTACTATGCATTTTCCAAGTTTAACAAAATCATGGATAAAATATATTCACACAGAAAAGTTGCTCCAACATGACATGCAATTACATCAAACTGTAGATCTGGAAATATAGAGCACACCAAAATTTATTTCATTCAATTTGGAGCTGTAGAACTCAAGATATAGATTTTACAAACTTTAAATCAATTTCTGGAAAACACTTTTTCAAGAAAACCGACGAAAAACGCTACGCTCACCCAGATCTACACCCACCGGGGTACCCCTGCGACTGACAGTGGGTCCCCGACCCCACCAGTCAGCGAGACCGAGAGGGAGCTCACCTCCGACGAGCGGATCTCGCCGGCGGTGAGGTCTCCGGCCACGGGGTGAGCACCAACGTGCTCCCCGCAGCAAGACGCACCCAGCGGTACCCTTGGATCGACCAGAGGACGGCCGGAACACCTCCGGCGAGCATGCATGGCGGCACGGCGGCGCTGCTCGCCGTGGCCAGGCTGCTCCGGCGCGGTAGAGCGTGCGCAAACGCCTCTCCGAGCTTCCTCACCTTCCTACCGACCTAGCGCAACAGAGAACGAGCGAAAAGACGCAGGGAAACGCTAGATCCGCCGCGGCGGAGTACTCCGGCGAGCTCGGGGTAACTCCGGCGAGCGATTCACGACGCTCGACGGACTCTCACCTCGGTAGAACGTTCGCACGAGCTTACCCTAGCGACGGCGAGTGCCCTGGTGCTCTCGGCGTCGAGCTTGATGCTCTGGTGTGGCCGGCGACGAGCGGCGGAGCTCTCTCCGGCAATGGCGCGCGGAGGAGCGGCTGCTGCGGCGCGGTTCGAGCGGAGGAGGAAGGAGAAGGAGGGCGCGGGGGACAGAACGGGCGAAATGGTCTGGGAGCCAGCGCCGGCGTCCCGACCAAGGGGGTTGGAGGCCGGCCGCGGCGCGTCCAACGCCGGCGTACGGCCGCCACGTGGCCGGCGCCGGGTGGAGCAAGGCGGGCGCCGCGCGCGCGGGAGAGAGGGGAGGGGGAGCGGGCCGCGCTGCCCAGCTGGGCCAGAAGGGAGGCGGGTTGGCCCAGCAGCGCCTGCCCCCTTTCCCTTTTTTTTTTGAAATTTCTTTTCTCCAAATTCTTTCTAAATTCATTTGGACCAATTTAAAATCATTTTCACCTCTTGCTCCCAAAAACAAAGTTGTTCCAAAACAAAAACTCTACCACTTTGCTTTAACAAGCAAGACCAAATTCCAAACAGAATTTGAATTACAAGTTAAAACTCAGTTCTAGGTTTTAAATAAATTCTTTTTGGATATTTTTGTATAATTTCCATTTCTCAATTTCCATAGCTCCAAAAATTGCACAAAAAATATTCTTAATTCTTCTTACACCTAAAGCAACCTAATTTGAATATTTCACTATTTTAGAAACAAGTATCATATTTTTAACATATTTAAACTCATGAAGTGAAGCACATCAAATCATAATTTGACAAGAGTGTCATGCTCATGATGCTTATGCTTGATGGAATGCTTATGCATGGCTTTGGTGAGACTAAGTGCATGCTTAACACCTAGGGTGTTACAGCCCTTCCCCCCTTAGGGAAATCTCGTCCCGAGATTTTGGGTTACTAACCATTTCTTATGAAACTTTGGGTAAACTGTTTTTAAGTAATCCTCTGTTTCCCAGGTGGCATCCCTATCGTCATGATGACTCCACACCACCTTATATGTTCTGACAATTCTGTTTCGGGTTACTCGCTCCTTGGTATCCACGATTCCCACTGGCTGCTCTTTATACTCTAAGTCTGCTTTTATTTTGATCCCTCGGGGTTCAATTCTTTGCTCACGCACTTTCAAACATTTCCGTAGTTGCGACACATGGAAGACCAGAAAGATCGAGCTCATCTCTTCAGGTAACTGAATCTTATAGGCCACTGGGCCTTTCCTCTCTAGCACTTGGTACGGTCCCACATATCTGGGTGCAAGCTTGCTTCGAACTCGGAAACGTTGAACTTTCTTCATTGGCGTAACCTTGAGGTACACATAGTCACCTATGTTGAATTCAAGTGGCCTTCTTCTCTTATCAGCATAACTCTTCTGTCGTGATTGCGTTGCTTGCATATGTTGCTGTATAATCTGCACCTTTTTCTCGGCATCATTCACAAAGTCGATACCATAGTATCTTCTTTCGCCAGGTTCAACCCAGTTTAACGGAGTTCGACATCTTCGACCATACAAAGCTTCAAACGGGGCCATCTTGATGCTCTCTTGATAACTATTATTGTAGGAGAATTCAGCCAAAGGTAACCACGATTCCCATGATCCCTTGGATGATAGCACACAGGCTCTCAGCATATCTTCTAACACTTGATTTAGCCTCTCGGTTTGACCTGAAGTCTGGGGATGATACGCCGTGCTTCTTATCAGACTGGTCCCCAAGCTCTTATGCATGCGCTCCCAGAAGTGAGCAGTGAACTGCGGTCCTCTATCCGATATGATAGTTTTGGGAATACCATGCAATTTGACGATCTCAGCCATATATATATCGGCATACTCAGGAGGTCGGTAACGAGTCTTCACAGGGATGAAATGGGCCGATTTGGTCAATCGATCTATGATTACCCAAACCGAGTCATTCCCCTTCCTTGTGGTTGGTAAACCCGTGATAAAGTCCATACTGACCTCTTCCCATTTCCACTCCGGAACTGATAACGGTTGCAACAGACCTGCAGGTTTCATATGGATGGCCTTAACTCTGCAACACGTGTCACAACGGGCCACATAAGCTGCTATTTCTTTCTTCATCTTGGTCCACCAAAAGTGGGGCCTTAGATCTTGATACATTTTGCTGGTGCTAGGATGAATAGAAAGCTTAGAGAGATGGGCTTCATCCATGATGCGATTCTTCAACTCCCGATCTTTCGGGACCACTAACCGCTGTTGGAACCACAGTACCCCCTTCTCATCAACCCGAAACTGAGTCTTTGGGTCATCTTTGATCTTCTCTTTGATGTGGAAAATACCCTTGTCTGTTTTCTGACCTTCAATGACTTGACTCTCGAGTGAACAACTGAGTTGTATATGACATAAGACCTCAGGATGCATAAGATTGAACCCATCTTCAAACAACGGTTGAACCACTTGACAGTGTGGTTTACGACTTAGAGCATCTGCTACTACATTAGCCTTGCCTGGATGATAGTGAACTTCCAGGTCATAGTCCTTGATTAGCTCTAACCACCGTCGTTGCCTCATATTCAGCTCGGACTGCGTGAAGATGTACTTCAAGCTCTTATGATCGGTATAAATGTGACACTTATTTCCTAGCAGATAATGTCTCCAGATCTTCAAAGCATGTACTACTGCTGCTAACTCAAGGTCGTGCGTTGGATAGTTGACTTCATGCTTTCTCAACTGTCGGGAAGCATAAGCTATCACCCTGCCATCTTGCATCAACACACACCCCAGGCCACTCTTCGATGCGTCACAAAACACATCAAAAGGCTTCTCTATATTAGGTTGTGCCAGAACGGGGGCAGTGGTTAGCAACTTTCGCAAGGTGCGGAAGGCTAACTCACACCCTTCCGTCCAGACGAACTTATGATCCTTTTGTAGCAAACTTGTCATTGGCTTAGCAATCTTGGAGAAGTCAGGTATGAAACGACGATAATACCCGGCCAGACCAAGAAAACTTCTAACTTCCGAGACAGAAGTTGGTGCCTTCCAGTCCATGACTTCCTGCACTTTTGATGGATCTACGGCAATCCCTTTTTCAAACAAAATGTGCCCTAGGAACGGAACTTCCTTCAACCAGAACTCACACTTGCTGAACTTGGCATATAACTGATGCTCTCGTAATCGTGTCAGCACGATTCTCAGATGTTCGGCGTGATCTTGCTCATTTTCTGAATATACCAGAATATCATCGATAAACACCACAACAAACTTGTCCAATTCTGGCATAAAGACTGAATTCATCAGATACATAAAGTATGCAGGAGCATTTGTCAACCCAAAGGACATGACAAGATACTCGTACAACCCATATCTGGTGGAAAAAGCAGTCTTCGGAATATCTTACGGACGAATCTTGATTTGGTGATACCCAGATCTCAAATCTATCTTAGAGAACACTCTTGCCTTGGATAACTGATCAAACAGGATGTCAATCCTTGGCAAGGGATACTTATTTTTGATTGTCACTGCATTGAGTGGACGATAGTCCACGCACATGCGCAACGACTGATCCTTCTTTTTCACAAACAACGCTGGACAACCCCATTCCGACGAGCTGGGCCGGATGAACCCTTTTTCTAGTAACTCCTTCAGTTGTTTCTTCAATTCTGCGAGTTCGTTTGGTGGCATCCGGTACGGCCTTCTAGATATTGGTGCTGTACCTGGTATCAACTCGATTACAAACTCTACCTCCCTATCTGGGGGAAGTCCTGGTAACTCCTCGGGAAACACATCGGGGAACTCACAGACTACTGGGATCTGTGGTAAAGGGACCACGTGCGTAGCACAGGAGATGCTAGCAAAGTCAAGACGACGGGGCAGAGGTACTTGAAAAGAGTTACTGCCCTGAGGTTCTCTGAGAGATAACATCCTCTTTCCAGTATCTATGACCGCATCCCATTCTCTCATCCATTTCATGCCCATGATAACATCCAAAACTAACCCAGGCATGACCACTAGATTTACCCGAAAGACTCGGCCACTTATCTCTAGGGTTGCCCCTCGGACCACTCTATTGGTCAACACATCTGCCCCTGCTGAGCTGATGCGGTAGCCATAGCCCCGATCTGTAACTGGTTGATTATGCTTTTGTGCAAATGCTTGACTCATGAAAGAATGCGACGATCCAGAATCAAACAAAACAACTGCAAGATGTTGGTTGACAGAAAACATACGAGCTGTTACCGGTTCTCCTTCCGGGATTTCCTCAATCGAGGTATGATGCACACGAGTTGGATATGTTGGCTGCTGCCTCTTGGGGTAGGGACATTCCTTAGCAAAGTGCCCCATCTTGTGGCAGTTATAACATGGACCCTTGGGCGCATTGTTGACGGCAGGTGCTGCAGCTTGAATTGCCTTTGGCTTGGCAGGAGCTATCGCCACCTTGTACGGCTTCTGCTGTGTTGGATGCCCGGTGTTCCTTCTCTGCGGTGGTCGGAACCTAGCACCCGGGGCAGGAGGACGATACTGCTGTCGCCCTGCCACTGGTGCCCTGGACTGGGATGATCCTGCTTCAAAAGCCCTTTTATGTGACTTGGATGCACTGTAGTTGTTGTTATTGTTCTCTTGGGTCAGGCAGTCACTGATATAGGCATTGAAAGTAGCCCTGGCCCCTGTACCCATGGTCTTCAGCATCTTTGGATTCAAGCCCCTCTGGAAACTAGCAATCTTCTTGGCCTCCGTGTTCACAAACTCGGGGGCATAGCGAGCAAGATTATTGAAGGCATGTAGATACTCTTTCACAGATTTCGTCCCTTGGGACAGCCTCATGAACTCCCCAACCTTCATTTCAACCACACCAGGAGGAATGTAATTTCCCCAGAAAGCGGTGGTGAAGCGGTTCCAGGTGATTGGTGTCCCCTCTGGGTAGGTGGTACGGTGATGGGACCACCAAATCCCAGCGGGTCCTTGCAACTGATGTGCCGCATACTCAGCCTTGAGTTCTTCTGTCATTCGGAGAAGACGAAATTTCTGCTCCATAGTGTTGATCCACTCATCTGCTTCGAGTGGTTCCAAGGCCTCCTTAAAGATTGGTGGCTTGGTATCCATGAAGTCCTTGAACGAACTGTACTGGTTGACCTCCCGACCACCCTGATTATCTCCACGACGGGTGTTGTCAGCTATGTTGCGCAAAGCTTCTTCCATGTTGCGCTGCATCTGTTCCATGTTGCGTTGGCTTCCCAGAAACTGCGCGAAAAACACATCCGCAGTGTACGGGGGAGGCGGTGGTGGTGGCGGTGTTGGTGCTCTGTCCTCAATCCGTTGAGACCCACCTCCGGATGTACCTGCTCCAAGGCCCGGATTGCTGCCACCCCCGCCACGTGTTTGTACCATCTGCATACGCCAATGATAAGCAATCGTTAGGAGTTGCCATCAATCGGTAGAAAATGTGTAAAATCGTGCCATACTGAATTTACTGAGGGAATAAATTCACACAATAAATAAAGGCACAACAACTCATCATCCACGCACAACATCACTAACAGATTACTTAACATTCACGCAACAAGGTTCGCGTACATCCAACTTGCCAGCATACATACACTGGACTTTCAGCATCAACTCATAAAGTCTACACAGCCCAGATCCAAAAGTACATGACATGCCACGCAACATACATCACAAAAGAGGAAAGACTAGCTCTAGAGCCCTAGCATCTACTCGCTGTGGTCACTGTCCATGCCGGAGCCATCCTCATCCTCGTCACCACTAGCAGCTGCTCCTATCTCGGGATCCGCGTCCATCTCGTCCTCAGAGTCTAGCTCCGCTGCTCCAGGCAGGTGGTGAGGGTGGAGCTGGTTATGCAGCTGGTGGATCTCCTCATGCAAGTTCTCATTGTACTCCTCGGCATTAGCTAGGTGTTGCTCTAGCTCTAGCTGTCGGGCCCTCAAAGTGTCCTCCTCGTGCCAGGCTTCATTCCTCTGTCCAAGCACATGGACTAGCATGCGCTCGCAGTTCCTGTGAGCAGTAGTCACCCTGTCCTTCTGCTCCCGTACTGCAAGCATGTCCTGACTCAGCTCACTGTTCTTCTGGACTGCCTGGTCTCTCTCTCTGGTCACACGAGCCAACTCTGCCTGTAGCCTCTCATCCTCGGAGTCAAACTCACGCTGCAACCGACGCTTCTCATCCTGGACGGTGAGAAGAGACCCGGAAAAGCGACCCAAACAACGCTCCAGGCCTCCATAGGTCTTCATCAACGCGTACATGGCACTCATAGCTGCACTGTCACTGTGCTGGTCCTCATCCGCACTCCTCTCCAGAGCATTCACCTCGGACTGATCCCACACCGAAGTGTAAGGGTCACCCCGGGGAAACACCCGAGCGAAGGCGTGGGCCAGCTCCTGTGGAAACCTCTCCATGAGGTCCCTCAAAACTGCGAAAGCTGCCCTGCTGGCACCGTGGAAAGGCGTGACACCTCGGGACTCGTACACCCAGCCGCCCCAAGCAGGGTCTCCTCCACTGGTAGGGACAACTGCCTCAATCCCCACCAGGGTCTCGTCACCAAGCGGCTCCTTATCCCAATAGTAGCGAGGCTCCCTTCCTTCGGGATACCCCATCGAACTGAGCACCGTCCAAAGCAAAGTGGGCATCCCAAACTCCTCTAGGAACTTGCTCTTATGTCGCGAGCTCCTAGCTGCCAACGGACGGCGAGGGGCCCGCCCACCAGTGGACTTGCGAGCTGTGAGCCTAGTGCGTGCCATCTGCTGCAAATGGAATACCGTGGGTAAGAGCGAGGATTACCTTTAATTATTTTATTTAGAATTGGGACAGATTAAATTAAGGGGGAAAGTAAGCAATGATATGAAATGAACATGATGCATGCACGAACTTACGATCTCACAAACTTAGAAAACAAAGGTTAACACTAAGCGGTATACGCAGTGGCACACAACGTTCTCCCATAACGTAACTAGCGTTCTAAGCAAGAACGTGGTTAGGGTACCTGCAGAAAACTCATTTCAGCCCACCCACAGTATGGTCGTGCATAACAAAATTTAAAACTATACACTTCACATACACAGACACCCGTCCATGCATGTGACGTGTCACTACCCACATCATCGCCCTAATGACGGCATCGCCTCTCAGGACGGAATTCCCAGCATGCGGTACTGTTCCCAAGACACACCAACATGTGTGCATGACACAGCACCTGACAACACTTCCCTAGACCGGCAGTGTATCCGATCATGCTCTCACAACTCCCACTTACCATGGCGTAGAGGAAGAATTGATCCATACATTACCACTCAAATGAATGGCACTCATACTATTTGCACGCCGTATGAGCGACGAAATGAAAATATGATGCATTAACCGCCAAGTCAGTACTTAACTAGCCACCTTAGAGTCCTTAACTGGGCATAAAGGATATGACCATGGCACACTAGATAATTTTCCCAAAACTTAGTTTAACACCTTGATCCTTATTAATTGCCAAAATCCTTCATCAGACCGGTTTAGATTTTGTTTAGAACGTGCTTATGAACAGTAACTCGCTAAACCTTGCTCCGATGCCAGCTGTAACAGAACCGACCAAATTATAAGAGATTAAGCCTAATAGTGACCATTTGCATAGTCGAACTATCACGCTTAAGCCCATATAATCCCGGTAGTCCGTGAAATCTCGAAGGATTTCAAACCACACATCACATATACAGCCAAGATCGTAATAAGTTTAGCGGTCGCCATCCACAAGCACATCCAGATTTCAACATTCATAAAATACATCGGAGTGCTTAAAGTTATTACAAACCAAGTTCTTCAAGTAGCGGAAGCTTCATAGTTTGAAATTACAACACACACGATAAGTCTAATACAGTGCCATAGTTCGGTCATTCCCACAAAAGCAAAAGAAGAGACGGAGTGACCATCGCCCTTGGTCTAGTCATCACCCATAGCTGGGTACAGACAGAGGATGCAATAACCATAGTACATTTGACCATCTGCAAAACAACATGGGAATAGAACCCTGAGTACAAGAAGGTACTCAGCTAGACTTACCCGTCATAAACCTAAAACAAAGACTCATCAAGGATCATGAAGGCTATTTAGTGGGGTGGCTGACAACCATTTTGCAAAGACCGCAAGGTTTTATTACCCAACCTACATAAATCTTTTCTTCTTTAAATCTGCTCAAGTTGAAAGTATCATTATCTATTACCTAGGTTTGCTCCTGTGCTATTACAAGCAAGTATGAGACTATGATAGTACCTCATCACAGCAGTCATAAACCCGTTTCATTATAACCCAAGTGTTCCATAGTCCTTACTACGAGGACAGGGCTCATGTCAAGTGCTCACTATCCAGGAGCGATGGCGATTCGAATCGATTTCTAACCAGCTGGCGAGGTATTCCCCACACAAACCACACTCACTGATCAAGTGAGCTACAGATCACCGTATTACACTATCCAGGACCAATTCGCGGGTTCGGCAGGCACCGCCAGTACCCGAGGACCGTTCCGGCGACCGAGGTATCCAAGGTATACCAAGGTTGCGCGCCGCGCCCTCGTCGTTCTCCTCAACCACCACCAATACAGCGCATGGCGGCTCGATTCCCGGCCCGGATAGTGTTCAGGCTTCGCGGTCGGAACGACTTATCCTTCCAGCTAAGTGTGGGGCATGCGTTCAACATGACAAGAGGGCCGTCAACGATCGGTCCTTAATCGACACAGGCAGGGGCACCATGGTCAACCCACCATAAGACCCTGCCCGGTCTCCAATTACATTCCACACTTGGTTATTTCTTTCCCCAAGCAACCACTGCTTAAACAAGCAGGTATCCACCTATATCTCGCAGGTGACAGGACATCACCCGACTTCTACCGGACTAAGCAAGCTAAGCATAGACTCCGCGCCTGTCTACATAGGACAAGGTAGATAAACGAGCAGGGATAACAAGGAGTACATATGCAGCAACGGTATCAGGCAACTCCTATCACTTAATATGCAATACAGTAGAACAGGTATAACACTTTATATAAGTTAGCGAGAATAGGGAGACTTAGAATGCTCCGGGGCTTGCCTTTCTCAAACGTGCTGGGTCGGTGATCCGGACACTCCTGCAAATCCTCTCCGGGTTCCTGTGCTTCCGGAGGTTCCTGCTCCTGAAGCTCCTCGGGTTCCTCGGTTCCCACCTCGTTCTCCTGCGAGCCTGTATGATGCATACATGCTCATGAGGGGAGTGCGAGATGCCCGAGTGGATGCTTACATGAGGGAGTACCAAAGGAGTCATGTTATGATGCATAGGTAATGCACTTGGTCATGCTTATTACAAGGTAGTCAACATCATCCAAGAATAAACAATTGAATCAAATATTTATTACAATCTCTTCTATAATTATTTTTCAAATAAAATCAGCAACCTACATGATGCTTCAAAGATACACCAAACCCAACTTAGTCCATTCAACCCACATACACAACCATTCATAATTTTCTTTATTCATTTCTAAGCCCATTAAAAATCACATGCAATTCTGTTCATCAATAAATTCCAAAAAAATTACAGGAGACTACTAGCTCATCATAAAGTCTACCGTAAATTTTTCATAATTTTTGGTTACTTATTTTGAGCCACAAAAATCACAAGATTAATGAATAAGGCAAGTATAATCACCCTACTGTGATATAAGTGTCAAACAACAGATTTCATATTTTTACAATTTATCTAATATCATAAGAAATACCCACAAAATTTTCCAGATTTATTGCATGACCCATTTAATTATTAAAAATCATAAAGCACTGCCATGCAAGCATTTAAATTACCATAAATTCATTTATACACCAAATAATATGTAACAATATTTTCTCAGTGAGTAAACACACATGCAGAGCCAGCAAAACAAGTTTCACATTTTTCTGAGCCATATTTCATTTACTATGCATTTTCCAAGTTTAACAAAATCATGGATAAAATATATTCACACAGAAAAGTTGCTCCAACATGACATGCAATTACATCAAACTGTAGATCTGGAAATATAGAGCACACCAAAATTTATTTCATTCAATTTGGAGCTGTAGAACTCAAGATATAGATTTTACAAACTTTAAATCAATTTCTGGAAAACACTTTTTCAAGAAAACCGACGAAAAACGCTACGCTCACCCAGATCTACACCCACCGGGGTACCCCTGCGACTGACAGTGGGTCCCCGACCCCACCAGTCAGCGAGACCGAGAGGGAGCTCACCTCCGACGAGCGGATCTCGCCGGCGGTGAGGTCTCCGGCCACGGGGTGAGCACCAACGTGCTCCCCGCAGCAAGACGCACCCAGCGGTACCCTTGGATCGACCAGAGGACGGCCGGAACACCTCCGGCGAGCATGCATGGCGGCACGGCGGCGCTGCTCGCCGTGGCCAGGCTGCTCCGGCGCGGTAGAGCGTGCGCAAACGCCTCTCCGAGCTTCCTCACCTTCCTACCGACCTAGCGCAACAGAGAACGAGCGAAAAGACGCAGGGAAACGCTAGATCCGCCGCGGCGGAGTACTCCGGCGAGCTCAGGGTAACTCCGGCGAGCGATTCACGACGCTCGACGGACTCTCACCTCGGTAGAACGTTCGCACGAGCTTACCCTAGCGACGGCGAGTGCCCTGGTGCTCTCGGCGTCGAGCTTGATGCTCTGGTGTGGCCGGCGACGAGCGGCGGAGCTCTCTCCGGCAATGGCGCGTGGAGGAGCGGCTGCTGCGGCGCGGTTCGAGCGGAGGAGGAAGGAGAAGGAGGGCGCGGGGGACAGAACGGGCGAAATGGTCTGGGAGCCAGCGCCGGCGTCCCGACCAGGGGGGTTGGAGGCCGGCCGCGGCGCGTCCAACGCCGGCGTACGGCCGCCACGTGGCCCGCGCCGGGTGGAGCAAGGCGGGCGCCGCGCGCGCGGGAGAGAGGGGAGGGGGAGCGGGCCGCGCTGCCCAGCTGGGCCAGAAGGGAGGCGGGTTGGCCCAGCAGCGCCTGCCCCCTTTCCTTTTTTTTTGAAATTTCTTTTCTCCAAATTCTTTCTAAATTCATTTGGACCAATTTAAAATCATTTTCACCTCTTGCTCCCAAAAACAAAGTTGTTCCAAAACAAAAACTCTACCACTTTGCTTTAACAAGCAAGACCAAATTCCAAACAGAATTTGAATTACAAGTTAAAACTCAGTTCTAGGTTTTAAATAAATTCTTTTTGGATATTTTTGTATAATTTCCATTTCTCAATTTCCATAGCTCCAAAAATTGCACAAAAAATGTTCTTAATTCTTCTTACACCTAAAGCAACCTAATTTGAATATTTCACTATTTTAGAAACAAGTATCATATTTTTAACATATTTAAACTCATGAAGTGAAGCACATCAAATCATAATTTGACAAGAGTGTCATGCTCATGATGCTTATGCTTGATGGAATGCTTATGCATGGCTTTGGTGAGACTAAGTGCATGCTTAACACCTAGGGTGTTACAGAACAAGGAGAGAAGAAAAGGGGAGTCGTCTACTTCTTCCCATCCACTCGCCACGGTAAGAGACAGGGGATTAGAAAGAGTGACACACAAAGAACACGAGTACTCAAACCACTTGTAGGGTACCACAACCTAGTTGCACTAAATGCACTATGACATCACTAAGGTTCTTAGCAGTGCGGTTGTCACTGCGAGAACCAAAGAAATGCTACGGTCGAATAGGTACAAGCATACAAGAGTTTAAGCACAAAGAACCAAAAGACAAGAAGGGACACAGGTTTCACTTTCCATTGATCCACTCGCCATAGCAACGGTGGGAATCGCGAGAATGAAAACAAAACATCAACCAAGCAAAAGGGGATCAATCCACATCTTACTGGATCGACGAGGATTAATAGCAAGAGAGAAGAATAGGACCGCACTCTCTCAACCAACTCGTCATGGAATGAATGACGGTTGGATAAGGATAGATACGACTCCACGATCTACTCCAACTCATAACACTTCTCGACCTAGGTGCTTCTGTATCGGCACAGGGTCATTCCTATAGTTCCAGGCGATGCGGTTGTCACCGCAGAAATTAAGGGAAATGTCCGGGTCTAGGTGGCATAAGAGATGGATAAGATAAACATGCGAGAAACAAGGTAAAGCCCGATGACCATGGCGAGGCGACTCGCGGCCATGAGCTCCACCTAACGAGTTGGCTTTCGTAAGTCCCACGATCATCGTCCGCTAATCCTCCCACTAAACTAGGTCACGAGTGGCTCGCCAAGTGCGGGTAGGAGGCGCACCGACGACGAGTCCATGGGGACCACGCCTGTGGGTCGAATAGGGTCGCTAACGATCCGAGTACTAGAGAGTCAACTAAACACAGGAAAATGAGTTACGCTCGGCATCACGATCACGGCGGGACGATCCGACGATCGAAATGATCAAACACACTACCATTTCCCCGACCGGCTCGAAGGCACGGTTCACAGACGACAGCACACACACACACACACACACACTCAAGAACCAACGCACAAGGAACCACAATGCCACGACCAACACAAAGACAAAATGGAGTAGCACATTCCCATAGCGACCTACAGAGATAGATAAACAGATGGATAAATAGACCGGCACGAAGGCACGGCTCAGGCATAAATAGACATAGATAAATCATATAACAAGTTTATACAAAGATACAAGAAAGGACAAGGGTTTTGCCGATGTCGGAGACGATGTCGGCTAGGTTCAAGGTTCGACCTTGCTGAACACGAGGAAGGGCGTAGATCAGCTGCAAGCCTGCTGCTGGTCGGGATGTGCAGCAGGCATCGGGAAGGCGTCACATCTTCGGCAAAGGCACAACGAGGCCACTGCTTCCCTGCGATAGTGGAAGAACACGGCACGAAGGTCGGTCTCAGCAAGGTGAACGCAGGAAGGGGAAAAGGAGGGGAATTGGGCACTGGTGGCTCACCGGCGGTTTGGCTTGGCGAAGACATGGACAGGAGCTTGACGCGGTGACCGTGGCGAGGACAGGGACGCGTCGGGGCTCGACGTCGCGCTCGGTGGTCGCGGCTCCTGAGCGCGGACGTGGACGTGTTCATGGGACGAGGTCACGATGCTTGGTGAAGGGCCTCGGCGTCGAGGTCGTAGGTGCGTCGGGGCGAGGTCGTGGCCGCGGTCCTACTGCTGCTTGGCGTCGTGACGAGGAAGAGGATGACGGTGCGGCCGTGTCAGTCGTGCAGCCGCGCGTCGTCGTGGTCGTCATGCTCGCGTAGCGAGGGTCGATGGGGAGCTCCGTCGGGGTCGGGGGTGAGGTGGTGCTTGGCGGCGTCGGCGTCGGGGCAGGGGCTTCGAGGTCGCCGGGCGAGGGTGGCACCGTGGGCACGGCTTGATGGAGCACCGAGCGTCGTCGTGGGTGCGTAGGCGTCTCATGGTGACCGGAGCGGTGGCGTGGCCGAGGACGACATCACGACGCAGCTCCAGCTCAGCGTCGTGGGCGATGGTGCTGCAGAATGGTGCTAGGGTCCCTGAGCTCGATGAGGTCGACGCGGCACGGTCGTGGTCGAGGCTGGGCGCGGCGGTGCTTGACGTCGCAGGGCACCAAGGTGGCTCAGCAGCGCTGTGGCGTTCGCGCGGCCGGCCGTGGTCGCAACCGCGGCTGATGCCGAGGTGCAGGTGCATGGGGGCAAGGTCGTGCCGCGGTCGTCGCGGTTCGGCCGGGGCTCGGTCGTCGATGGTGGCGCTGCTCCCGGCCACGACCCTACTGCAACGGTAGGGTGCGACGAGGTGGTGCTCGCGGCCTGGAGCAGGAGCGCGTCGAGGACGTGGCGCTCGGCCTTGGCTTGACAGAGTGGTGGTGTCGCGACGGCAACAGGGCGGAGGCAGAGCGGCGTCGGCGAGATGGCTCTGGGGGCTCAGGTGCTCGGCGAGGGCGCGGAGCTCCTGCTCGACGGCGGGTGCGGGGGGACGAGGCTCGGCACGGCCACGACAGGGTCCGTGCGCGGTGCCGTGGCGAACGGGGCTGGGCGAGATGACGAGGATGGCGGCGCCATGGCGAGCGGGGCAAAGCGGCTCCCATTTTATAGGGCACGCGAGGGCTAGGGTTCGGGGATGGCCGTCCGTCCTTGACGTCCGTGTCGGGGACGGGACACGCGGTGCACATCACGGGTGCGCGCGGTACGGAGCAGGGGAGCGCGGGCGCTCGTGGTCTTGCCACCGAGCGGCGGCGGCTTGGCCGGGGGTTAGGAGCGCGCTAGGGTTTAGGGCTAGGGGGGCGCACAGGAGCTGGGCCGGCGGGGGTTGCTTGGGCCGCGTCTGCGCTGGGCCGAGCGAGGCGGGGGAGGGGAGCAGGTTGGAGGCCGGGGCTGGGCCGAAAGAAAAGGGAGGTGCCAACTGGGCCAGAAGTGGAAAGAATGGGAGAAGAAAGGAGTTGGTCCAAGAAATTAGAAAAGGGTTTTTCCATTTTTGGTTAAACACAATGGAATAAAAACAAAAGGAGTTCAAAAGAGATCAGATAAAATCCAATGGAGTTTTGAGACGTACTCCAACGAAAAAGTTGAGAAGGGATACGCTTCGCCTTTGAGATAGGCTCAACGGAGATTTGAGAAGACTTTGATACGGATTTGTGCATTCCAAAAGAAACTCAAAACCCTAAACAAGACTAAACTCCAAACTGACTCACGAACAGGGGCACTCGCCTATAAACAAATCTACATGTATGCCACGATTTGTTAGCGGGTTAGGATCGAATTAGACCTAAAAACTATATGCTTCACACGATTACATGAAAAATTTTAAAAAGCTCGTATTTTTGGTTTACGTAAAAATCTGGGATGTTACAGTCCACTCTCCTTAAAGGAATCTCGTCCCCGAGATTAAGACGTTGCTCGGTCGGTGAAGAGGCGGTGTCGTTCCCAAAGCTTTTCTTACTTTTGAGTTGTTTCACTTTCAGTATGGTCGCTCCAATAACCTTTTCCAAAAACGGAGTGAGTCATGTTCCAGGTGTATCCAAGGCTCACTCGCGGGTGCTGGGTATCCAAATTCTTACAACAAGGCGATGGGTATCCAAGAATCGCACCAGGTTGATGAACATCTAGCTTTCAAAGTTGAGACTATTGTTAGTTGGCCTAGATCATCGTGCTCAAACCTTCCTGTTCGCTTGCTTGATACTATTCCAAGGAGTGGCATCCGGTCAACAAAGGGTAGGGCAGGCTCAAGTTAGCTAGGGTTGTTGGCTTTCACAGCTATTTTTCATGCATCACTTTTTGCAAAATGCTTTTGAATGGAATGTTTTTCGGAAAAACAGGTTTCATAAATGGAGTGAAAGCGGTTTTAGAAAGTGAAAGGGGTTTTAAAGAGAGCTCAAACTGAAAAGAGCTTTTGAAAAGGGTTGAAATCAACGCAAATTTTGAAAACCAAATTTATTTATTTATTTATTATTATTATTTTAAGATTTTTGATGTAAAAGATTTCAAATCAAGAGACTTTGAAACTCTTTTAGTTTTCTAAATGAGGTGTTGCTCTCTTTTATTTGAATTAAACAAACTAGTTTTGAAAATAATTAGAAATCATTTCTCTCTTTTGAAAGATAAAGCTTTAACAACAATAGCATTTTCTTTTAAAACTTGTAAGTTCATTTTGTTTTTGCTAAATTTTTGGAAGGTCGCAAACAAAAATCTTTTCGCAATGGTTTTTGTTTAATAAATCACTGGAAATTCCTTTTTCTTTTAAGGCAAGGTTGAATTTTAAAAGGAATTTGGCTCTTGAGATAAAATCAAAGACCTTTAAAACAAAACTGAGCCAAAGTTCTTTGGTTTGAAAACCACTTTGTTGATGAAAAAACAAAACTTTTATTTTATTTATTTATTTTTTTTGGAAGAGGTTTTGTCACACCTTTTGCAAGATGATTTGTTTTTAAATTGTTTCATAAATAGCTTTTGAATAAAATTGAGTTGAGAAAGGAGTTAAAATTGCTTTATTTGTGAAAAGGGAAGATATTGAGAGAGTTTTGAAACACTTTTCCATTTGAAATAGAGATGCTTTTGTTAAAAGTGGGGAATATTTTAACCAAAAGGAGAGAAAATTTTTCAACCCAAGGGGCAACTTTGAAGACAAGTTTAGTTGGAAGCCAAAAACAGTTTTGAAATAGATGGGCAAGACATGATGCATCAGCTTTACACCCTTTTTCGGCTCTGTTAGCCAGGGGTCACCTATCTAGTTTCGGGACGGTCTTAGGTTTAGCCGGCTATGTTGGACGGGATCCAGAGTCTTTCTCGCATAAAACAGGTTCTATGACCTACACTCAGACAACAAGAAGTAGAAGAAACGAAACAACATAAGATCCAAGCACTCAAACAACATTACAACTCCTAATGCATAGTGTTGACTTGAGGTGACTCACAGACCTTCATAGTCTCACATGACTATCGATCTAGCGTAAGCGAGTATGGGAAAAGATTCCAACGGTCAACTTTATGAAACAGGGAGGTCAGTTAGAAGAAGAATTCAAGGCGGAGGGGGAAAACAAGTGTTAGCATCTATAACTCTACAAAAGATAGAATGTTTGGCTTCTAAACTTGTGTTTGGTACTAATGGTCTCGTCCTAGGGTCAAGTATGGCTCTGATACCAACTGAAACGACCTAAATTTTTCCACAAAGGGGAAAATCCACAGATTCGAATTATAATGTGATAATTCAGAAATTGAGCCATCACATTATCATATATCACCTGTTATCATAGTCATAAATCGTGAAAAACAAGATTACAACACATTTACTTTACAACTCTTGGTTAACAAGCCTATTACATCGTTTTTCTAGTGGAAACACACAAGGATTTTTATCAGAGTCGATGTAGCGCGTTAGCGGTGAAGGCCCCTCCTTCATGGGCAATCATCAGAGTCGGCGTAGTTTATCAGCGGGCGTAGCTTCATCTCTGAACCAAACTTGAGCGCAGGAACGAGACCACCTAATCCTTCTATTCTCCATAGTTATCATCATAGACCTCGTTCAAAACCTGCTAAACAACTTTCAGTACGATTTGTACTGGCCACTGGCTCCCACCCTATGCTTTTGCGTAAGCTTTGTGGTAAGTGGAATGCAAGGGGTAGATCAAGAGGCCTATATATATGGTTGTAGTTTTTCCTATGCAAGTTCATCAATATTTTATAATAATAATTCATCAAGTTTTAATCCATCTCATCCACACATCCATTCATCCATCCCATCACACACATCTCACCACACTCTCACTCTCTAGGCGGCAAGTACGACGACCGCTCGTGCCTTGCCTCAACGGCCAACGCCGGATCCAACACAAACCTAGGGGAAGGTAGAAAGGACTCCTCTCACTAGTCAAGCGAAGCGGAACATAGGAAAGGTCCATAGCCGAGAAGGCGGCATATGTATCGATCGATCAACCAAACTCTGCAGAGGTTTACACAAACCACAAGATCACCATCGTCGACGATCCGGCTCGTCTAGGCTGATACCGGGCTGCCTTCCAACTAAACACGATGCCACCCTACCACTCAGGACTGGGGCCACACCGGAGTACCACTGGCATGCTGAGACTGTGAGGCATAGTACCGGGCCCCCAAGGGTCACTACGCTGTCTTAGGAGGGTGTGGGTCCTCATGCCCGTGCCTCCCTACACTATCCGCTATCAACCTAGTAGTAGTGGCACCACACTAGCTGGTCGTACATCCGTCCCGCACCATAATAAGGTGAGTGGTGTGTAAGGCTTCCTACGAACCGGTTCTCAGAACCTGTCAGTCCTTAGGGTAACCGAACAGGACATCTTCACGAGGGGCCAACCGATGCCCCGCTCGACGGGACATCCGGCTACCCCGTGCTAAACAACACCTCCCATCCCAGTGCTTCGTCCCACGAAAACACTCCACTCCGGGACCTCTCCCTGTCACATGCACCCGCCACAGGTATCTCTCATGGAGAACGCCCAGGTAGCGTTCCCCGGCAAGACTTGTCCCAAGACTCGTCGTAGATCCTGCTCGGTCGACTCGACCCTCACCACACACCCAAGACACACGCCAAGATCTCCCCAAATCCATTATCCATTTCTTTCTAGTTATCAGCACCACATGCCTTATCCACTCACATCCAATCTCCCACATTGCAGCACATCACAGATATAATGCATAGTAGAAGCAGTAGCAAGTAGTATGCAAGCATCTAACCTAACAACGGGTGTGCGAGGGTTATAGGTTGCAACAAGGCAATGGCTCACAAGCATTTCTACCATGCAACCTATCACAGTTTATTTGCATAAAAGTAAAGCACTAGCATCTATAAATTGCATGTCTAATAGGATTCTACGAGGTTGGGTGGGACGTGGCACCTGTTGAGTGATATTTCCAAGATCCTCAGAGCACTTGTAGTTGTTCTCATCCAAAGTCTTTCTTGTATCTACATGTCCTTCCTTCAACTGGTTCCGATCCAATCAACGCTAACCGAAGCAACTACCTCGTAAACGTCAAACAAGGCGAAACAATCAGACCACTAGACCTAGAAAGACTACGACGAAGGCGACAGAACACTGAAGAACAACTACACTAAAAGAGCACCGAACGGAAAACGGCTTAGCCCTCTCGGTGGATATCCGATCCCTGGGCTAAAAGAAATGAGAATGGTTGTTCACTAAGTACAAGCTGGAGTCTTAGCCTAGCCGATTCTTCCCGGGTTGATTGTGCAACCTATACGACTTTAATAACAAAGGCGTAGACCCAAACTTATTCTAAGTAAACACCATGGCTTACAGTCTTCCGACCCGTGTCATAGATATCGACGGGAATCGAAAAGACTACGAGCACGAGAAGTTCCGGTCTCTCTCAATCCATACGCCATTGTAGTTGACGAGAGCCAAGAGAGGGTGGAACAAGGAGAGAAGAAAAGGGGAGTCGTCTACTTCTTCCCATCCACTCGCCACGGTAAGAGACAGGGGATTAGAAAGAGTGACACACAAAGAACACGAGTACTCAAACCACTTGTAGGGTACCACAACCTAGGTGCACTAAATGCACTATGACATCACTAAGGTTCTTAGCAGTGCGGTTGTCACCGCGAGAACCAAAGAATGCTACGGTCGAATAGGTACAAGCATACAAGAGTTTAAGCACGAAGAACCAAAAGACAAGAAGGGACACGGGTTTCACTTTCCATTGATCCACTCGCCATAGCAACGGTGGGAATCGCGGGAATGAAAACAAAACATCAACCAAGAAAAAGGGGATCAATCCACATCTTACTGGATCGATGAGGATTAATAGCAAGAGAGAAGAATAGGACCGCACTCTCTCAACCAACTCATCATGGAATGAATGACGGTTGGATAAGGATAGATACGACTCCACGATCTACTCCAACTCATAACACTTCTCGACCTAGGTGCTTCTGTATCGGCACAGGGTCATTCCTATAGTTCCAGGCGATGCGGTTGTCACCGCAGAAATTAAGGGAAATGTCCGGGTCTAGGTGGCATAAGCATATGAGATGGATAAGATAAACATGCGAGAAACAAGGTAAAGCCCGATGACCATGGCGAGGCGACTCGCGGCCATGAGCTCCACCTAACGAGTTGGCTTTCGTAAGTCCCACGATCATCGTCCGCTAATCCTCCCACTAAACTAGGTCACGAGTGGCTCGCCAAGTGCGGGTAGGAGGCGCACCGACGACGAGTCCATGGGGACCACGCCTGTGGGTCGAATAGGGTCGCTAACGATCCGAGTACTAGAGAGTCAACTAAACACAGGAAAATGAGTTACGCTCGGCATCACGATCACGGCGGGACGATCCGACGATCGAAATGATCAAACACACTACCATTTCCCCGACCGGCTCGAAGGCACGGTTCACAGACGACAGCACACACACACACACACACACACTCAAGAACCAACGCACAAGGAACCACAATGCCACGACCAACACAAAGACAAAATGGAGTAGCACATTCCCATAGCGACCTACAGAGATAGATAAACAGATGGATAAATAGACCGGCACGAAGGCACGGCTCAGGCATAAATAGACATAGATAAATCATATAACAAGTTTATACAAAGATACAAGAAAGGACAAGGGTTTTGCCGATGTCGGAGACGATGTCGGCTAGGTTCAAGGTTCGACCTTGCTGAACACGAGGAAGGGCGTAGATCAGCTGCAAGCCTGCTGCTGGTCGGGATGTGCAGCAGGCATCGGGAAGGCGTCACATCTTCGGCAAAGGCACAACGAGGCCACTGCTTCCCTACGATAGTGGAAGAACACGGCACGAAGGTCGGTCTCAGCAAGGTGAACGCAGGAAGGGGAAAAGGAGGGGAATTGGGCACTGGTGGCTCACCGGCGGTTTGGCTTGGCGAAGACATGGACAGGAGCTTGACGCGGTGACCGTGGTGAGGACAGGGACGCGTCGGGGCTCGACGTCGCGCTCGGTGGTCGCGGCTCCTGAGCGCGGACGTGGACGTGTTCATGGGACGAGGTCACGATGCTTGGTGAAGGGCCTCGGCGTCGAGGTCGTAGGTGCGTCGGGGCGAGGTCGTGGCCGCGGTCCTACTGCTGCTTGGCGTCGCGACGAGGAAGAGGACGGCGGTGTGGCCGTGTCAGTCGTGCAGCCGCGCGTCGTCGTGGTCGTCATGCTCGGGGTGCGGGGGTCGATGGGGAGCTCCGTCGGGGTCGGGGGCGAGGTGGTGCTTGGCGGCGTCGGCGTCGGGGCTGGGGCTTCGAGGTCGCCGGGCGAGGGTGGCACCATGGGCGCGGCTCGATGGAGCACCGAGCGTCGTCGTGGGCGCGGAGGCGGCTCACGGTGACGGGAGCGGTGGCGTGGCCGAGGACGACATCACGATGCAGCTCTGGCTCGGCGTCGTGGGCGATGGTGCTGCAGAACGGTGCCAGGGTCCCTGAGCTCGATGAGGTCGACGCGGCACGGTCGTGGTCGAGGCTAGGCGCGGCGGTGCTTGGCGTCACGGGGCACCAAGGGGGCTCGGCAGTGCTGTGGCGTTTGCGCGGCCGGCCGTGGTCGCGGCCGCGGCTGATGCCGAGGTGCAGGTGCGCGGGGGCATGGTCGGGCCACGGTCGTCGGGGTTCGGCCGGGGCTCGGTCGTCGATGGTGGCGCTGCTCCCGGCCGCGACCCTGCTGCAACGGTGGGGTGCGACGAGGTGGTGCTCGCGGCCTGGAGCTGGAGCGCGTCGAGGACGTGGCACTCGGCCTTGGCTTGACAGAGCGGTGGCGTCGCGACGGCAACAGGGCGGAGGCAGAGCGGCGTCGGCGGGATGGCTCTGGGGGCTCAGATGCTCGGCGAGGGCGCGGAGCTCTTGCTCGACGGTGGTGGGTGCGGGGGGACGAGGCTCGGCGCGGCCACGGCAGGGTCCGTGCGCGGCGCCGTGGCGAACGGGGCTGGGCGAGATGACGAGGATGGTGGCGCCGTGGCGAGCGGGGCAAGGCGACTCCCGTTTTATAGGGCACGCGAGGGCTAGGGTTCGGGGATGGCCGTCCATCCTCGATGTCCGTGTCGGGGACGGGACACGCGGCGGACATCACTGGTGCGCGCGGTACGGAGCTGGGGGGGCGCGGGCGCTCGTGCTCTTGCCACCGAGCGGCGGCGGCGGCTTTGCCGGGGGTTGGGAGCGCGCTAGGGTTTAGGGCTAGGGGGGCGCACAGGAGCTGGGCCGACGGGGGTTGCTTGGGCCGCGTCTGCGCTGGCCGAGCGAGGCGGGGGAGGGGAGCGGGCTGGAGGCCGGGGCTGGGCCGAAAGAAAAGGGAGGTGCCAACTGGGCCAGAAGTGGAAAGAAGGGGAGAAGAAAGGAGTTGGTCCAAGAAATTAGAAAAGGGTTTTTCCATTCTTATTAAACACAATGGAATGAAAACAAAAGGAGTTCAAAAGAGATCGGATAAAATCCAATAGAGTTTTGAGACGTACTCCAACGAAAAAGTTGAGAAGGGATACGCTTCGCCTTTGAGATAGGCTCAACGGAGATTTGAGAAGACTTTGCTACGGATTTGTGCACTCCAAAAGAAACTCAAAACCCTAAACAAGACTAAACTCCAAACCGACTCACGAATAGGGGCACTCGCCTATAAACAAATCTACATGTATGCCACGATTTGTTATCGGGTTAGGATCGAATTAGACCTAAAAACTATATGCTTCACACGATTACATGAAAAATTATAAAAAGCTGGTATTTTTGGTTTACGTAAAAATCTGGGATGTTACAAAATCCTTTTGATGGGATTAATTGGTGGTCTTGGATCTGATGTGATAGCTTTAGGATTAAGAAATGAGTAGCTGCAACTGATTAATGGTTGGTTATATCTTTTTCATTTGCAATATGCATTGTTTAATTGGAGATTGGTTTAATTAGTGTGCAGTTTTATTAAAATGGCTTAGATCTGCAATTTTTATGTGTCGTATTAGCTAAGCAATGCTTCAAGTTGAGTGGATGTAGTACTATATTAAGACTTAACTTAGTTGTTTATTATGTTTTTTTTAAGAGTGTCAGTGACGCATAGTGAGCATGCTGTTTGTTTAACCAGAAAACGATTCTTGGCCCGCCCGGCGCCCGATCTGATCCTTGTCGTTTAGGCAATAACCATGCTAGAGGTGTTTGGTTGAAGGGTTAAAGTTTAATAGATATTATAGTATTTTTATTTTATTTGATAATTAGTATTTAATTATAGATTAATTAGATTTAAAAGATTCGTCTTGTAAATTATTTTTTAGCTTTAGTACTTGATGTGACGAGAGCTCTAAACATTTGATGTAATGGAAGTTAAAAAAAAAAAAGAGCAAGCCACCCGGCTCCCGCTCAAATCAATCTCCGCCAGACCACGCGACGCCACTGACGCGAGCTGCCTCGTGGACTTCCGCGAACAGCTGAAACCGCCACCGAAACCATCGCCATGGCCCGCGCCGGCAAGGGGTCGTTGTCGTCGCTGCTGCTGCTGCTCGCCGTCGTCCTCGCCGCCTCCACGGCGCTCGCCTCGGCCGAGGAAGCCAACGCGCCGCTCGTGCTCCCGTCCGCGCGGGCAGCGTCGTCGTCGTCGACGTCGTGCCTGGACAACCCGCCGGACATGACGGTCACGGGCGCCGAGGCGGGCCAGACCGCGCCCGACTTCCACGGCGTCGAGGCCTACCTCACCGGCTCACGCCGCGCCCACCGCGCCATCGTCCTCGCCTCCGACTACTACGGTCAGTCATCAGTGCTCCCTCGCCCTGTAGATAGCTAGCTTTAGCGACTGCGAATGCTGATCTCGGTCTCCTCGTTGCAGGGTTTGAGGCACCGAAACTAAGGTACGATGTGCGACCATGTGTGCATCATGATCATTTTGCTTCTTGACTTGAGTGGTTCCTCTGTTTAAATTGGAAGTTAATCAACAGTTCTATGTGTGTGTCATGTGTGTTTACAACAACAGGCAAATAGCAGATCAAGTCGCAGCTCTTGGTTACTACGTCGTGGTTCCCGATCTGCTGCACCGCGATCCTTTCAAGGATGGGTTCTCATTTGAGGAATGGATAAAGACACACTCCCCGGTTTGGCTCCTTAATTAATCACTGTTTTTAATTAAAGAGCATAAGTCATTGTCCCAGTGACCCCAGCAATTAATTCTTCATGTTGCACTTCGTTCATTGCTTCTGCAGGCCGACGCAGCTGAGAAGGTCCAGCCGCTCATTGCTGCTCTGACGAAGGAAGGGAAGAGTGTTGGGTTCGGCGGTTACTGCTGGGGTGGTGAGTTAATTCATAATTTCATATGAACTCATGACCGTGTATTGTTTTCTGGAAATGCATCAGTTATTCATTCTTTGGCTTTCAGCCAAATGACATGGACTCACTTCTTCCCTCATTCTGCAGCCAAGGTTGCTGTCGAATTAGCGAAAACGGATGAAATCCAAGCGGTTGTCATTTCTCATCCTTCCCTAGTCACTGTCCATGACATGAAGAGTACGCTTCCAGCCTTACAGTACTACTCCCTCCATCCCAAATTGTTAAGTCATTCCAAAAATCTTGAAGAGTCAAACTTTTCTAAGTTTAATCAAATTTATATTATAAAATAATAATTATTATGGTACTAACTAAGTATCATTAGATTCTTTCTTAATTATATTTTTATAGTATACTCACTTTACGTTATAAATCTTAGTATTTTTCTCTATAATTTTGGTCAAACGTGAAAATGCTTTGACTCTGAAGATTCTTGTAATGACTTACAATTTGGGATGAAGGGAGTAGTAGAAAAGAAATGCACCACACTTTTGATGGACCTTTTTATTTTTCTGACTTGAGCTTATCTGACGCACAGAGATCAAATGCCACATTGCGGTACTCGGAGGCGAATATGATACGCGTTCGCCGCCACAGCTGGTACAACAGTTTCAGCGTGTCCTGGAGCAAAACGAGGCGGTGAGTTTGCAGTTTCAGCTGGCTGGTTAATTTGGTCTGGCTTCAACTTTGACTAGCACTTCTGCCAATCAGCTCTTGGCTGGTGGTGTGACTAGTGGTGTCCAATACCTGATGCATGTGAAATTCGTTCATTCTGTGGTTGCAGATCGACCACATGGTGAAGATTTTCCCGAGAGTTCCCCATGGTTTCGCCTGCAGATACAACTCCAGTGACCCGTTCGCCGTGAAGACCGCGGAGGAAGCTCGAGAGGACATGGCCAGCTGGTTCACCAAGCATCTGAAGCATGAGAGTGAGAGCTTCCAGTTCCAGAGAGCTGCAGGGATCTAGGAAGCATCTACAGCTAGGAAGAACACGCCTCTCTGCAGTAGCTCTGCCTCTCTCTCATCTCATGGAATCTTGTAGTGGTACTAAAAGGAGTACTCCCTCCATACCTAGAAAGAAAACCGTTTTGGACAAGGTTTGAGTCAAACATTGAGAATATAAATTATAAATAATTTTAAGTTGTTGAATCGAAAATGTGAAAACCATATGAATAGATTTATATTAAAAAATACTTTCATAAAATAATATATACAAATTTTTTAATGTATAAAAACAAAAGGTTAAAGTTAGAATTCGGAGACTATACCGTTGTCCTAAACGACTTCCGGAGAGAATAGTAGCTAGTCTGAACACTGAATAAATTACACGCCATCGTCAGCTCAGCTTGCAGTGTTGTGTTGTCCAGAGGTGTATCAGGTATCAAGCTCCATCCTCGGTTGTTCTCAGTATTTGAGTGGCCAGTCTGATGATTGAATTATAAAAAATTGGGCGCGCAAAGAGAGTACTGAAACTGGTCATTTAGAGGTGAAGCTATTGTGGAAATAAATAATTCATCCATTCCACCCTTTGAGCTGCTCCATTCTGAGGTTGCGTGCAGAAACTATACGACTGTTAACTGTCCCTCGAGTGCATTTGAAAATGAACGTAGAAGTTTTTGCTTTACGCCTTCACAGTCGGGTTACAGAAAAATATAATATATGGGGAGGATTAACAAAAATACAGCCAAAAAAGAGGGGCGCGAAGGAAAAATTCCGTTGCCGGGACTCGAACCCGGGTCTCTCGGGTGAGAGCCGAGTATCCTAACCAGCTAGACTACAACGGATAGTGTGAAAAGAGTAGAAAAACAGTTTTATTAGTCGGTTACAAAAGATGGATTTAAGAATAAGCTGAACTCGTAATAATTCAATAGATTTGTCGCGTACAATGATTGCTATTAGACCAGAATCAGCACCAAAGAAGCAATATTCAGTGCTCACAGAACATCGATCGTGTGTTCCAATCAAATTATCCTAGCATTCTGTTCATAACTTGAGAGCCTCAAACGATACCGACTTTCTTTTTTCCCTATCTAAGGGGGAAAAGTCGATTCGTTGCAGCCTTGGAGGGACTAATACATAAGTTAAGCGTTTAAAATTTGATGATGCCCCATGTATCATGGTCTCATGGAGGCATGCAAGCATTGGGCTTGGGCTTGGGCTTGGGCTAGGCTGCTACCGAGTAGGCTAGTAGCCGTACCTACTACCCATGGATACGAATACGCGAGAACAAGGCAGACCGAAACTTACACCTGTTGTGCGTGGATAGCCCTGTTTCTGCGGATTGGATTGCAGCTGGCGGCGGGCGAATCTGCGATGCACCACCTGCAGCGGGAGACGAGATGCGTTCCTTGCACATAGCAAAAAAGCGACGGACGTCTCCGCTGCCTTTGCTTTGCCTTTCAACCCACGAAACGGCCCAAATGCTGCTGGCAGCCTCGTACTTACTCGTATCCTTTCTCTTTCCAGCACGCACGAATCGGGAGGCGATATACATATATACGGGCCGCGCTGATGCCTACACGCACCGCAAGAACCAGAGCGCAACAGCGGCACTGTCCCCAGCAAACTTGCCCTCCTCCCGCCGGCCGGTCCGCGAGCGCGAGCGAGAGCCGGCAGCGGCATGGCGTCCGCCGCCCACCGGTCCATGGCGTCCGCCCTCCTGTTCCTCAACCTCGTCATGTACGTCGTCATCGCCGTCATCGCCGGCTGGGCCATCAACTACAGCATCGACGAGAGCAGGAACTCGCGTAAGTGACACACTGTATTTTGGTTTTCGACGTACGACGTCGCCGGCCGCGCGCAAGCAAATGTTCATGGCGCGGCGAGTGTAACAGTAGTAGTGAGTGACTGCATGCGTGCGTGTTGGTGCAGTGAAGGGCGCGAGGCCGCCGGTGCGGCTGTTCCCGATCTACTTCCCGATCGGCAACCTGGCGACGGGGTTCTTCGTCATCTTCGCGCTCCTCACGGGCGTCGTGGGCATCGCCACCTCGCTCGCCGGCCTGCACGACGTCAGCCAGGGGTACCCCGCCAGCATGATGTCCGCCGCGGCGTCCTCCCTCGTCACCTGGACGCTCACCGTCCTCGCCATGGGGCTCGCCTGCAAGGAGATCAGCCTCAGCGTCAGGCCCGGCAGCCTGGTAATCAGATCATATAATTAATGGCGCCTACGAATTGATCCATTGCAGTTAGTTCCCTTGCTTGTGTAATGATGACTACGAAATTGCTGTGCGCAGCGCACCTTGGAGGCGTTCACCATCATCGCGACGGCGACGCAGCTGCTCTGCGCTGGGTCGCTCCACGCCGGCGCGCACGCGGTCATCCTGGAGACGCCTATCGGCGGAGTTTAACTGAGGCGAGCGATGACGACGAACTTGCTGGGAAAAAAATACATGCATGTGTCATCTTGGCAGTGATGATTAATATCGGTGTGTGTGTGCGCGCGCGCGCGTGTGACTGTGCGAGCGCGATCGATGCTATGGCTTCTTCACACGTGCCGTGTGTGTGTGCGCGCTTTCTGGGTAACTAAATTCGTGTGTTTATTATTCCTTATTCGTTTGTAAATGTTGTCGTGGTCGCGTACGTATAAAGTGGTGAACTATCGGCGATTCTTTGCAGACTACTGCGCGACTCAAATTATTGCACTTTGCACCTTTCCAAATACTACAGTATATACACTGCCAAAGAAATTAATTCTCTATACGTGGTTTGTATTTCCGGAATGGATATTCGGACATGTTTAATTTAGCCATCCGATGAAATCTCCGCAATTTTCGTGATCGTCTGATTTTCTCGCTCAAAAATAGTTTTGGTTCCTCTCCAATTAACTCTGAAAACCGTTCCTTTTAATTTGCAACTTGCCCGGCCGGTTTCAATCCAATTTTTCTCGTATGTGGTGCCACGTCAGCTTGTCCCATGTGGACAAGTTGTTGAATTAGTAGTAAGATACAAAAACAAATTGACCACGTTCATAACCCTAACTCCAGCCCTCCATTTCATGTCGCCACCATCCTCTCTCTATGACCTATGATTCCCCTTCTAGTAGTTGAGCTTAGAGCACGGCGGAGGTGGAGCTTGGCCTTGGGGTACTAGCGTCTGGTGGTGGGAACCCTAAATCCTTTCGATTTAGTTGGGATTGGTGATATTGGGTCCAATGTGGTATCTTTAGGATTAAGAAATGGGTAGCTGTAGTTGATTAATGGTTTGCTAGATTTTTTTGCAGTGTGTATTGTTTAATTGGAGATTGGTTAAATTAGATTAGTGTTTGGGATTATTAAAATGGCTTAGACTTGTAATGTTTATGTATCGGGATTAGCTTAAGCAATGTTCTTCGTTAGTATGGATGTACTATTTTAGGACTTAAATTAGTTTTATTACATTTTGTAGTCTCTGTGATGGATGTGTTGAGCATGTTGGTTGTTATTGAATTGGGTTCTTTTTCAACCAAGAGCTTATAAATGATGGGAAAAACATGCATTATGTTGGTGTAAGGGAGTAACAATCATATATAGATCGTAATAAGGTATCACTGCCAAAGGTTGTTGGTCATTAAAAGGATCACTGCACTATTGAAGATGGTTGCATTGGCTTTTTCCTACGAAAGATCTGAAGAATAGACTACGTGTTTTGGTTGATGAGAAAGCATGCTTAGAGATATGTCTAGTGCCATTGTTGAAGAAGGGGGTGGCACCATGGCAGAGAGAGAGAGAGAGAGAGAGAGAGAGAGAGAGAGAGATTTGTGGAAGCACCATTCATGGATGTTGATGCTGACAATGAAGCCAATGAGTATGAATACCCAACCGAAAGCCATGGATGATCCAGATTCTGGTGAAGACTATGAATGTAAAGACTTGGGAATTGAAGAAGAATAAGAAGGTCTAGATGAAGAAGGCGGACAAGTGCAACTTTCTAGATCAGAAGCCATAGATGATGTCGAGATGTAGATAAAAAAGCTAGAAGATAAGGTCTCATTGCTTACCATATCACTATCGCTTTTAAATCGTATGGTAGTGATATGTCGTCATGGATTATTGGATTGTGTGTTTTGTAGTAGTGATATCTCACGAAACTAGAAGAGTGAAAAAAAGGCATGTGATGGCACAAAAGGATGTGGTGCAACTGCTTAATTGCGTGACATTTCACCGGTGCATCTAGTGTGGTTTGATGTAGTTCGATTTATATTAAGTGGCTTGTTGCTACCAGGGGGCAGGTTGGCGTGGATTTAGGAAATCATAGAGAAGTCTATTAGTGGAGGTTAAGTTTTTAAGTATAAAGGATATAGGTTGAGATTTACTTATTAATCCACTCATGCATTTAAGCTCTGGAATTATTAAGAGTGTTATGGCTTATGAGACAGTTTTGGTTGTCGAATTCATCAACAAATTAACACTTATCCTATATTGTATTCAGGTGCTTTTTTTTGTTGTTGTTCATGCAACATGTAATTGGGTTATTGTTTGACTGTAGAAAAAATACAAATTATCCCATGTGAGTTGTCTTTTTAATTGACGAGCATCTCCAACAGTTTGCTAAAACACTTGCTATCTCATAAATTTTGGCAAATTAATGATAAAAACTCTCTCCAACAGTTTGCTAAACATATTTGCCAAAAATCTGGACTTGCTATCCTACTCATCCGCACACGCACTTCTACACGCGCGGAGTCGCCACGTATCTCGTCCCCGCGCCGTTCGTTGCTGCGAGCTGCTGCCGTGCTTGCTGCTGCTGAGCTGCTGGCGTGCTGCTGCTGCCTGCTGCTGAGCCGCTGGCGTGCTGCTGCCCTGCTGAGCTACGTGCTGCTGCTGGCGTGCTGCTGAGCTGCTGGCGTGCTGCTGCTGGCGTGCTGCTGTCTTGTTTAGTTTCAAAAATTCTCAAGATTCTCTATCGTATCGAATTTTACGACACATGTATAATGCATTAAATATACATAAAAATAAAAACTAATTGCACAGTTCATATGTAAATCGCGAGACGAATCTTTTAAGTCCAGTTACTCTATAATTGGACAATGTTTGTCAAATAAAAACGAAAGTGCTACAGTGTCAAAATCCAAAAAATTTTGCGAACTGAACAAGGTGAAAGAGTGTCCAAAGTGTTCGAAAGCTAAATAAATCTGCTGCCGCACGGAGGCGACGTCTAGACGTCAGGCACGGGCCACAGATAGATGGGCGTTGGTAGTTGGGGTGTGGGCCTTCTTTTCTTTTAATTTGGCAAGTCTAAATGACAAACTATTGGAGATAGTTATTTTTTTCACTTGTCAAATCTTTTACCAAGTTGCCAAAACTTAAAATATGGCAAATAAATTTTAGCAAACTGTTGGAGATGCTTACCTAAAAATTTAGGCACCAGAAATGTAGCAACGGCCCTAAATTAAAAGCCAGTTTCATGTATCTCGAGTCACGCTAGTAGATACTGCAATGGAAAGATATGTGATCCTGCACACAATAGTACGTGTACAAGCTACTAAAAAATACGGTACAATTTGGACAAAGCAAGTGAATTAAGATACCATTTTTCTTTTTATATATAAGCTGAGAGCCGAGAGTACATTAATGCAGGCGTGAGAGAGTTTGCACAAATAAAACAAGTACGGTCACGATTTCAATTCATACTTGACGTGAGAAATTACACTACTACATAATTAATGTGAGTGTTCATCACTGTCGCTCTCAACTCACATCACCGCTGCGTGAAAGACCGAAAGAAAAGCTCACGCGTACATCATCTAAGCTACCTACTCCGTTTTATCGCACTTATATATCGACTTAAATGAAACAGCTCCATGCATCGAGTGTGATCTCTATAAATACCACTATACCAGCACCCTGCCTCCCATATTTTCTCATCAAACCATCGACGTTTCTCACACACTTGCACCGTCACAAAGCGATCACGTAGAGAACCATGGCTTCCAAGCACCTCGCCGTTCTCCTCGCTGCCTACGCCGTCCTCCTGGCGCTCGCCATGCCGCTGCTCGCCGGCGACCCCGACATGCTCCAGGACATCTGCGTCGCCGATTACAAATCGCTCTAAGGCCGTGAGTGTCACCCGTACTACTCGCATTCATACACGTGCATTGCTTTTTTTAGGAATTTCTAGTTAGGCAAAATGTGAGCGAAAGCGAATATTGTTGAAAGGAAATTGCCTTGGCAGTGTATATCCTTGAAAGGGAATTGCCTCGACTATGTCCCCAAGTTCTGTCGTACCCGTTCCAAATTCTAAATAGTATTAGGTCTATCTAATGTTTTTCTAAACGTACACTAAACGGTAAACAGTCGGTCATATACCGTTTAGCCATTATTCGAGCTAAACAATCTATTAAACGAGCTAAATGGTCAATTAAACGGGCTAGACGGATGATTAAACAAAAACAGGGTAGCGTTTTCACGGTGTTTAAACCGGCTGTTTAGGCGAACAGTAGGTTTATCATAGGTCAAACGTCTCTAACTTTGACCAAATTAATAGAAAACTGTACAAACATCTACAACGTCAATTTAGATTCATTGTATGCACCATGAAATATATTTTAATGGTGTATATGTATATATGATATTTTAGATGTTAATATATTTTTCTATAAACTTGATGAAAGCTTCCTTTTTTAGTTAGGATAGCTACAACTATTTGTGTATGAGTTATTCTATCAATTATTTGTATTTGACTAATGCTATGATAAAACATTGGGAGGCACAAATGGCTCGGGTGAATGATACTCATGATAACTGTGCATTCAAATCATTAGAACAATCATAAATGTTACAATAGTGATAGTTGTTTAGAACAACTTTAGGACTTTTGTTTGGATGTCCATATATCTCCTCGAGTGATTTTGTACACAATTTAGGGGGTGTTTTAGTTTCCCTTTTATTCTAAAAAAATTTGGGTTAAACACCATATAATTTTTTTGGTAAAAAGGTGGCTACTCTCTATTTTGGATTTTAGCATTAAGAGGCCAGAAAAAAACCAAAAGAGCCTCAAGTGGCCACAATAAGGGTAATAAATTTTTTATTTAAATTGGATAGAACTAAACACTATACAAATTTCAGCAAAGAGGTGGCTACTCTCTATTTTGGATTTTAGCATCAAGAGGCAAATAAAAACCCCAAAAGAGCCTTACGAGGTCATAATGAGGACAAGAAATTCTGTATTTTGGATGAAACTGAACACCACTTAAAAACACTTCATCATTACAAAGTAGTTGGTATTTTGCATTTTGTATTCTTTGGGGGAACTAAACACACCTAAACCACTCCAACACACATAAATTCAAAGAATACATGAGCATCAAACAAGGCCTTTAGCAAGATCCATCCTACTTTTGTTGTTGAGGATATGCACGTGGGTTGCGGGGCAGCCGGGCAGGCAGTGGGGAGAGGACATTGAGGCTGAGGGCTCGCGGTGGGGGAGAGGGCAGGTTGGAGCCGAGTCTAGAAAACTAAGCAATCAAGACAAATCAAACAAAAGCAGGAAAGCCCCAAATCAAAAAATATGGGCTCTGATTTGAGGGCTATTGCTGGAGTTGCTTACTAGTTAAGCTAAACAAGGTCCTAGGCACATCATTCTCAACAGGTTATGCAGTCCATACAGCCATTACGGTTTTAACAAACCACCGATTACACATGCAGTCTGCTATAGTACTCAGAAGTCAGAACATTGGAGTACAATTTCGGTTCTTAGACCATTTACACAGCTGCACCAGGATCGCTGATAACACCCAGAAAGTCATCCTTTATTGTACCAATGCAAAACTGCAACAGCATAGATTGGACCGTTAGAACATTGCACAAGTATAACATTAAACTGATACAAGGCACGAAGTATGAATTCAAATGCAGAATGAAGTTTTGTAATGAAAATATCCCTTTTCTTCAGCTATCTAATCTGCTTTATCGAGGGACAAACAATAAGTTCTTGGCACAAGAAGATGTAGTGCATACAAAAATCTTCTAGGCTAGTGCTATATCTAAGGCCTAGTCAGTTCCAAACTAAGATACAGGACACGAACATCACATTTTTACGTGGCAAAAGAACAGCACAATAAGCATGCCGACATTCATGGCTGATTAATCTGGCATTAATCAAAGTTATTATTTACTAGACATAAGTTCTTTGTTGTTCATATAATCTTAGAAAAGAATATTAGAAAAGCGACTGCAAAATGTTATGTGTGTTCACACAATGTTGTCGTCTTGTCAAAAAAACGTGTGATGTGGTTGCCATCTGCAGGTCTATACTCAAAAAGTTGGAAAAAAAAAAAGAGCATTCAAAGTTGGATTTTACTGTAAACAATGTAGACAGTAATAAGCTTACAATCTCTGTAGCATCGACACGAGTACCAATAATCTTCAGCCGCACCTCACTCTCTTTTTGAATTTTCACCTGAGTAAACAAACAAGCAACTAAGATAAGCACATCAAAATGGCTACATCAAGGAGCTTTGAAAGGAACAGTTAGTTTGTGACTCGCCATGATACCCAATACCCACAAGGCCACAACTACTCTCTCTCTTTTTCAAAATATCTCCATAATTGTTAATGCAACCACACATTGATGTAACATGCAGATGTAGCAAACGGATAAAAAAACATAAAAAATCTTATTTCAAGATATCACAAAATCCTCAAGAGTAAACAATTTGCAAAGCATATAAGAAAGCAATAATCCAATGAATATCCATCAGAAATATAGTCTATGTTTACTGCAAACTTGATGAGCTTAAAAGTTTACTCCCTCCTTTTTTAAATATATGATGTTCTTTTTTCATTTTTTAACTAATTAACTTGTCCTAAATGTCATTGCATTTTAAAAAGGAAGAAACTTCTGCACTAGTTACAGATGATGAGAAGACTCATAACTACTACTTTTATATAGAAGAGAGGCATACCGATCCATCAGAAGTTGTGTAGTTTGGCACATCTCCCGATTGGAACTCCATATCATCTGGAATCAACTGCATTGCGATTGAATAGCGCAGAGGAAAAAAGCATTACTCAACAAAACAGTATTGATTGACATTAATTAATTGTTTAAAACAAGATGTTTATGCACGTATCCTGTGACAAAAGTCAGCCATGTATATTTATCAAAGTGATGAAGGACTAAAGGAGTGAGTAAGCATATTATAATTCCTAGAATGGTCAGAAACAATTCTGAAACTTCTTTAAGCATTTAACATTTAGATTTTAGACTATGAAACAGCTCCAAGCAAGCAAAATCACTCACATGGTTGGACACAAAGATCTGCACCGGCCCAGCCTCCGCAAAGAAACCCATCTGCAGAGTCAATAACACACAAAGTTTAAACATCAAACCACCCAGCTTGTCACTTTTTAGCACAACAATTCACATCCAATTCGAACGAAGCAAGTACAGGCTGGAGCGGGAGGCAAGTAGGCACCCCACCTTGTTCACCATGGTGACGACAGCCTCGAGGATTTCGCCCTTGAAGGGTCTGAAGACGACGCACTGGTACTTGACGGGGAAGGTGACGTATCCCGTGCCTTCTCGGATGAGCCCCTTGCCGATGTCCTCCACACCCGTGATCGCCACAACGAACCCGTGCCGCCCACTGCAAGGCAAGAGCGAGAGAAACCCGCATGCCATCTCAGCGCCGCCCAAGCCCTCCACCCCGTAGCCCTAGCCAGGTTCAGGAAGGGGATGGGAAACCCTACCTGCAGGTGCCCTCGACATCCTTGATGAGCTTGGAGACGAGCTTGTCGCGGAGGTGCGGCCCGAAGTGCCGCGGGTGCAGCTGCATGTTCCGCTCCAGCACGATGTGGAAGAACATCTTGCTCCGCTCCCTTCGGCGGCGGCCGGCGGCGAGGTCGAGTTGTGAGGCGAAGTCTGATTCTGAATGGGCGGGCTAGTGCTGATGCTTTGTTTAGTTCCAAAATATTTTGTAAAATGGACACTGTAGTTTTTTCGTTTGTATTTGACAAATATTGTCTAATCATGGACTAACTAGGCTCAAAAGATTTGTCTCGTCAATTCCGACCAAACTGTGCAATTAGTTTTTATTTTTATCTATATTTAGTACTTCATTCATGTGTCTAAAGATTCGATGTGATAAGAAATCTGAAAAATTTTGCAAAATTTTTTTGGAACTAAACAAGGCCTAGTTCTCTTCCCCGCGACACGAGAATAATAAAGCCGTGAAAAACGTTTCAGTCGTCCGATCCATCTTCTGGTGCATCATGACCGTTCAAATTAGTTAACACATCGTCCCACAATTTGGAGTCGCCACTACTCGGAACCGGAAAACTGAAGCGCCGCCGCCGCCACCGCCACCGCCACCACCACCGCCACAGCCGGTCCGCCGCTCTTGCCCTATCCCGCTGGTCGGCGGCGGCACCTGTGGTGGTAAGCATGGTCTCTCATGATCTCATCCATATATGCTCCTGTCTGCATATCGGTGGCTTGGAGGCTCATACTTGCTCGCGCTCCTAATTTGCTTTGCTGCTCATGTCTATTCGCTTCCTACCGCAGTGACGGAGGATGGCGTCGAAATGGGCGGCGAGGGTACCGTCTCCACGGTGGGCGGCGCGGCGCGGCTGGGTGGGCTCATGGGTTTCGGTCCGCCCAGCGAAATGCGGCGCATCGGGTAGGTAACTATGTATTGCTTTTAGCTTTGCCGTCGTCTGTGGCTTGAGATAAATTGGCTGTGCGTTACGGCAGGAGGACGTGCCGTTGTGTGCGCCGCCGTTAGCTTCAGACCATGCATCGACATTCACAAGGTGCATAGAAATGGTTCCTGTTGCTTTGTTCTGATATATTATACTTATGCGTGTGAAATTAAAAAAAAATACTGTGGTCAGCTCTACACTACTACATGATTGTAAATTGGTGCCCCAGTTGTGTCATGCCATGGCTAATTTTTATGACTCGTATATTCTTTACTTTCCTGTGGTGTGGTTGGGCTGTGGACTATTCGTGCTAAAGTTACCAAATTGTGGCAATCAGTAGTCATCTAAGTTTAGAGTTCAGACACCTGTGGGCTGTGGCAGTAAAAAAAACTGCTTATGTTATGAGAAATGTTTTAAAATCTTCAGGGGAAAGTTAAACAGATTGTTGGCTCTACTCTTCGGGATTCATCCAATGATGGCATGGAACTTGTGACAAACTTTGAATCAGACAAATCTCCTGCAGAGTTTGCAAAATTTTATAAGGAAGATGAACTTCTTGGAGGACATGTTATAATGCTTGGCGCAGATCCTGCAAGCCAGGCTGCTGCACTGGAGGCACTACGTGCATATCCTGGTGAGAATTTGTTATCTAGTTGCTGCATGAACTGAGATTGCTCATTGGGTTAGCCTCTTGTGTTGTTTGGCTGTTTGCTCTTATTAGTCTTATTTGTAGTAGCACTTAATGTTTGCCCATTGTCTCTTATTGTGTGTTCTGGATGTTGCAAATGCTAAAATGCATAAAAATCAAAGTTTCTATTTTAAAAAATAGCAGATCGAAATAGCAGGTAGAATTTTGAGAATTACAAAAATTATCCTGTTGATGAGAGCTGGAAGTAAATTTGGTTTTAACAAAGCACTATAAGCTGACTGATGATAGATGAAAAATTATATTTATTTCATTTCATCATCTGTATTCAACGCAATAGTTTAAGCACATAGACACAGTCTTTCAATTGTTATGGTGACTCTGGTTTTTGTTTTGTTAGAGTTAGATACAAGATGATTCTGCATATGCATACCGGTTTTTTGGTGTCCAAGAAACTGTATTATGTACCAGTTGAACTTATTTTGTCAATATACGACCTTTGTAGAGGATCATGAAATTTACAGAACAGAAAGGTGGTACTTGTTGTACAACAATTAAGTTCATTCTGTTAAGTGCCATTCTGATAGGCCTTTACTATAAAAAGTAGATATAAAGCTAGGCTGGTGATGATTAACACATCAACAAATTAGCCTCCCACCTTGTAGAAGGCTTTTTCAAAGGCTGTTAGTAGTATTAGATGATACTCAATGTACTTTAGCAGTTCAGCTACACTTATCTTCATTGAAACCCTAATTTCTGTGAGATTACAAGGTAAAGTCGCAGCCCTGTGCTTGTTTAATTCTCTACCATCACAGCCATCAGCCTTCTTGTGATGGAGACTGTTACATCTTCTAGTGATTCTTCTTTAGTATGGTTTGTTTCTGCTGTAAGCCATGAGATGCCATCATGATAAACTGCAACAAACGTGGGCTATCATACTAGGTGGTTTGCAACTTGGAGGTGGAATAAATTTGGAGAATGCAATGTCTTACCTTAATGAAGGGGCCAGTCATGTGATAGTGACCTCTGTACGTGCTCATGCTCTAAATCTGGTCCTCTTTTTTCTTTATATGTGACATATTGTATAAATATTTTTTTGCTAATCTGTACTTGTGTGTGAAGATACAATTAGGGCCTATCTCCATTATATTTTCTATTTGCTTTCATTGGTCTAAAGATACCATTGTTTCCACAAAAGCTGGCATCTTGTCAGGACAAGATTTATAGAAATCCTATCTCCAGTCGCTGATGCATCCCATCTTCCTTACTACTCTCTTGTCCAAGTTTCTACCACCACAATTTGTTTATTCCTTCATGCCAATGTGATTAGCATCCTGGCTGCCTCAATTTCATCTCGATGGACATGCAAGTTTGTAGTCATATTGCTGCTGTCAAGAAATACTTTATCACCATTCTTGGACAGCCCCTATTCTAGAATCTAGATTGGGCTTGTCAATATTCCTACCATGGCTTGGTCAATACCCTTAGTTGCCCATCCTTGCTGTAAGCCCCATCTCTGGATGCCACTTAGAACTTTGGTGCAAGTAGATGATATTATCACTTTTCAGCTGCTAGTATTGATGATTCTCTGCTAATAAGACCTGTATCTTCTGCTTAAGAACCTTCGATGACAGTCCTGAGCTAGCTTGTTCTAATGTGGAGGTGAAAGCCCCCCCTCCCCTGTGCATTTGTTGCTTTGTTTGATAGTTATCATTGTTGGATATTATTCTTTGCACAAACATGCCTGAAATTTGCTTTTACTGCAGATTGCCTTGTATATTATTTGAGTATCTGTAACTCATGTATTCAAGTCTTTTTATGTAGTATGTGTTTAGTGATGGCAAGATGAACACTGAAAGGCTAAGAAAACTTGTCAAGCTGGTTGGGAAACAGAAGCTTGTGCTGGACCTTAGCTGTCGAAAAAAGGTACCAAGTACATAGGACAATTATGTTAATTTTCATTTATGATGCTAGATTCATGTTTTGGTTCTTTTCATTGGTGAAACTGAAATTATCAATAACAAAGTGAACAGTATGGGGTTGTGAGTTGTGACTTGCTGAACTATGCTAATAATATATGCAAAGTGCAATGAAATAGATAGAGTGATGTAAGCATTTCAACTATTTAATTTGAACTGTGGTAGATGCATTCTTATGTGTGCACTCTTTTTGTGGTCACAAATGCTACTCTTCATTGCATTTTCTTTACTGTAATCTGAGAAGGAAAACAAGCATATTCCTTTTACAGACACTTTTTCATCTTATTTTCCACTCTTTCAATCTTTGATTATCTTCTAACCATATGTTCCTGGTTAGGATGGCAGATATACCATTGTAACTGACAGGTGGCAAAAGTTCAGTGATGTGTTTGTGGATGAACCAACATTAGAATATCTCGCTGCCTTTGCAGATGAGTTTTTGGTTCATGGTGTTGATGTGGAGGGCAAAAGGTGCAACCACGTTCCTTGTTATCAAGTCTTTCTTTTACTGTTGGAAATTCGTATTGCAATGTTGAATTGGCCATATGGGACAAAATTGCTTTGCAAGTTGTCACATCTAATTATTCTGACATATATATGATGGACCAGTCTTTATATATAGATTTTGAATTTCAGAAATACTTTCTTTTTTGAACTTTTTTATATAGATATATATTTTCTCCTACCATTGAAATTAATTTGCTGCACACAAATGAAAAACATATTACATGTGCTCTCTCTTTTTTGTGAGTGTCAACAATAACAAAAAAAGCCTTAGCAAGTTGGGGTACATAAACTACCAACAAAGTGAAGTATAAATAAAAGGCATTATTAATTGTAATAGTACAAGGGGATCTAAAACCTAGCTCTTTGTTTGGGTGTAATGTAGTTCAAGAGTTTGATCTATTTCTCTGTTTGGATTGATTATAACGTTGTATTAACCAATTAATTTCCATATTCATCCATGTTAAATACTCAACAAAACTTGATTTCTTATCTGCTGAAATCTTGTTGGTAATCCTGCTCTGCAGTGTGAAATTTGCTATCGTCCAATTACCCTGATTCTGATTTAAGCTAGGATGTGAATTACAGGTTAGGAATTGATGAGGAACTTGTGGAACTATTGGGGCATCATTCACCAGTGCGTACAGACTTTAAATTTGGACTTCCGATTTTCTTTGTGGATCTTCCTTTCGTTCTTTATATATTTTTTCTACTGTTTACTGCATGCTGTAATCTTCACTAATTTTACAGCTTGTGCTATGCTGTCAGCAAACTATACCAAAATAGGAAGCAAAAATACCCCTGTTGTCTTTTTTATAGCAAATATTTTGTGATGGTGATTATTATTTCAAAAGTGTTCATTTTAAAAAAATATTTCAAAAGTAATAAACTAACTTGACTGTGGTCATAATTTAAATTCTCTTTAGTCTTTCTACAGGTCTCGGTCAAGTTGATTAGCCATCCTTCCATGCTTATTTCTATTGAGTTCAAAAAACTATCATGCGCGATAACTCATGAAGATTATCAGCAAATGAAATTTTAATATATTTCTGTGCAGATATCTTTATGTTTTAGTCTTTCTGTTCATGTTTCTAAGCTCACAGTTGTTTCTTTGACTCTATAGATCCCAGTAACTTATGCTGGGGGTGTGTCAACAATTGATGACCTGGAGAGGATAAAGAAAGCAGGCAAAAGTCGAGTAGATGTAACTGTTGGGAGTGCTCTAGATATATTTGGGGGAGATTTGCCTTACAAAGATGTTGTCCTTTGGCACAAGAAGCAAAGTATGTTTAGTCAAGTGTGAAGAAACATCAGGTATTGATCAGTATTACTAGTTCATATGGTTCAAGGTTCAACACAAAGTAGACTTTCTGAACATTATAGTGCAAATAATTCAGTTGGTCTTCAGTGATGTAATTCAAAGCTTAAGGAGCGTCACTTGTTCAGGTTTGGGCATCAGGGTTGTGCTAACTGAAAGGTGAATGCAACATGTTGGCAGACTTGAATGTGTATAATGGAACATTTCTCAAGCTTATTATGTTTTTGGTGGTTTGGATCTGTTATCATAGCAAAGCATGTTGGCAGACTATGATACCAATATGTAAGCATGTCTGGTGTATGCAAAATTGAACCATGGATGGGTAAGCCCAATTGATGTACCAACTGCGACAATTTTTTTAGCCTCCCATGAGATTCATAAAATCTGAGTTGATTTGTTGTTTTCCATGAGGATCTCAGAAATTCATTTTATTTCAAATAGCTTTGGTTATTGGGAATATTGTGTGATGTAGTCCAATGGAATTGTCCAGTTATTTTATCACTAACCTTAAAGGACAGTGAAAAATATTAATTAAGTTTAGGGGTCAGATGCGACTTAAGAGCAAATTCAAGATCTGTGAAAGTACAATGCAAGGTCAGGTGCAGTCCTAACTTTAGGCAGCTGCTCCGTTTTCTTGACTCTTTGACGCCTGAGGGTCAATCCCATGTCTACCTCGGCGCAAGGTGCAAAGCATGTGTGGCCCTTGAAGAAATCATGGACACAAAACTACAAGTATTACAAACTATTCAAGATTTTCTTTAAAGAATTCTAAACTCCTAGGAGGCTGCAATATGATCCAATAATTGTTGCAACTCGCAATTTGCAAACCTTTTTTTTTTTGTTGCAATGGCTGGTCTCCTATGGCTCTTTTTAAAAAATATATAAAAATAAAAATATCAATGATCTAAATGTAAACGATGATTGAGCAAAATTGTTATATCGTCGCTAGGAGTGCGAGCATCTTATGATTTCAGGCCTATTCCTATATACCTGTTCCTTTCATCTTATGACTTGGCAATGCAGCGTTGTTATTTTTAAATTTTGTAATAACAAGTCACTTCGATCTCTGGGGAATGAAACTGACTGAAGATAAACTTGCACTTGCACGGATGAAGAAGGGATCAGATCGCCAGTATCTTATCTTGTTATCTTCTAGGATTGCTAGCTAGCTATATATAGTAGGGGCTAGCGATCAACAAATGACCAGTGCTTTGTTGATAGAGGAGAACTGAGAAGTGGATGGAAGGTGTGGTCAATATGATAGCACGTCCAGCCAGCCACCGAACACCAATGCAACACAACAGACTACACGAGGCTGCATGCGTCTCCTTGCCAAACGGATGCAAGTAAAAGAAAAAAAAATCTACTTTTTCTCCTCCAACTTTCACGAAAGTGAGCTTTTCCTCTCTCAACTCTAAAACTAGACAAACCACCTCTCTTACCATTTCAAATCATGTATTTTATCTACCTAAAGTAGTTTCGAAGACAGTTTTACTATAGTAAATGGCGGTTTTGCAACAGGGATAGTGGTTTTGTATTTTTTTTTCCTTTTTTAATTATTTCGGCTGAATTTTTGAAAAATCATAGTAAATCACAGAAAAATCATAAAATATAAAATCTAATTTTGTTGGACTCCACATAAGTAGATCTACACAATGAACATAGTATAATATAGTATGCTTTAGGACAAAGTTTTTGCTATAAAGGTTTTGTCTTTTTCTTTTTTAATTTATTTTGTTTAAATCTTTGAAAAATTATAGTAAATTACAGAAAATCATAAATTTGAAAATCCAACTTTGTTAGACTCCACATGAGCATATCTACACATTAAATATATATAATATAATATGCTTTAATACAATTTTTTGTTGTAGCTTTAGATTATGCTTTTTTGTAATTAATTAAAATAATTCATAGATATAGCTTCTATAATTATTTTGTCGGGACTAAATCATATCGATATTATATGTTCATTGTGTATATATACACATGTGGAGTCCAAAAAATATATTTTCTATTTTATGTTTTTTCTATGATTTACTATGATTTTTCTGTGATTTACTATGATTTTTCAAAGATTCAGCCAAATAAAAAAAAGACAAAACCTTTATAGCAAAAATTTTGTGCTAAAGCATACCATATTATATATTCACTGTATAAATCTACTTATGTGGAGTCCAAAAAAATAGATTTTTCATTTTATGATTTTTTTGTGATTTACTATGATTTTTCAAAGAATCAGCCAAAATAATTAAAAAAGAAAACGACAAAATCACCGCTACTGTAGCAAAACCATCGTTCCCCGTAGCAAAACTGCTTTTGAAACTGCTCCAATAAGGTAAAATGCACGGTTTGAAAATGTGAGGGAGGTGGTTTGTCCGATTTTAGAATTGAGAGTGGAAAAGCGAACTTTTATAAAAGTTAGGTGAGGTTTATCAAGTAAAAAAGTTATGATCCCGATTCCGGCATGCACCTCATGTCATTGTCATGTCCTCATTCTGTCATTCAGTCATGTTATAGGCTATGGCGCTATGCACCCACCCCAAAAGTCTTTTACGATTTGAGACCCCATTCCTAACGATCTTTTCCGCATCCAGTTCCTGTCCCTCTCGTGCTTGGGCCTAACGAAATTTGCATTTCCTCATGACAGAAACCACGAAAAAACAAATAAATGTGCTGTTCCTTTTGTGTGTGTGTGTGTGCCCACAGTCACCTCTACTACCAACAACCTCAGCTGGTCCCGTTCTCGCTCGCTCATGCACGGCACGGCACGCTTTCGCGCTGCGAGCATGGCTGCAGAAAAAGCAATGAAGAATGTCCCAGTACAGCAACAGCAACAGCAACGGCGCGCCCGGGGTCCGGCCACGTGGTTTGGCGCGCAAGGCGACGCCCGGAATAAACAAAAACAACAAGCGTGGCTGCGTGGGGCCACGAGCGACTCACGACTGGCGACAAAGCAAATCTCAAATCCCTCCCTCGCGCATCACTGGCCGGCAGTGGCGGACGCAGAAATTGAAAATCGGATGTACAGACTAATCAAAGCCAAACTATTATGGTATATATAAAGCTAAATATTCATCAATTTAAATCAAACATTACTAGAGCAGAGTACATTAGTAAAATCAATTAATAATACATAAAATATTTGTAAAGTTTCAACTAACAAAGGAATATTACAAATTTATTCGACGAGACGGCTTTTGGAATCGAGAAATGATGTCTTCATTAGCAACACATAGAAAAAAATGCTGCTCAACAGAGATAACCAGACAATCATTCAAGTCCACCATGTTATTTCTTAGTTTGTTCTTTATGAAGTTCATCACTGAAAATGCTCTTTCCACACTTGCAGTTGCAACGGGTAGCAATAGGATTAATTTTAGAAGCTTGTAGACATACGAGTGTAAGACATGCTTATTTGTTGCAACAAGCAAAACTGAAAGGTCGGCAATACTTTTGACATTGCTAAATCTTTCATCGCCACGCATATCAATAATAAACCTATCAAACTGATACGTTAGACGCCTCAAGTCAGTGCTTGGGAAGTCCTTGGAATAAATCTTTACGAGTTTTACTAAGCTGTCATTGTCAAAAGAAGCTAATGAATCTTTAGGACTGAATGTTGACAAACAAATCAGCAGATCATTGTTTAACTATTACTGTCGACTGAGAGCTAGATATCTAGAACATTAACCTGTGGTAGTATTGAACTTGCTGTTTGAACTGTTGCTGCTTGCTCCGGCGCCGCGGCACAACGACGACCGGAAACTGGTGGTGCGATAGGCAGCGCCACAACGGCACACACTACAGACGGGATGCCGGTGGCGGCACACACAGAGGCACAACTCTATTTAGTCTTCCCTAGCCCTAGGCGGCGCCGCGGCGGCTGTTGGGGAATGGCCGCATCCTTCCCCCTGGTAGCGTCTGAGGTTATCCTTCACCCGAGTAACCTCCGACCTGGTAGCGTCTAAGGCTATCCTCCACCCAGGAAACCTCCGTGCAGATGCATGCGGAGGACCCTGAGAAAGGCTAACGTTGACATGACTCTCGCTATGTTGAGCGTATGCAGGGACTGGAGCACCGGCGGAGATCTGCGGACCAAGAAGGGGGGAACCTTCGAGCTTTCCTATGGCGAAGGATGTTCGGGAGATGCGGCGGAGGAGATAAACCTCCGGCGCATCTGAGCCGAGCGGCCTCCGAAGTGGCCAACCCGAGCAACCTCCGACTCAGCCAGCTCACGGAACCTTCGACGCGGAAGAGTCGAAGGATCGACTGCCGGGCGAAGGATACGATCGTTCGACAGTCTGAAGCCCCGGACGAGGAGCGCGTGGAGAGCCTGTAGTGTGAAATTACGCAAGTAACTTGGGATCAGCAGACTGTGATGTACGAATATGCTGGAATATTCCCCCACCGTCACGGGGCATATCTGTAACTGTCTTAGGTCGGTTTCCGAGCCCTATAAAAGGAGCACGCCGACATTAATAAAGAGAGAGAGAGCATTCACTGTTTTCACCTACCGTTGAGCCTACTGTCCGTTGGAGCTCAAACCTCTCACGGCACCGAGTGAGAAGGTTCACGATTCACCGTACTGCTGGGGAGTGCGGCGAGCCTCTCCCCAACATTGGCGCCCACCGTGGGGCTCGAAGTATAACCTGCGATGGCTGGAAAGAGAGCAAGCACCACAAGACCTCGGGCAGAGCCCTCCAGGAGAGGAAGGCCGAGGAGGGCCGTGCGGAGCACGTACGCGACCGTGGAGGGAGAAGGTTCTGAGGGCGAGCAGCCAGAGAACGAGCAGCCGGAAACACGCCAGGAACCTCCTCCCGCCGCAGGCCCGGCGCAACCCACGGCCACGCAAGAGCTCCAGCAGCTGCAAACGCAATTGCAGAACCTTCAGCAAGAGCGAGATCGGATCGCTGCCGCCTACGCCGCCAGCCAAGAGGCAGCGGTGGACGCGACGCAAGCGGCCGAGATCAGGCAGCAGCTTTCACTCCTGCAGGCAGAAATCCTTAGCATGCAACCTCCACCTCAGCCGACAATCCAGCCCGCTGCTCTGACCGGCGCCGGCCCAACATCAGATGTGCAACCGGCGAACTACGGTGGCATGCTGCGGGGCACGTTGGACCTTCGTTCCCCTTTGTCCGAAGGATTGCAGACCTCGCCTTGGCCAACGACCTACAAACCTATCACGCTCCCTAAATTCAGCGGAAAGGCCGATCCGCGCCAATTCCTGATGAGTTTCGAGGCAGCCGTGGCCTCAGCTGGAGGGAACGAGACTGTGATGGCAAAATCCTTCGTGATCGCAGCCGAGGGAGATGCCTTGGCATGGTACTCGATGCTGAGACCCGGGTCAATCTATTCATGGGAGAACCTTCGAGACAAGATTTTAGCGAATTTCCAGGGATTCGCAGTTGAATCACTAACCTCCACGGACCTGTTCCAGTGTCGCCAGAGTCAGGGAGAGGCACTGCGGGAGTACTTCCAAAGGTTCGTGCAGACTAAGGCGAGAGCACCCGGCGTGCCGGAGGAGGTTGCCATTGAAGCGGCCATCAAGGGTCTTCGCATAGGGCCCTTCGCGGCTCATTTGGCCAGAGAAAAGCCAGCATCCATGCACGAGCTGTACCACGAGTTTGAGAAGTATTGCAGGTCAGACAACGACTACCGCAAAAGGTTGGAAGACCAAAACTCTCAGAAGAGGCAGAGCAATGATAGAAACTCACAGAAGAAGAACCTCAGCCAGGATGAACGCCGGCCACAGCGAGAGGCTGGTGGACAGATGATGAATATCGAGCAACCGAAAAATGACAGGCCGGAAAATAACCATCCACCAGCGGAAGCGCGAAGCTCGGAACGCATACCCAATCAAGCCGGAAGAGGGGGTCGAAATGCGGGATGGCGAAAAAATCAAAGTCAGCGACCACGGAAACAATATTGTTTCTTCCATGGAGAGGAGAAGGGTCACTCCACCAGAGATTGCCCAGATGCAAAAGAAACTCAGGAGAGGATCAAGAGCAGGTCAGCTCCGCAACCTCCGATACCAGTTACTCAACCTCGGGAAGTAAATCACACATTCCCTCAAACCTTCTACCATTCATACGTCGGAGGTTCAAGCCAGCAGCACCCAGCTCCACTTCAGCCCAGCGCGCTAGCCTCCGCTTACTATCCCAGCTTCCTACCAGCTTGGCGCCCAGCCCAGCAAACCGCGGACCACAACCTTCCACCAAACTATGCCCCTCCACGACCTCCACATATCACGTACATCGAAACCCCGCAACCCCACCAGCAGTCACTGCCTCCTCCCCCAAACCAGCTACAGCTACTCCAAGCCCCACCACCACCAAAAACCGAACCCCACCCTGATAATCAGATCGGCCCTCATACACCCCTGCCCACGATTGGAATGATCTTACCAATAGCTGGGGGGTCCTCAATGGAGTTCCAGACAAAGAAGCAGAAGAAGGATCACCTCCGGCTCGTCAACAACGTTGCAGTTCAAGGGCCAGTGAGATGCACTGATTGGTCCAGAACCCCAATAACCTTCACTGAGGAAGATCTAAGGTTGGAAAGCTACCCTCACACAGATGCCTTGGTCATAACAACGAATGTCGCGGGTTGGGGAGTAAGCAGGATCATAGTGGATTCAGGAAGTTCCGCAGACATAATATTTGCCGGGACCTTCGACCAAATGAAGCTCAGCAGAAGCCAGCTCCAACCTTCGGAATCACCTTTGATCGGGTTTGGAGGAAAGCAAATACATGCCCTGGGGAAGGTTGCCCTACCCGTATCCTTCGGCACATCCGAGAACGCAAGAACAGAGTACGTCACCTTCGACGTGGTAGACCTGCACTACCCATACAACGCCATATTCGGGCGAGGGTTCTTGAACAAGTTCAATGCGGCCGCCCATATGGGATACCTGTGCATGAAAATCCCGGCTTTGCACAGAGTGATCACGGTTCACGGAAGTCAAAAGGAGGCAAGGAACATAGAGAAAGCAATCTACAAGTCCTTCCGGAACATAAACTCTGTGGACTCTACGCAACAAGAGGCTTCCCAGCCACCAGACATGCCAAGGGGGAAGACAGACCTGGCTGATCAGGAGGAAACGAAACGTGTCCCTCTGCAGGGAGCTGTTCCAGATAAGAAGGTCACCATCTCAGCCACCCTCGGTAGAGAGGAGGAACTCGAATTGTTGGACGTGCTACAAAAGAACCAAGATATCTTCGCTTGGAGTGCCACTGACCTGCAAGGAGTCAGCAGAGACATCATAGAGCATTCGCTAGACATTGATCCGAGAATGAGGCCGAAGAAGCAGAGACAGAGAAAAATGTCTGAAGAAAGAACCTTAGCCGCGAAGGCGGAGGTACAAAGACTCCTGGACGCAAAGGTCATCAGAGAAGTCATATACCCGGAATGGTTGGCAAATGTGGTCTTGGTCCCCAAGAAAAATGGCAAAATGAGAATGTGCATAGATTTTACGGATCTCAACAAAGCTTGTGTCAAAGACTCCTTCCCCTTGCCAAGGATAGATACCTCTGTGGACAAAGCAGCTGGTTGTCAGAGATTCTCACTGCTGGACTGTTTCTCTGGTTACCACCAAATTTGGCTCAAAAAAGAAGACGAAGGAAAGGCAAGCTTCACAACCCCATTCGGCACGTATTGCTACACCAGAATGCCAGAAGGTCTCAAAAACGCTGGAGCAACCTTCTCCAGAATGATGGGGAAGGTTCTAGGAAGTCAGCTACAGAGAAACATCATAGCCTACGTCGACGATGTTGTCGTCATGAGTAAGCGCAAGGAAGATCATATCAAGGACCTGCAGGAAACCTTCGTCAATCTTAGATCTGCCGGGCTGAAACTTAACCCGGAGAAGTGTGTGTTCGGGGTCAGCAAGGGAAAAATGCTGGGATATATCATCAGCTCCGAAGGAATTAGAGCTAACCCAGACAAAACAAAAGCAATCATGTCAATGGCAGAACCTTCAAACAAGAAAGAAGTGCAAAGACTGACTGGTCGAATAGCAGCCCTCAACAGATTCATATCAAGATCGGCAGAACGGAGCCTCCCATTCTTCAAAGTGCTGAGAGGAGAAGGTAAAACAGAATGGGGTCCGGAACAATCAGAGGCCTTCAGGCATCTCAAGAATTACATTGCAACCAACCTGGTGGTAACAGTGCCTGAGCCAGACACCCCACTACTACTGTATGTGGCTGCCTCCGAGCACGCTGTCAGTGGTGTCCTGGTGCACGAGACAAGCGACAGTAAGGGAACGGTGCAAAGACCCGTTTACTACGTATCTGAAGCTCTGTCAGGAGCAAAGCTGAACTACACGGAAATAGAAAAAATCGCGTACGCGGTCCTGTGTGCATCGAGGAAGCTCAAGCATTACTTCCAAAGCCATGAGATTAAAGTGCCCACTTCACAGCCATTGGGTGATATCCTTAGGAACAAAGAGGCTTCCGGACGTATAGGAAAATGGGCGGCCGAACTATCACAGTTTGATATCACCTATGTCCCCAGAACCTCCATCAAATCTCAAGCCCTGGCTGACTTCATGGCAGATTGGACACCTTCGAACAAAAACGAGGAGAAGGTAATCGATCAGCCGTGGACGCTGTATACAGATGGCGCCTGGGGTCAAGCGGGAGCAGGAGCAGCAGCCGTTCTAATCGCACCATCTGGACTCAAACTAAAGTTTGCTGTACGACTCGAATTCAAAGCAACAAACAACATAGCTGAGTATGAAGGTCTCATCCTCGGGCTGAACAAAGCTAAGGCTTCGGGAGCAAAAACCCTACTCATCAAAACAGACTCCCAGGTGGTGGCAGGGCAAGTGGAGAAGGAATACCTAGCACACAACCCGGAGCTGGCGAGATATCTGGCCGTCGTAAGAGGCCTGGAGAGAAGGTTCAAGGGATTCACTCTGCAGTACATTCCAAGAGCCGAAAACTACGAGGCAGACGAGCTAGCGAAAGCAGCAGCCAACAACACCCCCTTGCCAGAAGGAACCTTCCACCAGATTGTTGCAACACCCGCAACCGAATCGTTGCCAAAAGCCTTTCGCTCAGTCCTGCTGACAGAAAGCGAAGATTGGAGGCAGGCAATAGCTGATTGCCTCAAAGGCGAGACAGCTGTAGATGACGAAGCAACAGCCAAGAGGATGGAGGCAAGAGCAAGGAATTACACCTCCATTGACGGGATCCTGTACAAGAAAGGCGTAGTCCAACCTTTGCTGAGATGCATATCACAAAGCGAGGGCAGAGAACTCCTGCAAGAGATACACTCTGGGATGTGCGGGTCTCACATTGGACCTCGCGCGTTGTCTGCTAAAGCATTAAGACAAGGCTTCTACTGGCCAACTCACATTAAAGATGCTGAAGAAATAGTGAAGACATGCAAAGCCTGCCAAACCTTCTCACCAATTCAGTCAGGACCTTCAGCACTAACTCAGCTCATACCAGCATCATGGCCGTTGCAGAGATGGGGAATGGACCTGGTAGGACCAATGCCAACTGCCCAGGGGGGAAACAAATTCGCCGTCGTGGCCATCGAATACTTCACAAGATGGATCGAAGCTAAGCCATTGGCAACCATAACCTCTGAAACAATCAGGAAATTTTTCTGGCAGAACATAGTCTGCAGATTCGGAGTTCCACGCTTGCTCACAGTTGACAACGGGAAGCAGTTTGATTCAGACAGTTTCAAGGAATTCTGCCACCACATAGGAACCAAAATTGCTTTCGCATCTGTTTATCACCCAGAGTCAAACGGGGCCGTAGAGAGAGCAAACAGAACAATATTCTCCGCAATCTCCAAGACCTTACTCAACCTACGCAAGGGGAAATGGGTTGAAGAACTACCAAGAGTTGTATGGTCACATAACACAACAGTTTCAAGAACAACTGGGTTCACTCCATTCAAGCTCTTGTATGGGGAAGAGGCAATGTTGCCCGAAGAAATCAAACACCAAAGCCTGCGTTCCATGAAGCAGCAGTTGGCTGAAGATGAAGAGTACTGCAAGGAAACCTTAGAATCAATAAGACTTGAGGTAGTGGAGAACATTACAAGGTATCAACAAGAAACCAAGAATTGGAGAGACCGCAAGGTAGTACGAAAAGACATACAAAATGGGGACCTGGTGCTCAGGAAAAAAGGAGATCACCCAAACGCTGGTAAATTGCAACCCAAGTGGGAAGGACCTTATACAGCAATACAAGCGGGAAGGTCGGGATCCTTCTACCTGAAAGACCTCGAAGGTAGAACCTCCACCCACACGTGGAACATCGACAATCTACGTAGATTTTACATTTGAGTGTAAGGATGACCCCTGCAAAATAAGCGGCGGCATCCACATCCCTAAATACGCTTGTTTTCTTTTTCTCTACTTTTTCGCATTCCAAGGTCTGCACTCTTTTCCTCACAGGGGTACTCCTACCAGGAGGTGAGGTTTTTAACGAGGCAGAACCTATGTAAAAACCTCTGAAATATAAAGAGGAATCCACCCCAGAACCAAAGCCCAAAAGTCGAAAAACAGCCAACAACGAGGCTGTAGCATTCGACAAAACATCACGTGATCACAAGGACCCTCCACAGCTTTCATCCAAAAGCTAAGAAAGCTTGGAATGTCCTCAAAGGTGAAAAAAAAACACCAAATCCTTAGCAGAAGACCTAGCCAAGAGCCGGGCAGCAAGGACAGCATGGCCAAAAAGTGAAAAAGTCCTGTCCTCTTCAGGCATCACAGCATGGCCAGAAGGAACAAAACCTTCAAACCTGACGAAGACCTGAGGACAATCAGGCATCAGGAACCATACTATTTTTGCCAAAAGGCAGCGGAGGCTTAACATTTACAAGATGAACCTCAACGAAATTCACATAACCTTCACCAAAATAAGGTCGAAGGTATCCTGCTATTCTAAGCAGACCCCCAACAAGCAAAGCGTGCAAATAAGACAAAACTTCAATAACCCTCAGTCAGGTACAACAAAACCAACTACCACAACAACTCAATAATAAATTTCAACCTAACAGAGTACATAAAATAAATGCATGAAAGCCTATAAAACCAGGCTCACCTTTCCCCCACCCTCAATCAGGATCAGTATACAAAGACCCAAGCATCGAGTGCAGACCAAGCAATCACAAAGCAAAAATCTCAGGCCACCATGGAAGCAGGAGTTAGCCTCACAACATCAACAAAAGTTTGTATTGCACGAAGCTTCGTAAAACTAGAACTGCGGCGTTGTGATGAACATCGACCACAAAGTCGTGTACAGCCACAACAGAAACAATGGAAGTCAGACTCAGAGGTCTCTGAAGGGTATCGCACGAAGTCTCGTAACGTCCCTTCAGAACCTCCGACTCAGATACCCGAAGGTTCTCCTCGACAACACTCCATGGGAGTCGAGCAAAGGGAAAAAGTAGCACAATTCAGCGGAGGCTCCTTCGCACCTATAACGTCGAAGGTTCCAAAGCCAATAAGCGACTATCCTCTGCAAAAGAAAAAATCAACAACACCTTCGCAACAGCGAGCATCAAGCACGAGCAGGCCACAGCAACACAAAGATCCTTAGGATCAACACCACCGTGACATTGCAATGTATAAACATTATAGCGCGAAGGTTGTAATAAAAATAAAGTTAAAAGGTGCGGAGACCATGTGGTAAAAATGTCTGATCTTTATTAACCATATACAATGTACATAACAAAAGCTTACAACAAAAAACGAGAAACATCCTCCGACCGTCAAACGTCGAAGGTTCTAAGACCCTCGCACAATTCTAACATACGAATCTGGAAAAAGCCTAAGATCATCGCAGTAATCACGAACAAGGAAATCAACTAAGTCATCAATACTACGCGTAGGATACTTATGGCGCCACCAGTCAATTAGATAACCCCTCGCATACAGATCTCCACGCTTGAACGTCACCGGGGTAACGTAACTTCCTTCGACAAAGTTCGAAGGAAGATCTTCCAACGGAGCAGACCTCACAACCTGCGCAGAAAATAACAACTTCAAAACCAAAACGTATTACGAAGGATAAAACCAAAACGTATTACGAAGCTTTCGAACCTCCGGATAACCATGGAGAAAAGGCTCAGCCAAATCCTCGGAAACCTCCGACACCCAGCGTACCCTATCCTTCTCACCAAAGATGCGAAGGATAGGATATGGCGGCTGCGTAAAAACAACAAACCTTGTCAAAGAAATATACACATAACCTACGATAAACGAAAAATAAAGCAAAAACAACCACCTAAGCCGGAGGCCATGAACCTCGGCGCGCAAGCGACCGGACGAATTCAGATCGTTCATCATCTAGGTCATATCCAACAAACTCAAACATATCCACCACCCTCATGTTAGGGAAGGCAATTCGCCAGTACTCCCACAATTCGCCAGAAACATATATCCCTTTGTAAAAAATTGAAAGGGGAGTAATGTAATGATCCTGCACAGGTCCTCCGCCAGAGACCTGCGCAGGATCAAAGTGTAAAACAAAGGCTTATCTGAAAACAACTCAATATATTACATTTTCAACAGTCTTTACAAATTAAGCAAAACCTCCGGCCTTAGTTACAAAAAAGCGTCACATGCTTGGACGCAAAAAAGACTAAGAAAAACCTAAAAACTAAAAAGCCTCACACCTGAGGCGGAGGAGGAGCAGAAGTCTCGGGCAGCTCTGGAACCTTGGCAGCAGATCCCTCCGGAGCTTTGGCACCAGCATCACGAGCCTCCGCTTCAGCCTGGGTCGGAGGATGCGCCTCGCTTGGTGGACGCGAAGGACCGGCCTTGTCAACCTTAGCCTTCTTCTTCGCAATCTCCTACAAAATACCCATCTTAAGTAACATTGCAAAGCAGCAAAACAAAATACAAAAAGAAAAAACCAAATCAAAAATACCTCAGCGCGACGAGCCTCCGCCATCTTCTTCGCCTCAGCCCGCCCAAACCTAATCCAGAACGAACTGATGAAGTTCCGGACAGATTTGCGCAGGCTAGAGGTGCCCTCGCCAACATCCTCCACCGTGGCAAACTCCACCTTAGCAACCCCCCGGCGTGGGAACAACCTCCGCGCCGCAAAAGTCGAGCGAAGGAGCTAACCGCAGCCAAAGCCCCAAAATCAACAGCTCCTCCGACCAAGTCAGGGAGCATGCGGATATGGGACTTCAACCACGCTAGGCCAGCCCCAACGTCGCCGTTGGGCGGAGGAGCAGAGGTACTACCCCCGAACTTCGCAAGCGAGTCAGCATAGAGCTCAACAATAGCTGCAGCCTCCGCTTCCGCCTTCTGCATGCGCGTCTGCAACTCAGCCGCAGACAACCGCTCAGCATCAAGCTCCTTGCGAAGGCGTTCAGCAATGTCCTCCGCCTTCTCGACTCGCTGCATGGCCAAATCCCTAGCCACCTCCGCCTTGGCGACACTCGTGCGAAGGACAGCCGCTGAAGCTTCAGCATCTTCTTTTTCCTTCTTTAGAACCTCCGACCCAGTTTTGTAGTCATCCCTTTCCTTTCTCAGGGACTCAATTTCCCGCCTGACGGAAGAAAGCTCCTTAACCTCCTCCGTCAGGCGAGCCTTCTCAACCTCCAAGGTCTCGTTCTCCTTCTTCAGAGCACCAATAGCCTCGTCCCGGCAAATAACCTCCCGGGAGCAGCGCTCCTCCAAGGCGGCAGCCATGTGATGACCCTGCTCAAAAAATAAGAATTACAACCAACCTCCGATCGAAAAACGGCGAAGGAAAATATAACACATCACAAACGTACAAGGCTATGGTGCTCATATTGCACGCGAAGGAGCGTGTCAAAGTCCATGCCGCGGAGCTTCTGACGAAAACGGTCTGTAAAGCAAAAACAAGTAAGAAAAAACATCGTAAGAAACAAAAAACCTTTGGCGGAGGCCAGACAACGAACCTCCGACCAAGGAATGAACCTCGCGCAAGGCATCAGTCCAACCTGTGATCGAAGGATCAGAAGCACCTGCGCAAAACAAAAACAAACCTTAGAATAAAATGCCAAAAAACAAACCAATTAGTTGAACAAAAAAGAAGAAACTCACCGGGACCAATAACGTCAGCAGGCGAAGGCCTACTTGCCAACGCAGAAGGCGCGGGCTCACGCCGCGGAGGAACAGCAAGTCCTTCCTGCGCAACGCTGGCGCCTTTAGCTAACTCCTCCGCGGTAGCCAGCCCAGCAAAAACATCCTCTGAAAAATAATAAAAAAATGAGACCAAGTCAAGCAAAAAACG